>NW_027150595.1:0-480000 GCF_001643675.1 Monocercomonoides exilis
TCCCACCCAAAAATATCAATGAAATATTTCTCAAAACTTCACCAAGTGATGTGACAATGCAAGAGAGTGTGATGGGAGAGCGTTGCAAGGCGCTCCCACTCTCGACGAGCCGGAAGGAACGCTGCGCGCTGCCCTAGGCCTTTTCCAGTCAATTTCTTATTAACCATTTTCTTTGTTTTTTTTTTGCGGGGCGGAGGGCGCGGTGAGTGGTGTGGCCTGCTGTGCAGCCACAGGAGCCAGGGGCTATTTACACAAATTTTGTAATTTTTGTCGAAAAAGAAGTATTGAGAATAATTGGTGTTGAGTGATATTTCGGGTGAGGGCCTCTCAGAGGGAAAAGCCTTCCCACCCAAAAATATCAATGAAATATTTCTCAAAACTTCACCAAGTGATGTGACAATGCAAGAGAGTGTGATGGAGAGCGTTGCGCTCCCCACCTCGACGAGCCGGAAGGAACGCGCTGCGCGCTGCCCTAGGCCTTTTCCAGTCAATTTCCTTATTAACCGAATTTTCTTTGTTTTTTTTTTGCGGGGCGGGGAGGGCGCGTGAGTGGTGTGGCCTGCACAGCAGGCCACAGGAGCCAGGGGGCTATTTACACAAATTTTGTAATTTTTGTCGAAAAAGAAGTATTGAGAATAATTGGTTTGAGTGATATTTCGGGTGAGAGGGTCAGAGGGAAAAGCCTTCCCACCCAAAATATCAATGAAATATTTCTCAAAACTTCACCAAGTGATGTGACAATGCAAGAGAGTGTGATGGGGCGTTGCAAGGCTCCCCACTCTCTCGACGAGCCGGAAGGAACGAAGCTGCGCGCTGCCCTAGGCCTTTTCCAGTCAATTTCCTTATTAACCGAATTTGTTTTTTTTTGCGGGGCGGGGAGGGCGCGGTGAGTGGTGTGGCCTGCACAGGCCACAGGAGCCAGGGGGCTATTTACACAAATTTTGTAATTTTGTCGAAAAGAAGCATTGAGAATAATTGGTGTTGAGTGATATTTCGGGTGAGAGGGCCTCTCAGGGAAAAGCCTTCCCACCCAAAATATCAATGAAATATTTCTCAAAACTTCACCAAGTGATGTGACAATGCAAGAGAGTGTGAGGAGAGCGTTGCAAGGCGCCTCACCTCGACGAGCCGGAAGGAACGCGCTGCGCGCTGCCCTAGGCCTTTCCAGTCAATTTCCCTTATTAACCGAATTTTCTTTGTTTTTTTGCGGGGCGAGGGCGCGGTGAGTGGCCTGCTGCACAGCCACAGGAGCCAGGGGGCTATTTAACAAATTTTGTAATTTTTGTCGAAAAGAAGTATTGAGAATAATTGTTGAGTGATATTTCGGGTGAGAGGGCCTTCTCAGAGGGAAAAGCCTTCCCACCCAAAAATATCAATGAAATATTTCTCAAAACTTCACCAAGTGATGTGACAATGCAAGAGAGTGTGATGGGAGAGCGTTGCAAGGCGCTCCCCACCTCGACGAGCCGGAAGGAACGCTGCGCGCTGCCCTAGGCCTTTTCCAGTCAATTTCCTTATTAACCGAATTTTCTTTGTTTTTTTTTTGCGGGGCGGGGAGGGCAGAGTGGTGTGGCCTGCACAGCAGGCCACAGGAGCCAGGGGCTATTTTTGCAAATTTTGTAATTTTTGTCGAAAAAGAAGTATTGAGAATAATTGGTGTTGTGATATTTCGGGTGAGAGGGCCTCTCTCAGAGGGAAAAAGCCTTCCCACCCAAAAATATCAATGAAATATTTCTCAAAACTTCACCAAGTGATGTGACAATGCAAGAGAGTGTGATGGGAGAGCGTTGCAAGGCGCTCCCACTCTCGACGAGCCGGAAGGAACGAAGCCGCGCGCTGCCCTAGGCCTTTTCCAGTCAACCTTATTAACCGAATTTTCTCGTTTTTTTTTGCGGGGCGGGAGGGTGTGATGGTGTGGCCTGCTGTGCAGGCCACAGGAGCCAGGGGCTATTTACACAAATTTTGTAATTTTGTCGAAAAGAAGTATTGAGAATAATTGGTGTTGAGTGATATTTCGGGTGAGAGGGCCTCTCAGAGGGAAAGCCTTCCACCCAAAAATATCAATGAAATATTTCTCAAAACTTCACCAAGTGATGTGACAATGCAAGAGAGTGTGATGGAGAGCGGCAAGGCGCTCCCCACTCTCGACGAGCCGGAAGGAACGCTGCGCGCTGCCCTAGGCCTTTTCCAGTCAATTTCCTTATTAACCGAATTTTCTTTGTTTTTTTTTGCGGGGCGGAGGCGGTGGTGGTGTGGCCTGCACAGCAGGCCACAGGAGCCAGGGGGCTATTTACACAATTTTGTAATTTTTGTCGAAAAGAAGTATTGAGAATAATTGGTGTTGAGTGATATTTCGGGTGAGAGGGCCTTCTCAGAGGGGAAAAGCCTTCCCACCCAAAAATATCAATGAAATATTTCTCAAAACTTCACCAAGTGATGTGACAATGCAAGAGAGTGTGATGGGAGAGGCAAGGCGCTCCCCACTCGACGAGCCGGAAGGAACGAATGCGCCGCCCTAGGCCTTTTCCAGTCAATTTCCTTATTAACCGAATTTTCTTTGTTTTTTTGCGCGGGAGGGCGTGAGTGGTGTGGCCTGCACAGCAGGCCACAGGAGCCAGGGGGCTATTTACACAAATTTTGTAATTTTGTCGAAAAGAAGTATTGAGAATAATTGGTGTTGAGTGATATTTCGGGTGAGAGGGCCTCTCAGAGGGAAAAGCCTTCCCAACCAAAAAAATACTCAATGAAATATTTCTCAAAACTTCACCAAGTGATGTGACAATGCAAGAGAGTGTGATGGGAGAGCGTTGCAAGGCGCTCCCCACCTCGACGAGCTGGAAGGAACGCGCTGCGCGCTGCCCTAGGCCTCTTCCAAGTCAATTTTATTAACCGAATTTTCTTTGTTTTTTTTGCGGGGCGGGAGTGGTGAGTGGTGTGGCCTGGCACAAGCAGGCCACAGGAGCCAGGGGGCTTACACAATTTTGTAATTTTTGTCGAAAAAGAAGTATTGAGAATAATTGGTGTTGAGTGATATTTCGTGTGAGAGGGCCTCTCAGAGGGAAAGCCTTCCCACCCAAAAATATCAATGAAATATTTCTCAAAACTTCACCAAGTGATGTGACAATGCAAGAGAGTGTGATGGGAGAGCGTTGCAAGGCGCTCCCCCACTCTCGACGGAAGGAACGCGCTGCGCGCTGCCCTAGGCCTTTTCCAGTCAATTTCCCTTATTAACCGAATTTTTGTTTTTTTGCGGGGCGGGGAGGGCGCGGTGAAGGTGTGGCCTGCCGTGCAGGCCACAGGAGCCAGGGGGCTATTTACACAAATTTTGTAATTTTTGTCGAAAAAGAAGTATTGAGAATAATTGGTGTTGAGTGATATTTCGGGTGAGAGGGCCTTCTGAGGGAAAAGCCTTCCCACCCAAAAATATCAATGAAATATTTCTCAAACTTCACCAAGTGATGTGACAATGCAAGAGAGTGTGATGGAGGTTGTAAGGCGCTCCCACTCTCGACGAGCCGGAAGGAACGTGCTGCGCGCGCCCAGGCCTTTTCCAGTCAATTTCCCTTTATTAACCGAATTTTCTTTGTTTTTTTTTTGCGGGGCGGGAGGGCGCGGTGAGTGGTGTGGCCTGCACAGCAGGGCCAGGAGCCAGGGGGCTATTTACACAAATTTTGTAATTTTTGTCGAAAAAGAAGTATTGAGAATATTGGTGTTGAGTGATATTTCGGGTGAGAGGGCCCTCTCAGAGGGAAAAGCCTTCCCACCCAAAAATATCAATGAAATATTTCTCAAAAACTTCACCAAGTGATGTGACAATGAGAGTGATGGAGAGCGTTGCAAGGCGCTCCCACCTCGACGAGCTTTGAAAGGAACGCGCTGCGCGCTGCCCTAGGCCTTTTCCAGTCAATTTCCTTATTAACCGAATTTCTTTTGTTTTTTTTTGCGGGCGGGGAGGGCGGCAGGTGGTGTGGCCTGCATAGCAGGCCACAGGAGCCAGGGGGGGCTATTTACACAAATTTTGTAATTTTTGTCGAAAAGAAGCATTGAGAATAATTGGTGTTGAGTGATATTTCGGGTGAGGGCCTTCTCAGAGGGAAAGCCTTCCCACCCCAAAATATCAATGAAATATTTCTCAAAACTTCACCAAGTGATGTGAGACAATGCAAGAGAGTGTGATGGGAGAGCGTTGCAAGGCGCTCCCCACTCTCGACGAGCCGGAAGGAACGCTGCGCCGCCCTAGGCCTTTCCAGTCAATTTCCCTTATTAACCGAATTTTCTTTGTTTTTGCGGGGCGGGGAGGGCGGTGAGTGGTGTGGCCTGCACAGCAGGCCACAGGAGCCAGGGGGCTATTTACACAAATTTTGTAATTTTTGTCGAAAAAGAAGTATTGAGAATAATTGGTGTTGAGTGATACTAGAGAGGGCCTTCTCAGAGGGAAAAAGCCTCCCACCCAAAAATATCAATGAAATATTTCTCAAAACTTCACCAAGTGATGTGACAATGCAAGAGAGTGATGGGAGAGCGTTGCAAGGCGCCCCACTCGACGAGCCGGAAGGAACGCGCTGCGCGCTGCCCTAGGCCTTTTCCAGTCAATTTCCCTTATTAACCGAATTTTCTTTGTTTTTTTTTTTTGCGGGGCGGGGAGGGCGCGGGGAGGGGTGTCCGCACAGCAGGGCCACAGGAGCCAGGGGGCTATTTACACAAATTTTGTAATTTTTGTCGAAAAAGAAGTTGAGAATAATGTTGAGTGATATTTCTGAGAGGGCCTTCTCGAGGGAAAAAAGCCTTCCACCCAAAAAATATCAATGAAATATTTCTCAAAACTTCACCAAGTGATGTGACAATGCAAGAGAGTGTGATGGGAGAGCGTTGCAAGGCGCTCCCCACTCTGAGCGGAAGGAACGCTGCGCGCTGCCCTAGGCCTTTTCCAGTCAATTTCCTTATTAACCGAATTTTCTTTGTTTTTTTTTTTTGCGGGGCGGGAGGGCGCGGTGGTGTGGCCTGCACAGCAGGCCACAGGAGCCAGGGGGCTATTTACACAAATTTTGTAATTTTTGTCGAAAAGAAGTATTGAGAATAATTGGTGTTGAGTGATATTTCGGGTGAGAGGGCCTTCTCAGAGGGAAAAGCCTTCCCACCCAAAAATATCAATGAAATATTTCTCAAAACTTCACCAAGTGATGTGACAATGCAAGAGAGTGTGATGGAGAGCGTTGCAAGGCGCTCCCACTCGACGAGCTGGAAGGAACGCTGCGCGCTGCCCTAGGCCTTTTCCAGTCAATTTCCCTTATTAACCGAATTTTCTTTGTTTTTTTGCGGGGCGGGGAGGGCGCGGTGAGTGGTGTGGCCTGCACAGCAGGCCACAGGAGCCAGGGGGCTATTTACACAAATTTTGTAATTTTTGTCGAAAAGAAGTATTGAGAATAATTGGTGTTGAGTGATATTTCGGGTGAGAGGGCCTTCTCAGGGAAAGCCTTCCCACCCAAAAATATCAATGAAATATTTCTCAAAACTTCACCAAGTGATGTGTAATGCAATGCAGAGTGTGATGGGAGAGCGTTGCAAGGCGCTCCCCACCTCGACGAGCCGGAAGGAACGCGCGCTGCCCTAGGCCTTTTCCAGTCAATTTCCCTTATTAACCGAATTTTCTTTGTTTTTTTGCGGGGCGGGGAGGGGCGGTGAGTGGTGTGGCCTGCACAGCAGGCCACAGGAGCCAGGGGGCTATTTACACAAATTTTGTAATTTTTTGTCGAAAAAGAAGTATTGAGAATAATTGGTGTTGAGTGATATTTCGGGTGAGAGGGCCTTCTCAGAGGAAAAGCCTTCCCACCCAAAATATCAATGAAATATTTCTCAAAACTTCACCAAGTGATGTGACAATGCAAGAGAGTGTGATGGGAGAGCGTTGCAAGGCGCTCCCCACTCGACGAGCCGGAACGCGCTGCGCGCTGCCCTAGGCCTTTCCAGTCAATTTCCCTTATTAACCGAATTTTCTTTGTTTTTTTTTTTGCGGGGAGGGCGCGGGGAGGTGTGGCCTGCACAGCAGGCCACAGGAGCCAGGGGGCTATTTACACAAATTTTGTAATTTTTGTCGAAAAAGAAGTATTGAGAATAATTGGTGTTGAGTGATATTTCGGGTGAGAGGGCCTTCTCAGAGGGAAAAAGCCTTCCCACCCAAAAATATCAATGAAATATTTCTCAAAACTTCACCAAGTGATGTGACAATGCAAGAGAGTGTGATGGAGAGCGTTGCAAGGCGCTCCCCACTCGACGAGCCGGAAGGAACGCTGCGCGCTGCCCTAGGCCTTTTCCAGTCAATTTCCTTATTAACCGAATTTTCTTTGTTTTTTTTTTGCGGGGCGGGGAGGGCGCGGTAGTGTGGCCTGCAGGCCACAGGAGCCAGGGGGCTATTTACACAAATTTTGTAATTTTTGTCGAAAAAGAAGTATTGAGAATAATTGGTGTTGAGTGATATTTCGGGTGAGAGGGCCTTCTCAGAGGGAAAAGCCTTCCCACCCAAAAATATCAATGAAATATTTCTCAAACTTCACCAAGTGATGTGACAATGCAAGAGAGTGTGATGGGAGAGCGTTGCAAGGCGCTCCCCACTCTCGACGAGCCGGAAGGAACGCGCTGCGCGCTGCCCTAGGCCTTTTCCAGTCAATTTCCCTTATTAACCGAATTTTCTTTGTTTTTTTGCGGGGCGGGGAGGGCGCGGTGAGGTGTGGCCTGCACAGCAGGCCACAGAGCTCAGGGGGCTATTTACACAAATTTTGTAATTTTTGTCGAAAGAAGTATTGAGAATAATTGGTGTTGAGTGATATTTCGGGTGAGAGGGCCTTCTCAGAGGAAAAAGCCTTCCCACCCAAAAATATCAATGAAATATTTCTCAAAACTTCACCAAGTGATGTGACAATGCAAGAGAGTGTGATGGGAGAGCGTTGCAAGGCGCTCCCCACTCGACGAGCCGGAAGGAACGCGCTGCGCGCTGCCCTAGGCCTTTTCCAGTCAATTTCCCTTATTAACCGAATTTTCTTTGTTTTTTTTGCGGGGCGGGGAGGGCGCGGTGAGTGGTGTGGCCTGCACAGCAGGCCACAGGAGCCAGGGGGCTATTTACACAAATTTTGTAATTTTTGTCGAAAAGAAGTATTGAGAATAATTGGTGTTGAGTGATATTTCGGGTGAGAGGGCCTTCTCAGAGGGAAAAGCCTTCCCACCCAAAAATATCAATGAAATATTTCTCAAAACTTCACCAAGTGATGTGACAATGCAAGAGAGTGTGATGGGAGAGCGTTGCAAGGCGCTCCCCACTCGACGAGCCGGAAGGAACGCGCTGCGCGCTGCCCTAGGCCAGTCAATTTCCCTTATTAACCGAATTTTCTTTGTTTTTTTGCGGGGCGGGGAGGGCGCGGTGGTGGTGTGGCCTGCTGCAGGCCACAGGAGCCAGGGGGCTATTTACACAAATTTTGTAATTTTTGTCGAAAAGAAGTATTGAGAATAATTGGTGTTGAGTGATATTTCGGGTGAGAGGGCCTTCTCAGAGGAAAAGCCTTCCCACCCAAAAATATCAATGAAATATTTCTCAAAACTTCACCAAGTGATGTGACAATGCAAGAGAGTGTGATGGGAGAGCGTTGCAAGGCGCTCCCCACTCTCGACGAGCCGGAAGGAACGCGCTGCGCGCTGCCCTAGGCCTTTTCCAGTCAATTTCCCTTATTAACCGAATTTTCTTTGTTTTTTTGCGGGGCGGGGAGGGCGCGGTGAGTGGTGTGGCCTGCTGTGTAGCAGGCCACAGACAGGGGGCTATTTACACAAATTTTGTAATTTTTGTCGAAAAGAAGTATTGAGAATAATTGGTGTTGAGTGATATTTCGGGTGAGA
The DNA here is from genome assembly GCF_001643675.1 of Monocercomonoides exilis. NCBI lineage: Eukaryota > Preaxostyla > Oxymonadida > Polymastigidae > Monocercomonoides > Monocercomonoides exilis. Next base: position 7,882 of record NW_027150595.1, read on the forward strand.
GGGCCTTCTCAGAGGGAAAAGCCTTCCCACCCAAAAATATCAATGAAATATTTCTCAAAACTTCACCAAGTGATGTGACAATGCAAGAGAGTGTGATGGGAGAGCGTTGCAAGGCGCTCCCCACTCTCGACGAGCCGGAAGGAACGCTGCGCGCTGCCCTAGGCCTTTTCCAGTCAATTTCCCTTATTAACCGAATTTTCTTTGTTTTTGCGGGGCGGGGAGGGCGCGGTGAGTGGTGTGGCCTGCACAGCAGGCCACAGGAGCCAGGGGGCTATTTACACAAATTTTGTAATTTTTGTCGAAAAGAAGTATTGAGAATAATTGGTGTTGAGTGATATTTCGGGTGAGAGGGCCTTCTCAGAGGAAAAAGCCTTCCCACCCAAAAATATCAATGAAATATTTCTCAAAACTTCACCAAGTGATGTGACAATGCAAGAGAGTGTGATGGGAGAGCGTTGCAAGGCGCTCCCCACTCGACGAGCCGGAAGGAACGCGCTGCGCGCTGCCCTAGGCCTTTTCCAGTCAATTTCCCTTATTAACCGAATTTTCTTTGTTTTTTTTGCGGGGCGGGGAGGGCGCGGTGAGTGGTGTGGCCTGCTGTGCAGGCCACAGGAGCCAGGGGGCTATTTACACAAATTTTGTAATTTTTGTCGAAAAAGAAGTATTGAGAATAATTGGTGTTGAGTGATATTTCGGGTGAGAGGGCCTTCTCAGAGGAAAAAGCCTTCCCACCCAAAAATATCAATGAAATATTTCTCAAAACTTCACCAAGTGATGTGACAATGCAAGAGAGTGTGATGGGAGAGCGTTGCAAGGCGCTCCCCACTCTCGACGAGCCGGAAGGAACGCGCTGCGCGCTGCCCTAGGCCTTTTCCAGTCAATTTCCCTTATTAACCGAATTTTCTTTGTTTTTTTGCGGGGCGGGGAGGGCGCGGTGAGTGGTGTGGCCTGCTGTGCAGGCCACAGGAGCCAGGGGGCTATTTACACAAATTTTGTAATTTTTGTCGAAAAGAAGTATTGAGAATAATTGGTGTTGAGTGATATTTCGGGTGAGAGGGCCTTCTCAGAGGGAAAAAGCCTTCCCACCCAAAAATATCAATGAAATATTTCTCAAAACTTCACCAAGTGATGTGACAATGCAAGAGAGTGTGATGGGAGAGCGTTGCAAGGCGCTCCCCACTCCTCGACGAGCCGGAAGGAACGCGCTGCGCGCTGCCCTAGGCCTTTTCCAGTCAATTTCCCTTATTAACCGAATTTTCTTTGTTTTTTTTTTTTGCGGGGCGGGGAGGGCGCGGTGAGTGGTGTGGCCTGCTGTGCAGGCCACAGGAGCCAGGGGGCTATTTACACAAATTTTGTAATTTTTGTCGAAAAGAAGTATTGAGAATAATTGGTGTTGAGTGATATTTCGGGTGAGAGGGCCTTCTCAGAGGGAAAAAAGCCTTCCCACCCAAAAATATCAATGAAATATTTCTCAAAACTTCACCAAGTGATGTGACAATGCAAGAGAGTGTGATGGGAGAGCGTTGCAAGGCGCTCCCCACTCTCGACGAGCCGGAAGGAACGCGCTGCGCGCTGCCCTAGGCCTTTTCCAGTCAATTTCCTTATTAACCGAATTTTCTTTGTTTTTTTGCGGGGCGGGGAGGGCGCGGTGAGTGGTGTGGCCTGCTGTGCAGGCCACAGGAGCCAGGGGGCTATTTACACAAATTTTGTAATTTTTGTCGAAAAAGAAGTATTGAGAATAATTGGTGTTGAGTGATATTTCGGGTGAGAGGGCCTTCTCAGAGGGAAAAGCCTTCCCACCCAAAAATATCAATGAAATATTTCTCAAAACTTCACCAAGTGATGTGACAATGCAAGAGAGTGTGATGGGAGAGCGTTGCAAGGCGCTCCCCACTCGACGAGCCGGAAGGAACGCTGCGCGCTGCCCTAGGCCTTTTCCAGTCAATTTCCCTTATTAACCGAATTTTCTTTGTTTTTTGCGGGGCGGGGAGGGCGCGGTGAGTGGTGTGGCCTGCTGCAGGCCACAGGAGCCAGGGGGCTATTTACACAAATTTTGTAATTTTTGTCGAAAAAGAAGTATTGAGAATAATTGGTGTTGAGTGATATTTCGGGTGAGAGGGCCTTCTCAGAGGAAAAAGCCTTCCCACCCAAAAATATCAATGAAATATTTCTCAAAACTTCACCAAGTGATGTGACAATGCAAGAGAGTGTGATGGGAGAGCGTTGCAAGGCGCTCCCCACTCTCGACGAGCCGGAAGGAACGCGCTGCGCGCTGCCCTAGGCCTTTTCCAGTCAATTTCCCTTATTAACCGAATTTTCTTTGTTTTTTGCGGGGCGGGGAGGGCGCGGTGAGTGGTGTGGCCTGCTGTGCAGGCCACAGGAGCCAGGGGGCTATTTACACAAATTTTGTAATTTTTGTCGAAAAAGAAGTATTGAGAATAATTGGTGTTGAGTGATATTTCGGGTGAGAGGGCCTTCTCAGAGGAAAAAGCCTTCCCACCCAAAAATATCAATGAAATATTTCTCAAAACTTCACCAAGTGATGTGACAATGCAAGAGAGTGTGATGGGAGAGCGTTGCAAGGCGCTCCCCACTCTCGACGAGCCGGAAGGAACGCGCTGCGCGCTGCCCTAGGCCTTTTCCAGTCAATTTCCCTTATTAACCGAATTTTCTTTTGTTTTTTTTTTTTGCGCGGGAGGGGCGCGGTGAGTGGTGTGGCCTGCTGTGCAGGCCACAGGAGCCAGGGGGCTATTTACACAAATTTTGTAATTTTTGTCGAAAAAGAAGTATTGAGAATAATTGGTGTTGAGTGATATTTCGGGTGAGAGGGCCTTCTCAGAGGGAAAAGCCTTCCCACCCAAAAATATCAATGAAATATTTCTCAAAACTTCACCAAGTGATGTGACAATGCAAGAGAGTGTGATGGGAGAGCGTTGCAAGGCGCTCCCCACTCTCGACGAGCCGGAAGGAACGCTGCGCGCTGCCCTAGGCCTTTTCCAGTCAATTTCCCTTATTAACCGAATTTTCTTTGTTTTTTTTGCGGGGCGGGGAGGGCGCGGTGAGTGGTGTGGCCTGCTGTGCAGGCCACAGGAGCCAGGGGCTATTTACACAAATTTTGTAATTTTTGTCGAAAAGAAGTATTGAGAATAATTGGTGTTGAGTGATATTTCGGGTGAGAGGGCCTTCTCAGAGGGAAAAGCCTTCCCACCCAAAAATATCAATGAAATATTTCTCAAAACTTCACCAAGTGATGTGACAATGCAAGAGAGTGTGATGGGAGAGCGTTGCAAGGCGCTCCCACTCTCGACGAGCCGGAAGGAACGCGCTGCGCGCTGCCCTAGGCCTTTTCCAGTCAATTTCCCTTATTAACCGAATTTTCTTTGTTTTTTTGCGGGGCGGGGAGGGCGCGGTGAGTGGTGTGGCCTGCTGTGCAGGCCACAGGAGCCAGGGGGCTATTTACACAAATTTTGTAATTTTTGTCGAAAAAGAAGTATTGAGAATAATTGGTGTTGAGTGATATTTCGGGTGAGAGGGCCTTCTCAGAGGGAAAAAGCCTTCCCACCCAAAAATATCAATGAAATATTTCTCAAAACTTCACCAAGTGATGTGACAATGCAAGAGAGTGTGATGGGAGAGCGTTGCAAGGCGCTCCCCACTCTCGACGAGCCGGAAGGAACGCGCTGCGCGCTGCCCTAGGCCTTTTCCAGTCAATTTCCCTTATTAACCGAATTTTCTTTGTTTTTTTGCGGGGCGGGGAGGGCGCGGTGAGTGGTGTGGCCTGCTGTGCAGGCCACAGGAGCTCAGGGGGCTATTTACACAAATTTTGTAATTTTTGTCGAAAAAGAAGTATTGAGAATAATTGGTGTTGAGTGATATTTCGGGTGAGAGGGCCTTCTCAGAGGGAAAAGCCTTCCCACCCAAAAATATCAATGAAATATTTCTCAAAACTTCACCAAGTGATGTGACAATGCAAGAGAGTGTGATGGGAGAGCGTTGCAAGGCGCTCCCCACTCTCGACGAGCCGGAAGGAACGCGCTGCGCGCTGCCCTAGGCCTTTTCCAGTCAATTTCCCTTATTAACCGAATTTTCTTTGTTTTTTGCGGGGCGGGGAGGGCGCGGTGAGTGGTGTGGCCTGCTGTGCAGGCCACAGGAGCTCAGGGGGCTATTTACACAAATTTTGTAATTTTTGTCGAAAAGAAGTATTGAGAATAATTGGTGTTGAGTGATATTTCGGGTGAGAGGGCCTTCTCAGAGGAAAAAGCCTTCCCACCCAAAAATATCAATGAAATATTTCTCAAAACTTCACCAAGTGATGTGACAATGCAAGAGAGTGTGATGGGAGAGCGTTGCAAGGCGCTCCCCACTCTCGACGAGCCGGAAGGAACGCTGCGCGCTGCCCTAGGCCTTTTCCAGTCAATTTCCCTTATTAACCGAATTTTCTTTGTTTTTTTTGCGGGGCGGGGAGGGCGCGGTGAGTGGTGTGGCCTGCTGTGCAGGCCACAGGAGCCAGGGGGCTATTTACACAAATTTTGTAATTTTTGTCGAAAAAGAAGTATTGAGAATAATTGGTGTTGAGTGATATTTCGGGTGAGAGGGCCTTCTCAGAGGGAAAAAGCCTTCCCACCCAAAAATATCAATGAAATATTTCTCAAAACTTCACCAAGTGATGTGACAATGCAAGAGAGTGTGATGGGAGAGCGTTGCAAGGCGCTCCCCACTCTCGACGAGCCGGAAGGAACGCGCTGCGCGCTGCCCTAGGCCTTTTCCAGTCAATTTCCTTATTAACCGAATTTTCTTTGTTTTTTTGCGGGGCGGGGAGGGCGCGGTGAGTGGTGTGGCCTGCTGTGCAGGCCACAGGAGCTCAGGGGGCTATTTACACAAATTTTGTAATTTTTGTCGAAAAAGAAGTATTGAGAATAATTGGTGTTGAGTGATATTTCGGGTGAGAGGGCCTTCTCAGAGGGAAAAGCCTTCCCACCCAAAAATATCAATGAAATATTTCTCAAAACTTCACCAAGTGATGTGACAATGCAAGAGAGTGTGATGGGAGAGCGTTGCAAGGCGCTCCCCACTCTCGACGAGCCGGAAGGAACGCGCTGCGCGCTGCCCTAGGCCTTTTCCAGTCAATTTCCCTTATTAACCGAATTTTCTTTGTTTTTTTTTTTTGCGGGGCGGGGAGGGCGCGGTGAGTGGTGTGGCCTGCTGTGCAGGCCACAGGAGCTCAGGGGGCTATTTACACAAATTTTGTAATTTTTGTCGAAAAAGAAGTATTGAGAATAATTGGTGTTGAGTGATATTTCGGGTGAGAGGGCCTTCTCAGAGGGAAAAGCCTTCCCACCCAAAAATATCAATGAAATATTTCTCAAAACTTCACCAAGTGATGTGACAATGCAAGAGAGTGTGATGGGAGAGCGTTGCAAGGCGCTCCCCACTCTCGACGAGCCGGAAGGAACGCGCTGCGCGCTGCCCTAGGCCTTTTCCAGTCAATTTCCCTTATTAACCGAATTTTCTTTGTTTTTTTGCGGGGCGGGGAGGGCGCGGTGAGTGGTGTGGCCTGCTGCAGGCCACAGGAGCTCAGGGGGCTATTTACACAAATTTTGTAATTTTTGTCGAAAAAGAAGTATTGAGAATAATTGGTGTTGAGTGATATTTCGGGTGAGAGGGCCTTCTCAGAGGGAAAAAGCCTTCCCACCCAAAAATATCAATGAAATATTTCTCAAAACTTCACCAAGTGATGTGACAATGCAAGAGAGTGTGATGGGAGAGCGTTGCAAGGCGCTCCCCACTCTCGACGAGCCGGAAGGAACGCGCTGCGCGCTGCCCTAGGCCTTTTCCAGTCAATTTCCCTTATTAACCGAATTTTCTTTGTTTTTTTGCGGGGCGGGGAGGGCGCGGTGAGTGGTGTGGCCTGCTGTGCAGGCCACAGGAGCCAGGGGGCTATTTACACAAATTTTGTAATTTTTGTCGAAAAGAAGTATTGAGAATAATTGGTGTTGAGTGATATTTCGGGTGAGAGGGCCTTCTCAGAGGGAAAAGCCTTCCCACCCAAAAATATCAATGAAATATTTCTCAAAACTTCACCAAGTGATGTGACAATGCAAGAGAGTGTGATGGGAGAGCGTTGCAAGGCGCTCCCCACTCTCGACGAGCCGGAAGGAACGCGCTGCGCGCTGCCCTAGGCCTTTTCCAGTCAATTTCCCTTATTAACCGAATTTTCTTTGTTTTTTTGCGGGGCGGGGAGGGCGCGGTGAGTGGTGTGGCCTGCTGTGCAGGCCACAGGAGCTCAGGGGCTATTTACACAAATTTTGTAATTTTTGTCGAAAAAGAAGTATTGAGAATAATTGGTGTTGAGTGATATTTCGGGTGAGAGGGCCTTCTCAGAGGGAAAAAGCCTTCCCACCCAAAAATATCAATGAAATATTTCTCAAAACTTCACCAAGTGATGTGACAATGCAAGAGAGTGTGATGGGAGAGCGTTGCAAGGCGCTCCCCACTCTCGACGAGCCGGAAGGAACGCGCTGCGCGCTGCCCTAGGCCTTTTCCAGTCAATTTCCCTTATTAACCGAATTTTCTTTGTTTTTTTTTGCGGGGCGGGGAGGGCGCGGTGAGTGGTGTGGCCTGCTGTGCAGGCCACAGGAGCCAGGGGGCTATTTACACAAATTTTGTAATTTTTGTCGAAAAGAAGTATTGAGAATAATTGGTGTTGAGTGATATTTCGGGTGAGAGGGCCTTCTCAGAGGGAAAAGCCTTCCCACCCAAAAATATCAATGAAATATTTCTCAAAACTTCACCAAGTGATGTGACAATGCAAGAGAGTGTGATGGGAGAGCGTTGCAAGGCGCTCCCCACTCTCGACGAGCCGGAAGGAACGCGCTGCGCGCTGCCCTAGGCCTTTTCCAGTCAATTTCCCTTATTAACCGAATTTTCTTTGTTTTTTTGCGGGGCGGGGAGGGCGCGGTGAGTGGTGTGGCCTGCTGTGCAGGCCACAGGAGCTCAGGGGCTATTTACACAAATTTTGTAATTTTTGTCGAAAAAGAAGTATTGAGAATAATTGGTGTTGAGTGATATTTCGGGTGAGAGGGCCTTCTCAGAGGGAAAAAGCCTTCCCACCCAAAAATATCAATGAAATATTTCTCAAAACTTCACCAAGTGATGTGACAATGCAAGAGAGTGTGATGGGAGAGCGTTGCAAGGCGCTCCCCACTCTCGACGAGCCGGAAGGAACGCGCTGCGCGCTGCCCTAGGCCTTTTCCAGTCAATTTCCCTTATTAACCGAATTTTCTTTGTTTTTTTGCGGGGCGGGGAGGGCGCGGTGAGTGGTGTGGCCTGCTGTGCAGGCCACAGGAGCTCAGGGGGCTATTTACACAAATTTTGTAATTTTTGTCGAAAAAGAAGTATTGAGAATAATTGGTGTTGAGTGATATTTCGGGTGAGAGGGCCTTCTCAGAGGGAAAAAAGCCTTCCCACCCAAAAATATCAATGAAATATTTCTCAAAACTTCACCAAGTGATGTGACAATGCAAGAGAGTGTGATGGGAGAGCGTTGCAAGGCGCTCCCCACTCTCGACGAGCCGGAAGGAACGCGCTGCGCGCTGCCCTAGGCCTTTTCCAGTCAATTTCCCTTATTAACCGAATTTTCTTTTGTTTTTTTTTTTTTGCGGGGCGGGGAGGGCGCGGTGAGTGGTGTGGCCTGCTGTGCAGGCCACAGGAGCCAGGGGGCTATTTACACAAATTTTGTAATTTTTGTCGAAAAAGAAGTATTGAGAATAATTGGTGTTGAGTGATATTTCGGGTGAGAGGGCCTTCTCAGAGGGAAAAAGCCTTCCCACCCAAAAATATCAATGAAATATTTCTCAAAACTTCACCAAGTGATGTGACAATGCAAGAGAGTGTGATGGGAGAGCGTTGCAAGGCGCTCCCCACTCTCGACGAGCCGGAAGGAACGCGCTGCGCGCTGCCCTAGGCCTTTTCCAGTCAATTTCCCTTATTAACCGAATTTTCTTTGTTTTTTTTTTTTGCGGGGCGGGGAGGGCGCGGTGAGTGGTGTGGCCTGCTGTGCAGGCCACAGGAGCTCAGGGGGCTATTTACACAAATTTTGTAATTTTTGTCGAAAAAGAAGTATTGAGAATAATTGGTGTTGAGTGATATTTCGGGTGAGAGGGCCTTCTCAGAGGGAAAAAGCCTTCCCACCCAAAAATATCAATGAAATATTTCTCAAAACTTCACCAAGTGATGTGACAATGCAAGAGAGTGTGATGGGAGAGCGTTGCAAGGCGCTCCCCACTCTCGACGAGCCGGAAGGAACGCGCTGCGCGCTGCCCTAGGCCTTTTCCAGTCAATTTCCCTTATTAACCGAATTTTCTTTGTTTTTTTTTTTGCGGGGCGGGGAGGGCGCGGTGAGTGGTGTGGCCTGCTGTGCAGGCCACAGGAGCTCAGGGGGCTATTTACACAAATTTTGTAATTTTTGTCGAAAAAGAAGTATTGAGAATAATTGGTGTTGAGTGATATTTCGGGTGAGAGGGCCTTCTCAGAGGGAAAAAGCCTTCCCACCCAAAAATATCAATGAAATATTTCTCAAAACTTCACCAAGTGATGTGACAATGCAAGAGAGTGTGATGGGAGAGCGTTGCAAGGCGCTCCCCACTCTCGACGAGCCGGAAGGAACGCGCTGCGCGCTGCCCTAGGCCTTTTCCAGTCAATTTCCCTTATTAACCGAATTTTCTTTGTTTTTTTTTTTGCGGGGCGGGGAGGGCGCGGTGAGTGGTGTGGCCTGCTGTGCAGGCCACAGGAGCCAGGGGGCTATTTACACAAATTTTGTAATTTTTGTCGAAAAGAAGTATTGAGAATAATTGGTGTTGAGTGATATTTCGGGTGAGAGGGCCTTCTCAGAGGGAAAAAGCCTTCCCACCCAAAAATATCAATGAAATATTTCTCAAAACTTCACCAAGTGATGTGACAATGCAAGAGAGTGTGATGGGAGAGCGTTGCAAGGCGCTCCCCACTCTCGACGAGCCGGAAGGAACGCGCTGCGCGCTGCCCTAGGCCTTTTCCAGTCAATTTCCCTTATTAACCGAATTTTCTTTGTTTTTTTTTGCGGGGCGGGGAGGGCGCGGTGAGTGGTGTGGCCTGCTGTGCAGGCCACAGGAGCTCAGGGGGCTATTTACACAAATTTTGTAATTTTTGTCGAAAAAGAAGTATTGAGAATAATTGGTGTTGAGTGATATTTCGGGTGAGAGGGCCTTCTCAGAGGGAAAAAGCCTTCCCACCCAAAAATATCAATGAAATATTTCTCAAAACTTCACCAAGTGATGTGACAATGCAAGAGAGTGTGATGGGAGAGCGTTGCAAGGCGCTCCCCACTCTCGACGAGCCGGAAGGAACGCGCTGCGCGCTGCCCTAGGCCTTTTCCAGTCAATTTCCCTTATTAACCGAATTTTCTTTGTTTTTTTTTTTGCGGGGGCGGGGAGGGCGCGGTGAGTGGTGTGGCCTGCTGTGCAGGCCACAGGAGCCAGGGGGCTATTTACACAAATTTTGTAATTTTTGTCGAAAAAGAAGTATTGAGAATAATTGGTGTTGAGTGATATTTCGGGTGAGAGGGCCTTCTCAGAGGGAAAAAGCCTTCCCACCCAAAAATATCAATGAAATATTTCTCAAAACTTCACCAAGTGATGTGACAATGCAAGAGAGTGTGATGGGAGAGCGTTGCAAGGCGCTCCCCACTCTCGACGAGCCGGAAGGAACGCTGCGCGCTGCCCTAGGCCTTTTCCAGTCAATTTCCCTTATTAACCGAATTTTCTTTGTTTTTTTTTTTTGCGGGGCGGGGAGGGCGCGGTGAGTGGTGTGGCCTGCTGTGCAGGCCACAGGAGCCAGGGGGCTATTTACACAAATTTTGTAATTTTTGTCGAAAAAGAAGTATTGAGAATAATTGGTGTTGAGTGATATTTCGGGTGAGAGGGCCTTCTCAGAGGGAAAAAGCCTTCCCACCCAAAAATATCAATGAAATATTTCTCAAAACTTCACCAAGTGATGTGACAATGCAAGAGAGTGTGATGGGAGAGCGTTGCAAGGCGCTCCCCACTCTCGACGAGCCGAAGTCACGTCGCTTCGCACAAAATGCTCGCTTCGCTCGCATTTCGTGCTCGCTCCTTAGACTTTTGCTCGTCGAGCTTAGGGGAGCGCTATTATTTTTTTTTTTTTTTAATTTTTAAATTTTTATTTTATCATTTTGCATCGAATGTATTTATTTTATATTTTTTTGAAAATTATCAAAAATACCATATTATAATTTTATGTAATATAGCATTTGCAAAAACTATGAAACGAATTGATTTTGAGTGATACATCCTCAACATTCGTTAACAAATCATTCTTACGTCTTGTTTCATGTATGTGCTGTTTTCTTTACATTTATTTTTCCGTTCTGATATGTTGCACATTTTGTGATAGATTTCTTGACTAGCTGTTTGTATTTCGTGCAATCATCGTAATATTCATTACAAATCTTTTACAGACAAAAGATCTTCATCACTAAATTTTATTCTTCATCCGATTTCATTCCATCATAACAATTCGCAATAATTGTGACATTATTTTTTCAGATCTCAATGAATGCAACAAATCAAGAGAAATCTTAAAGAAAATATTTTATCGTTCATTCAATAATTGTTTTTCAAACCTTTATGCAACAAACAACAAGTATCTCTTCTAGTCCTTTGTTTTCCGAAAGTTCGTAAGCAATTTCATGATAATTTGAGAAATACTACATTTCATTTTATATCACTCTCAATAAAAAGTCAAAAAAATTATCAAATAAATTGAATATTTTTATTTTTTATTAAATATTGATGTCAAACCTTGATTTCATTAAAACTTCAAATAAAACTAGACTGAATTCAAGTAATCATAATGACATTAATCAATGAACTTCAATGAAAATGTATATTCTTATTATTATCAACAGTTTATCTTGTTGATAATGAAAATCATCGATGATGTCCTTTCAATTAACGTAATGTCCTTCTTGATTTCATTTCAAGCTCATTCCAGCCAATTCTTTTCTTCCACAACAGATCCGAATAATATCATCAATTGTTTTTCACAACGAATTTGTGCCAATGCGTTGAGAAAAAATGTCGACTGTCATTCATGTTTCATATTCGATCAAACTTCATTTCATGAAAATTTTTTCTTTAGTGGATTTTCCTTTATCAGCATTTTTCCATCTTTGCATCTTGTTCCAGCTTAACAAATTACTTTTTTCTTTTTGCGCTATCTTCGTTCATCTTTTAACTTCATCACAGCTATTTCGTTTGCTCAAAACATAAATTCTTTCTTTTAATGTCATTAATCAATGAAAATATAAACATTTATAAAATAACTTTCGCTAACAATGCACACACTTTTTATATCATCTAATGTTTGAATGACTGCTTGACAAAATTCTGATTTGTTTGAAAAAAACTTGCTGTATCAAATTATGATCACAATGAATACCATACAAAAAAATATATAGAACAAAACATTCAATAACAATTTATTTATCGAAATCAGCAAAGTGAAATAAAAATGAAACGCAAAATCCTTATTTTGTTTGAAAATTATTCTTCAATTATGTTAAAATCTGTAATAGTGCAGTCTGATTCACATATTTTTTGTCTCATTTATTTTGTATTTTGTTCTGCTTTCTTCCTCATGCAAATATCGAACATCTCTATTCAATAGAGTGAATGCAAAGATTTATCCATGCGCACTGTTGAGAATTACCTTTGAAACAGAGATTATTTGAAAAAACCAAACCAAGTTATGTGTTCAAACAGAATTGAAAGAAACTGATTCTGATTCAAAACTTTTGCTATTCGTTGTGCTTTGTTATTTGGTATTTGGATGCATCGTGAAATATCTTTTCTGCATTCAGATTGAATGAAGATGCTCCAACAAAATGATTAAAGAAAGCAATCATTCACATTTCACATGATTCAAATGAATTTTCCAATTTCATCATTCAGCAGTTTTTGGTGAAATAGTACTTTGCCCATTTTTGTGTTATCATGAATAACTTTTCTTTAACTAAAACAATTCAATTTTGCTTTTGTTTTCTCGTTAGAATAATCGATAACAACATGATCTTCCAAAAACCAATTCATTATTCTTTGTACTTGATGATTGTTTCATTCGACTTTCTTTAATTCCTCTTGTTCAGATGACAAAGAAATTAATTATCATCGCCATTTTCAACGATCGAACGGAGACAAAAAACAAATCTTTCTAAGAACATTTCTCGAATCGCCATTTGTTTCTTTTGCAAAACAAATGAATAACAAAAACTCTTGATAAACTCAATTTCTGAAAAATGTTGCAATGCATTTGATTGTGAATATATCTCATTTAAAGAAGAAACGATGATGAATGACTTGAATGAACTCATTGATATTTAATGATCAACCATCACAATTCATTTGTTTGTGATCATCGTATTCGTTCATTAAATATGCGTTTCATGGATTCCTATTCTAATTAGCTTTCATTGTGCTGTCTGCAACCTCCTTCCATCATTGAGAATGTTCACCAGGCTTAAAACGTCAACAACAAGTTTGCTTTTGTTTTCCTACTCAAATCTAATTAAATTATCCTTCATTTGTTGCAACATTTATCTCAGTCCACATATATAATCTTTTGTCACAGAAAGATTGGTGTTTTTAATGTTGCAAAACACGAAAAATTAAAAACTCAATTTAAAACATTTCACGCTTTTATTAAAACCTCTCTTTTTATCGGAATGTTTGTGTATGAATTAATAAAAAACAATTGTACTGATTGAATATGAAAAAAAGATAATGAGAATATAAACAAACAGTAAGCGCCCTGTGGAAATGAACTTCCAAACAATAATAAAGAGTGTCAATTCTTCTCTCCTCCTTTCTCTTTCTCAGGTGCAGAGTTCAAGTTTCCCAATTGTGGATGATCCGTCTTAAATTGTTCATATTTTGTCATGGATTTTGAATAGTCACTCATTGATCTATCTTTCGTGATGTGTCGTATTCTATCTCTGCAAGAGTTTGCAGTTCTTTCGAATAATTGCTGACTTGCAGTTTTGAAATCTCCAGACTGCAAAAAACTTTTCATCAGTATCCGATCTTCTTCTGCTGTCCATCTGCGTCTTGATTTTGTTCCAAGTATCTTGTTGATGGGTCTATTCTCTCTAAGTGGAACTTTTTCTTTTGGTCTATGAAATTTGAGTTTCGTGCTTCCATTCAAATACTCTTGTATTCCTGCTAAATATAAACGTACTGCTTCCACAACATTTTTATTCTTCTTCAGTTTCTGTAATAAATCGATTCTAGCTTGCTTCATGAATGTGTTTCCCTTTTCACACTTAACATTATGATTATTCAAATACGATGAAGCAGCCAACCGATTCAATCGGATTACGCAATTATATGGATAAAAGAACTCACTGCACGTGGCTTTTATTATTTCGAGAACATAAAAGTCAAATGCAAGTATAATTGATTCCTCCTTCCAAATTGGCTCATTTAATTTGATGTTGTGATATATTGCAGGACTTGTTAAAGTCATATCATAGTAATCATCGGATTCAATTGCTTCATCCTGGAATCCAAGCCTATTACCAATTATTACAGCCTTCTCAGTCTCTTTCACATATTCCCACTGGGATTTTTGAAATGAAGGCCCAATTACCTACAAAAGCTGTCGCCTCAAGCACCTGTTTCCTTTTTCCTGGTTTTCCCCTGCTTTTAGCAAAGCTGAGCAAATAAAACCCGACCTAAAGGAATGAAAGCCAAACAGGTTATCAGGATAACCTGCTTGGACAGCTCTTTTTCAGTCGAACTCTCATTGCACCCTTTCTAAGTTGCCAGATAAATTGCTCCTCCAACTCCTTAAGCTCCCATTTGTCAAAATTGGTTAGGGAGAGTCCAAACTCCTCCACCAAATACTGCTCCAGCCACCATATTACGTTAAGTTGATGCTTTTCGTTAATTGCTCCTTCCACCGTAACACAGTGATTGTCACCATTCCACCCTTTCCCACACTCAAGATTAAACGTAACTTTGATAAAATTTGAGTTGGGAGGAGAGTAAACTCGGATGATATCCTTCAATCTTATATGAGCACATGTTTGTGCTCTCGCTCCCGTTGAAAGAGCAAACAAGAACAAGGAAGCCTCTTGGGGCTTCTCAACTATCCAGTCGGGATAGCATTCTAAAATACGTTGCAAATCTGATACGATGAGAGGCTGTTTTTTCCATTTATTTTCATTCTCCTCTCTCATTTTTGGCAAAGGCAATCCTTTCTTCTTTCTTTTTCTGATCCATGTTTTGATTTCCATTAATGCTCGATGAACTTTCATTCTGACTTTATCCTTCACAGGTTTTCCAGTTTTTGTCTCAGATATATTGAAAAGAGATGATCGAATGCCATTCTTTATTGTTTCAACAGAATAACCGACTGCAGTTCCAAGCAACTTCATAAATCCATACACAGGTTTTGCCTTCAATGGGAAAGGTTCCTTCTTTGCCATTTTGCAATAATCAATGAACATTCCACAAACCCATTTGTGTGTTTTAACAGTTTCGTCACAGAATGGTAAACCCTTCTCCACATATGGTTGTAACTCTTCTCTTGAATAGGATCTCAACATATCTGAAAACTTTGTAGGAGAATCATAAGCATATCTTTGTGTTGTCAATGCAGGGTTTGTTGAAGGTGATGAAGAATTGTCTGGAAGAATATCTAACATTGTTGCATTAATATTTCCATATAAGTCTTTGAAATCAAGAGCGAATGCATCTTTTGATTCAAATGAAACTTTTTCAGATATCGCCTTTTCCTTTTTCTCCAATTCATCCAATTTTTCAGAAATAATTGACAAATTCTTATCATTGACAAGAACTGAGACCTTTCTTCTTTTGGATGATTGCATTGCGGACCAAATTGAAGATTTTCTATCTTTGTGCCTAATTTTTGAAGGATGGCAATCACAATATTGAAAATCACAATTTGTTTCTGTTGATTCGGAATCTTTCATTTCATCATCGTCTGTGTTTTCTTTTGTTGATAGAGAAGATGAAAACTCTTCATAGCATGAATTGGCATTTTCCATGTCTGTTTGGCAATCATAAGTGTTATCATCTGTATCAGTTTGAGAATCTTCAAAAGATGACTTTATAAGAGAAGGAAGTTTTTTCATAAAATCAATCTTTGATTTCCTTTGAGTTGTGCTGCAGTCGACTTCAAAGCATTCATTATCTTCCAACGAAATATTTTCTTCGTTTTGACTGTCAGGTTTTGTCTTTAAATTTTCTTCAAGAATTTTCTCTCTTTTTCGCTCTTCTTTTCAATTTTATTCGAAATAAACTCGGTTCCATCTTCTTCCATGAATATTCTTTCAAAAGTGTCACAACAAATGTTGCTCGTTGAAATCGAACAAGATGCAGAAGCCGAAGCTGAATTTCTTTGATTGCATATCGATTCTGTAAATGGATTTTCTGAGATTTCTGAGAAAACATTATCTTTTTCTTTTTTTGAAAAGTTAAAGAATGAGATTAACTTAGATTTAAACGCAAACCATTTTCTGAGGAATTTGATTTCTTTTCTGAATATTTCGCTCTTCTGTGTTTTCTTTTTTTATTGCTTGTTCTTTTCTTCTCATTCTGCTCATGTGCAGTTTGAGAAGATGGGTGCGATTTCTTCAAATTGAATTCCTGTTTTTCCTCTGCCTTATTCTGTTTCGCGTTTGTGCAAGTATCGTCTGAAGATTCCATGTGTTCCAAACATTTCTTGTCCAAATTTTCTTTTCGGGATATAAAAAGAGGTCTCGGATATGGAGATTTATGTTGATAATCTCGAAGGTGATCTAATGAAGGTTGTGGTGAAAGATTTTTTAACAGCGTTGAATAATAATCCACAGAAGGAATTTCATCTTCTTTCATGAAATTTAGAAGCCAGTTTGAAATTGAATCTGAATAAGGCTTTTTCTCTATTTCTTTTTCATTGGACACTGCTTCTTCTTTTTCTTGATCATGTTGTTTTTTATAAGCCAACCTTGGGCAATAAAACATTGGTGTCGAAATTACAGATTCGTATTCTTGTGTAGTTGAAGCCAGATGCAATGGAGAGCTCGGACAAGGAATTGAAGAAGAAGATGAAGGAGAAAATGGAGGTGAAAAAGAGTGAGAATATGATGATCGCGGTGATGGAGAATGAGAAGGAGAATGATGAAAATAAACTGGAGAGAATGGCGGAGGAGAAAAAAAACCAGGTTGTGAAGGGGAAAGAATTGCATCGGATGTTGTTTCATCACTTTCATCGCTGTCGCTGCTGTCATCTTCCGAAGAAAATGTTTCTTTCTGAATTTTCCTGATTTTTTCTATTATTGAAGTTGATAATAAAATTAATATTATAATTTTAAACATTAAATCAAATACAAACTTCCGATTTTTGTATTCTTATGACTGTAATCCAGAAGCAATTCAGAATTAGTTTACAAATCATTAGAATATGAAGTGCATACGTATTAATGCGATAGGCTTGAAAGCTTTGCATTCAAATTGTTTGCTCAGTAATAAAAAATATTCTTTTCTTTATTAATATTTTTGATCAAATCACAA
This sequence comes from Monocercomonoides exilis, assembly GCF_001643675.1. Taxonomy (NCBI): domain Eukaryota; phylum Preaxostyla; order Oxymonadida; family Polymastigidae; genus Monocercomonoides; species Monocercomonoides exilis. The sequence goes on from NW_027150595.1 coordinate 24,510, forward strand.
TATTCATATTTTTTGTGAACAATTAGAAAATTTTAATATTGAAATCATGCAAATAATTATTCGCTATAAAGTTATTTATTATAGTCAATTGGAATTATCTTCCAAGTCAGTTTTTCAGAGCAAAGAAAAAGTTCATAAGTTCAAAATAATTGTTCATTGTTGTTTATAGACTTTTTAATTGAAAAAAGAACCTGCCAAACAGCTATAAAATTTATACAAATCAGATGATTCTGTTGAATTGAAATGTTAAAAGGCTCACTGTTAATGGATATCAATAACTTTGCTTTTATTTTCAATTTTCATATGCATATAAGAAAAAGAAACAATCAATAGTCAATAATGTTTTTTATTAAAAACGACTTCACACCCGCTTAAAACACTGAAACACTGATATTGATAAGTGTACGTAAACCAGTCAATTAAAACCTTTTCTGTTGAAAAAATTTAAATACATTATGATCAAACTTTATTATAAAAATGATATTTAAAAAATCATAAATCTCTCTATGATTTGTATTTTACTCCAAATATACCGGTTCAAAAAATGAGCAAATTTTGTTAATCAATATTTTGCTACGATCTGGATCGTCAGATCAAAAATTTAATCAAAAAAAACGTAACCCTAACCTAAATACAAGGACCAGTCTGCAGCACTTGAAGAACAAAATGTGTCATTGGATAGAAAAAGAACAAAGCCAACATTTTTGGAAAATGCATTGAACGTGGTCAGCAAAAACAGAATATTGAAATATTTTGATGAGCCACGTCACTATTCCAATTCAACTTTAAAAAAACACACTTGGGTTTTTCGTTTGTACAATTCATTTGCTCAATGTTTCGATTTTTTACCATTTCCTATGAATAAAAAATGTATAAGAGGATTTTTACGTTTTTTAGGACATGATTGTAAATACTGCATTTTTTCTATTGAGTGTGTTATTGTTCCATCTTTGAAACGAATTCAACAAAGAATGTTTAACGAATCAATTGACAAAGATTTGGACAGTGAAATCAATGGAATAGTCAGAGAACTTAAAATGAACAAATCTTTGAAGCAAAGAGGTGAAGGAAAGCAACCTCTTGTAACTTTCGATATGAGTTACTTAATTGACAGCATTCCTGACTATTTCGCTGACAAAGCTTCAGAGGCATCTTTGTTTTTATTCTCTCTTCATACAGGAGCAAGAGCAGTGACATGTGGAGGTGTAAGATTATGTGATATCAGAAAAGTCATAATTCAAGATGATGATTCGATATTTGTCAAAATCAGACTTATGAGAAACAAAGGAAATGTGAACTGGAATCATGTAATAACGTTGGAAAATCAAAAAGCTGACAACAAATCATTGGATGCAGTTTATTGGCTCAGACAACACATACAATCTCAATTCAACATGGATTTGTTTGAACCGTCTTTATGGCCAGTCGAAGAGAAAGATGAAAGAGTATTATGGAAGTGGGACACTGAAAACATGAGAACAAGATTGAAACAAAGACTTGAAATGGCAGGCTTTCCACCAGCATTGTTTGGATTTCATTCTCTCAGATCAGGATTTCTGTGTTCAGCTGTTATAAAAGCAGGATCAGATATCAAACAAAGACAAGCAGTCTTGGAAACTTGTGCATTTGTGGCAGGCTGGATTCCATTCTCGCATGCTGAAATGGTTTATGTGAAAAAAGCTTGCGTTCAAACAATAATTGCATCAAGAGTGATCATGCTCAACAAAGATAATGAGAAACAATCAGTGATGGACAACAGATTATTAACAATTGAGGATTTTCATGGAATAACTCTCAGAAAGAACAAATGGAATAGTGAAATCATTTTTGCATCATTCTCAAGAATCATTTTGGATCAATTGAAAAAGGATAGAGTTGGAGTCAAAAATACACCTGATTCAAATAAATATATATTGCAACTTGGGTTGAATAAATATGTTGAAACAAATGAAGAGTTGGAGGAGCTGGCAAAAGTCAAATATGATCCATTGATTCTTAAATCAACACCTCAATTTTTCTGTGGAATTCGAATAAACGCAAGAGCTGAAGTTGCAAGAAAGGATATCATCAAAATATTGCTGAGAGATCCAAAAATATTGAAACAGCAAGCTGAAACATTCATTGCATTCATGAAAGAACAAGAAATTTGGTTGAAGGAGGTGAAAACATACAAGCACAGAGTTGAAAAAGTTAGTACAACAAACAAGATACTTGAAACAAGAGAAAAGGATGAAAAAGGAAATAGAAAGAGAATCAAGTGGACTGAAGAAGAAGATAAAACATTGAAATTTCATAAAGAAAGAAATGAAACTTGGGTTCAAATATCAAAACATTTAACAGGAAGAACTCCTGGTGATTGCTCAGATAGATGGAGAAACTTGAAAAAGAAATTAGAAAGAGAAAAAAAGTGATCTGTTTTTATTGTTTTTTTAATTGTTTTTCTTTTTATTTTTTCTATTTTTAACTTTAATTGTCTGTTCGTTTTCTTTATATTTTTTACTCTTTTTATTTAGAGTTTTTTTTTTGTTTTCTTAAAAAATACGCAAAATTCAAATAATAACTTGATAAAAAACTTTAAAATGCTCTTCTATTTTCTTTTTTATAAAAAGATACTTCTCAATAATCAACTTCCGAAAATCGTGCTCCTCCGAATCAGCTGATTGATCTGCTCCGTCAACGATATGATCACACGACAGCAAGTGTTCTTCATTTGGCTCAACGAAATCATGCACATCATTTTCGAAACTTGAATGATAACGCATCTCTTGATTGTCTTTTTCTGAATCTGATTCATCCACCTTCCTTCTTTTGATTGTTGCAATCGATTGACCTGTTTCAGAATGCTGATGAAATATGTCATTTGCAGCAGATTCTTATTCATGACTGTTGCATTCATCACATGATGAATCTTCATCAAAATTGAGCTCAATATCAAACGTTTCTTGTAATTTATCTTCAGTCGATGTTTTTTTTTTGTTTTTTTCAAAAATTTTCAAATTAAAAAATATTCATTTTTCATTAATGATTTCTTTTCTTTACAAATAAACATCTGAATTTGATAATATTTTATGTTAAGAGAATATCATCGCTGATGCTTCTTAATCGCTAAGTTGAATGGTCGAAGCCACATACCAGCTGAAGTTATCAATGATTTTTGTCAATAGAATTTTAAAATTTTCAGTCAAAAATATTTTTCAATGTTTTTTTGATATCTCACCAAATATAAGAGATATTGAAATTTCAATAATTTTCCCGTTGTTAACTATTAATGTCCTTTCCATTCATATTCATTGAAAGAATTTCAAAAAATAAATTTTCACTTTCATTTTTTCCAATTTTTCCATTGACTTTCACATGTGAGAAATATTGACTTTCTTTTTGTTTTTTTCAAAATTCTCACAAATCAAGATATCGTTTGAAAAAGTACAAAACAGCATGAAATAATCAAATTCACATTGTATTCAACAATATACATCATTATATCGATTTTCAACAAAAATTCAAAAAATTCATTTTTTCATTGAAATTCAGTCAATCACATATTTCATCAAAAACTTTCATTATTCTTGACAGTTCAAAAGAAATCCTTTGGAACGATAAAATACTTGTGTTTGTTATCCAAATGAAGCAGAGACAGTGTTTGAATCATTGAGAAATGTCTCAGTTCAATCATTCAAAAAAGTGATTTTTTCGAAAAAAATACTTTTTTTTTCTCTGCTTTTATTCACTATATCTGATGTTGTTATGCATGTTTGAGCATCGCACATGTCAATATGAGTTAAAAAAGTTGCTTTTCATGAAGATTTCTGAATTTGTTGCAAAATATTGCATGGGTTGGCAGGTTATTCAAGGTTAACTCCAATTTGTGAGGGTTAACTCATTGACCAAGGTTGTTTTCAGCCAACCAACAAAAAATCGTAAAAATCATGTGCCAACCATTACAATATTAAAATTTCCAAGGCTTTTTTAGTTGAATTGCCTAACCCTAACAAACAAAAAATTGGAAAGCTATGTAAATCCCTTTTTTCATTCCATTTCTTTCAATTTTTCGCTTCCCTTATTTCACAAAAAATCATCTTTCCGCAAAAATAATTCTTCGCCAAAGGTTAATGCCAGGCATCTTTGATTAATCTTATATTTCGCTAACCTTCTTTTCATTTTTCTTCCCTGCTTTCCTTATTCAAAGCCATATAATCGCTCATTCTTTCAATAGCCTGAATGAAAAAGAAAGATCACTTCAAAATAAATAACAACAACAAACTTTCAGAACATTTTTATAAGCAATTTTCCAACTTTTTCCCCCTAGGCACCCGTTTTCCTCCAATTCAATTTTTTTATTCCTTCCTTTTTCGTGTTTATTCAATTGATTCTTCAATTTAACTTCCAAATCCCTTCATCCTGGGCACTTTCCATATGTACTCGCTGTCTAAACTTGATGGTTATCCTTCATTACGAGATATCAAACTTTCATTCATTTCCATCTCCGATCCTGAAAAAAACATAAAACCTATCAATAGGCAAATTTTTTTTAATGCAAACCAATCAACTTTCCTTTAATGAAAGCTTATAATTGAAAAGAAAAAAATATTTCTCAGAATAAATATAATATGAATAATTATTCATTTTTTGGAACTGAACCAACAACAAAGTCATTTGTCATAGTTGAAAATAGCTGAATTAATTATATGAAAAGATATCCTTGATTTAAAGCCTTTATAAATATAGATTTAAAAAAAAACATTCCAACGTAAAAAAAATTTTGCTGACTGACGAAACCATCGATTTTTCTATCCGTCACCCAGGCTAAAATTTTTTTGTTTTATCTTTCACTTTATCAACAAAAAAATTGAAAAATTCTAAAAAAGTGAGATTTTTCTTTTTTCTTTCACATAATTTGATATATGTTAAAGAAGACTTTATATTACAAATAGAGAGCGAAACATCGAAAATAAATAATTTTTTCTTGTTCCTCTACTCTATTTTTAACTTTTTCACATTTATTTGTTCTCTGTGTAATAAAATATCTAAAATAAAAATTTATTTCTTTTGATGTTCGCAGTGTAATCCACAATAAACAAAGCAAATATTCTTGAAGCGCTTATCCGAGTATACAGATTGATGCAGATTTCATCTTTGCCACTTTCTCCGTTGAACGGATATGTTTCATTTTCATTGATTGATTTTTTAAAGGCCACTCTTCATTCATCTTCTCTCTCTCCATTTCTATTCTCTCCTCCACTGCCCTTCCAGTAATATCTCCATCGTCACCATTTTAAATGCCTTTGGATCTTTTCTGATGTTGTCATTTTCAATCTCTTTCATATCTTCTGCTTCATTCTATGCTTTCCTCCAACGAACAGCAAATATAATTGAAACAATGAGAACAATCAAAAGAATTGCAACAAGCACAATCGCAATTACAATAATCGGCCATCTCGATTTTCCTTCTTTTCCACTTTCAACAAGTTTTTCATCTCCCTTTTGCTCAGATTCAGTTCTGTTCTTCGGGATGAATGACTCCGTTCATGAAAGGGAATCAATCTTTCCAAGCAGGATCTTAACAGATACTTACGTTTCCTCAGATGCATTGCTACAATTGATGCTGGAATGGCTTCATTATTCTCTATTTCACCAACAAACTCTTCTGACAGATGCAGATACAACTGGAGTTCGTGAACCATTCAATCGAAGGAATCGACCTGGAGAGCCAAGTAGCAATGCAGAAGCAAGGAACCGGTATGATCAATTGAAAGAGTACTCCCTAACTGGCGAGATATCACTTATTTCAGATACGGAATGAAGAACGGAGAGGCCCTTTCTGAAGCGACAATAGAAAAATTGCATTCCAAATTCAAAGCCCAAAGTGATGAGTTCTCTTTTAAGCCATCTCCGCCTTTCGGGCTTTGAATATTCAGAAGCGCATGACTAGAGCAGGCGAAATTGTTCCTCATGTTCGGATAACCCACTGTAATCGGCTGTTGTTGACAAATAATACAAAATGAACGGAAATGCTTCCGCCAGAGATCGACAGCCATCTCTTGGATGAATTGACAATGCTCATGTCTTTTATTCTTCACGATCAATTCTGAAGATCAACCATTGATCCAATCCACTGGCACAGCTCTTCTGATCGATCATCGCTCGCTCTCAACTCTGGTTCGCTTGTTGCTCCGTCAAACACACACGAAGACATGCAACCATCTGCCAAATCTGCCAATGCTGCAATGCTCCCTTTTTTAGATCGCGAAGTACACTTTTTGTTCGAGCAGTTCTCCAAATCCAGCAACAAAGACGAAGATGAAGCATCCAAGCAACACGGACCAAGCCAATCTCGGGTCAAGTTTAGAAATGAAGACTGCTTAAAATGGAATGTCGAAACATTCGATATCACGCTCATTGCACACCCATCCCCAAGCACTGTGTTTGAGATAGCCAAAAATTTCATCTGAATATCTGAATCTTGGCATTCAACAGAAAGCAAAGAACCAGATAGCACAGAAATGGTATCGAATTCCGAATGATTGTATTGGATGTTTGAATGGCCTCCTGAACCGTCTGAGGAAAGCACAATCAAGCTTGCTTTGCTCTCTGCATTTCTGAATTGAACCTTCTGCAGCTGAGAGTCTTTGCAATTGAAAAGGATAAGGGCGGATTGTTCAAGTGTGCAACTGGAAATTAGCACTTGCTGCGTTGAAATGTTTACCAGATTGCGGAAGTCCAACAACACAACAGAATTCGCATCAGAATATTAAAGTTCATAAATGAGCAATATTGTCCGCCTCTTGCACCCACGCAAGAAGAACTGAGATGAATACAAGTTAAAGTGCACCCGTTTGTTGATAGTCTTCCATTCTCGAGGAGAATGATGGAGCAATTCAATTTGTGTTCGGTGTTTCCACTCCAATCTTCTTGAGCAAATATTGTGTCTGCAATCAACAAGTTGCCATCAGTCAGTGATAGCAAACTTGAATGAGAAGAAGAAAAAGCGCTTCCAAACAAAAACAATAGAGATTCCATTTTCACTCTTGACGAGCACGAAACGATGCTGCTCCTCTTGCTTCCGATGCTGCTGTTCAGCAATATATTCTTCCTTACACCTTCCGCATCCAGCGATTTGATCGTCACATCATGTGTACTTGCTTCCCCTGATACCACAGCGCTTTTGTTATTCAGAAAATTGCTGTAAACTGAAGGAATGGTGTGGGGCAGAGCAACATTCAAGGAAATGCAAGGTTCGCTTATTCCACCGCACTGGGGTGAATCGGAGGAGTTGTCATATGAAGAAGATGCAAATATCGCGCTCCGATACACAACGACAAGCAGCAGCAAATCTTGCTCATCAGCATAGTCAGGTGCTGTGCATCCCCACATAGCAAACTCCCGAACAAACGGTGCTCTGAAATCGAGCTCGAATAACTCTGCGCCTATTTGAGTTTTGACATTCGCGCATTTGACATACAAGTCTCACCCCTTATACGCCTTGATATTTATGAAAGTTGTGCTTTCCAACAGAAAAGGAAGTAGGCCATCTTGTGTGATCGAAGAGCAGTCCAGGAATATCGCGCATCCTCTTCCAGTTGCGGAGCAGAAGCATTCAGAGATCGAACAAAAGCTGCAGTGGAATAACGAGCCTTCGCTCAATTTCAAAGCAATGCATCCGCCATTCTCACTCAGGCTGCTTCCGCTGCTCTTGATCAACGTGTTTTGCACAGACACGCTGGAAGGCTTGCTGCAGGTGTAGCTGATGACGGATGGCTCAGATGGTGCATTTCAGAGGGGCGAATGGAGCGTGCTGCATTTCAATTGCACTGTTGGACTGCCATCTTCATTTAATCTCTGAGACTCTCCTCTTCACTCAGCCTGCACCAACACAGCTTCAATGCTTCCGAACATCAGCTCCATGTTACCCATTGATACATTTGTCAAGTCAATGCTGCTTCCATGTAATGCAGTTAGAACGTTGCCTCCACATTCGATGGATTGAAACTGTTGGAATAATATTTCGCATATTTAAAACAGGAAACCTCTAACGCAAAAAGGAATGTCTGTGCAAGATGCTCGGGCAAATAGCAAGAGAATAGCTTTTGGGTTTTATTCATTATTTTTTGAAATGATGAAAACAATCAATTTTGTTAAAAAATCCGTTTTTTATAAATATCGATCACAGTAATGTGTTTATGATTTTTTTCCGGTCTTTTAATGTTATTAGCCAAAGCCGAGCAGAAATAAAGTTGTTTGCACATTCATTGACACAATCCAACACATTATTCAGCATTATTTTAATTAACATTATTTGCGATAATTAAAAAATGCAAAACATTTCATAATTCATGAAATTCTTCTTTTTTTCAATTTTAAACGCATGTTGAAACATGTGGATTATAAAGTTTGAAAGTTAAATAATCAACGAATATGTTGAAGATGTGTTTTGAATCGTTTATTGGTGCAAAAGAATTTTGTCAGTTTTCTTAACTTATTGATCCTTTTGATCTTTGAAAAAATTTGACGAAAACAACAAAAATCATTTCCAAAACAACATTTACAATATTCAAATAATATTTATTTGTTTTTGCAATCAATTTTATAAACATGAAAAATATTTGTTTTTTATCTTAATTTTCGTAACTCAAATAAACTCAGTCTATCTCAAATGAACTCGGTTTATTCAAATGAACTTGATCTATTCGAATAAACATGAGTTCATTTGAATAAACCTGGTTTATTCAAATAAAAAAATCTATTCAAAATTCATCTATTGTTTTCTTCATTATCAATTATTTGAAATGACGAGGAAGAAGTTATTTTTTTCGATTTGCAATGATCACAAATCTTATGTTTTTTTTTTCTTTTTCATATTTTCTTTCACAATTTTCATCTTTTCTTCATTTTTTTCTTTATTAATCTTTTTTTCTGTTTTTTTAAACATTCATAAATAAAAATTGAACATTAAAAATTAAATATCAAAAACAAGACATACTTTTCTTTTGTCTTCATTGGTTGAGGCAGCTGAATGAGCTATGGCTCAACAGCCAATTTTCCACTTTAATTTTTCGATCTGTTGTTGTTAATGTGTGAAATTTTATAGAAAACAGGAGATTTATTAAAACATTATATATAACAATAAATTAAATAATTATAATAACCTGCGTTGTCAGAGCTGTTTTGGTCTTTATAGTTTTTTTCGAGAACCTAAGCTTCTTTTCTCTTTTCCAGGGAATAGTAATATTCCCCTCGGGAAAGAGAAAAACCTTTTTCATTCAACTCTGCCATTGAACAAACGGAAGAAGCACAAGAAAGAATTGAAACACGATCCTTATTCCCGGGCGTTTTATAAAGATCCACAAGATTGTTAAAAATCTTTGCAGTTTTCTCTTTCAATATGGAAAAAAATATATAAATAAAATTGTTTCATCAAATATTTAATCATAGAAATGAAAAAAAAACAATAAAAAAAACAAAACTTAACGAAACAGCTTCGAGGAAGGGCTTTCCCAATTTGGAATGGAAAAGGAGGTGCATTAAGCACCATTCATGATCATCGCCGGATTAATTTCGAATTTTTTCAAAAATTTTTTTTGCATGACAGCTTTTTGTTGCGCGTGGACGAGTGTAATATGGATGGCAATAAATTTCGTTTTCCATATTTTTGCTTATAATTTCAAAAAAAGTGTGATAAAACAATAAAGAAAGCTCGTATTTGTCAATGATGCTGTTATTAGAGAAAAAATAATTATCATTTTTGAGAACAAAAATACACTATATTTTTCTTTTTCTTCTCTATCCGTAAAAATCCAGTCTTTTCGAACTTTTCAAACGATTCACTTTAGCCACGTTGATCCTCCAGTTCCAGCTTAAGCTCCAGTTGATATTAATCATTTGCTGCACTATTCCCTTCTCACATATCTTCAACTACTTCATATTAATCACTGCAGACGAAATAGAGAAGGATAACAATGACGGAGAAGAAGAAGACATAATGCTGGATAAGCATTCGTTAAAAGAGAAGATGTTGCAGTATTGGCAGATATGATTGTTACAACAATTCCCCCAAACTGAGAAAAAGAAAGGCAGATAAAAGAGAAGAGTCAGAAAAAGTGAAGGAAAAGAGATTAAAAGAGAGCAGGATTCCTGAAGTGCCTGGTGCAAAGAAGAGTTGCTGTTGAAAAGCTTAACTACTTCAAACAACATCATATAGCTCTTTGAAGAACAGGCAACCAGAAGAAGAGTAGGCAGAATGAACAGAAGTGGTGCAGGAAGGGCTTTTCGATACAATGAATCATTTGCGAACACGAAAGGCAAATTTGAACGAACAAGAGAAATGAAGAGTTCTGGGATTATCCAAGGCACAGAATTTCGATTTAAGCTAACGGCTTTTTTGATGAGAAGCAGTAGTTATCAACTTGAATACTATAACAATGCCATTAGAAAAATTCACCTCTTTAGTCAAATTGCCTTTCTGTCTAATTCCTAAACAGGAATCTCGAACAAAGAAATAATCCCTTCTCCTTTCTTCGGTAGAGAACGAATATATATCAGCAGATGAGACTGAAGAGCATTCCAAAAGCAGATATTGCCATCTGCAACGAATGTGAAGTGCACATCTCGATAGATACGCAAAGATCGAATGTTAAAGTTAGTGATGCATCGTGCTCTCTTCTTCAGCTGCAAAACGGGATGTGCCAATGTGTTTTGTGTGTTTTGTGCTTGTTTTGAAGGCTGGGAAGATGAAAAAAATGAGTCATGTGGTTGTATTGTTGAAGAAAGCTCAGAATATAAAGAAGACGAATCCTAATTCACTCCGAAATGTGTATGAAAGAGCAGTTTTGTCTGTTTGAAGAAGTGAGCCAGTAACTGTGTAAAATGATGCATGAGTCGAAGGGAGGAATTTCGTTAAATTCTGTGAATCGAGCAAGTCAAATCTATATGGTTCATCATTGTCCTTCTCTCCTTTTTTGTCTGTCTCGTTCTCTTCAGAAAGAAGAAGTTATTGCACTTTCCTAAAGAACAATGCATAGGCTGCATCGTCTTCATTGTAGCTGTCTTCTGCTTTCCTCATCGACTGTTGTTTCTCTATTTCCTGTACGGCTTCCTCCAAATATGCTAGCATCTTCCTTGCTATCTGTTAAATCTCATTCTTTCTCATTTTCTCCTCACCTCCATCTTCTTCTTATTCATATGCTTCCTCAGATGTTGACAAGAGATTTAAAGCTGTTTTTAACAAAGCTGTTGTCTAAGTGCCACAACACAACCAGTCCTTCAGCAGATGCTGTTACAAAAAGAGAAGAAAAGCTTTTCGATTCAATTGAAACATCTCCTTTTCACCTTCCATTTGTGATTGGACTAAAGAATATGCGCTATGGGACTATGGTGGACGATCACACATTTAACGATAACTGAGACGGTTTGGTAGAAAATGAAGGAATAACAAGGAGTGAATAACCAGCTGTATTCTGCACAACCTCGAAGGAGAAGGAGCCATTCTGCTCTTTTTCATTCTTTGTTTCCGTCATGTGCAGTGTAAACTTTCTCTGCTCCCTTTTCACTTCCTCCTTCGAGCTTTGCTATGAAAACTTTGAAATAAAAATGAGGAAGTTGAGCTGCATGCACTTTTTCGCTGAGTTAAACGAAATGTGGATTTTCGACTCAAGAGGCAGCTGAGGCTTTTCGACACAGTGTTCGTTGCTCCTCCAACCGACTGCGAAAACGAGCTGCAAGTTTGAAAGGATGATTGCATACACCATATCGCAATCGCCTGTCAGCGGGTGAGATATGGCGTATGCATTTTCAAAGTTGATCCCATTGTTGTTGTTTGATATGACTTTCCCCTTCCGCAGTTGCAACAGATAATCTGTCTCTCACTCTATTTCAGATAAATTCAGAGTGAGAGTTGAAGAGCGGAAAAGTGAAGTTGAAAGCCATCTCCCCTGCCGCCACCTTCCACACATTCACCACACAGCTGGTATCAATTGTAATGAGTTTGCAGAAGATGGTGCTTTTGATGATGAAGTCGATGCATGTTCAGTCGAATATGTCACAACGGACGGAGAAGATGATGACGCGCCACACGAACAGCCGCTTGCTTCGCATCACGATCACATTCTTTTTCATTTTAAGCATCTTCTTTATCGAAACCAGGTGCTTTGACTTCTTGACTCCTTTTTATTTCTTTTTCTTTTTCTCTTTTCCTTCTCTTCTAACATTCATCTTGTTTCAATCTTCCACTTTTCCATGGATTCAATGCGGTTACAGAACAAGCAGAGTTGTTTCTGTTGTTGCTTTCCTGCTCCAGTTCTTCTCTCTCTCTCTCTTTCTTTCTTTTATTTTTTTTGCTTCATTAAAGTGTTAAAGCATCGTTATTGGAGTTATGAATAACTGTAACGCTTCTTCGAATGAAGACACCATCTATCCACATATCTGCTACAGGATACCAACATTCTTGCTGTTGTATCGAAAAAGAAAAAAATCAGATTATCCCCATCCAATCTAGCTGACCTTTTCAATTCTTCAAGAAAGTTGAGCATGCTTAGGTTCCATAGCAGAATCCTCCCTCCAAATTCAGCTTTATCCAAAAGAGACACCTTCCTCATCAATTTTATTCACAACACGCCTCTCTTTTGAGCGGGGAGGAGAGCTTAACGAGAGAGCCTGTTGAAGATGAAGAAGGCATAGATTGTTATGAACTCCTTGCATGAATAGCAGTGCGTTTTTTGTTTTGTTTTTGAAGTTCTTTTCATATCATAGTCTTTGGCAATAGGTGCATTGGCAGCTCTCATTTTCTCCCGTTGCATGTTTTATTAACCAAATCATTTCGAGCATTTCAATTGGTAGGAACTTCACAATGGAGTTATAAGAGGTATAATCAGGAACTATTCCTCTTCAGCATTGAACAGTGTGGTGATTGCTTTAATACATACATGCATTGAAAAATTTTCATCTGTTGCACAATCATCAAGACGAGGGCACAAACTGCTTTCAAATGAGAAAGATGAGGAAGATAATGATTGTCATGCTGGAGAAGAGAAGTGAGGGGAGTTGCGAGATAAATGTCAGCGAGATGATAAAGAAAAAGAAAAAGAAAATAATGATGAAGTGTAATGAAAATAAGATAGAGCAGAGGATGAGAAGAAAAAGAAGGCAGTGTCATAAGAGAGAAGAGGTTGATTTCAAAAGAAAACAATGAGAAAAATTTTAAAGAACAACAATTATTAATAAAAAATAAAACAAAATGTTTTCATATTGATGAAAGAATTCAAAGACTCTAAAGATAATCATAATGATATTTCATACATAATTTTATAAATCATGCAAAAAGCATTTTAATTAAGATTGCAAGTTGGGAAAGTTGGAGTGCGAGCACTGAGAAGAGGGTCCAGATAAGTGATTACGATAGAGATGAGTCTGAAGAGGCGGACGAAGAATGAATAGAGCAAAGAGATAAACACAGAAACTTTGTCTTCTGCAGATCAGATTGAGTGAACGATGAAGAAGAGGACGAGGTGGCGTATGAGAGCAGATGAAAGAAAGGTGCGTTCTATGGAGAGAAGGTCCGGGGTGGATAGATTCCTGGAGAAAGAGAAGTTAAAAAAAAGAATGTTAATTGTTTTAAATTAAAAAAGTAGATCGTATTTATATATTCGAAAGGATCATAAAAAATATGAGAAGACAAACATCAAAATTTTTATCACTTTCAATTCAAAACAAACAAATAAAAAAATACATACCACCTAATACAACACGGTTGCCGATGAGAATTCATTGTTGCTCATGTCCGTTTATTCTATGTGATTGTCCAATTCTCACAAAAAAACTTGCTGTTCTCTCGTCCAAAATGGAGCTAATTTGCAAAGAAGAAACAGAAGATTGCGAATAGAAGCTGTATTGTTCATCCCACATTCCTCCTCATGTTCCTCTTCCTCTTCTTGCAATGTTGTTGTTGTTGCCTTTCCTGCTATTTGCAGAATCACTTGATTGACTATTATCATCACTTGCAAAAGGTTTTCTATTACCATCAAAATTGATATTGATATTCTCAGTGCCAAAAGCAGAGATCTGAGAATAGAGCGAGTCTGCTGAGCGGATTATCTCAACAGCACAAAATAAGGAGGCAACTTCGTTTGCAAGAAGGATGAGATGCGCATTGAGACGAGTGCTGAGCGAGGCAATAACTGAAACAGGATCTGAAAAGCAGAGCCGAGCAAGAAAGAGAGATTCAAGAGTTTCAGCGGTACCGCTGCTGAGTGGATGTCGAAGAAGATGGCCTGTCGCAGGAAGGCGAGAGAAGAAGAAGAATAGGATGAAGAGGAAGAGGAAGAGGGAGAGGGAGAGGAAGAGGGAGAGGAAGAGGAAGAGGAAGGAGACTTTGGTTGGAGCCTCGCATTATGCTTGCCAAACAACAACAACTAAGAAACTGATGATGGAGCAGACCAATGTGTGGTGGGCGTGAAAGATTTACTTGATAGAGTCACTTTGAACAACTCTGAAAAGATCTTCTCCAGCTGGTGCTTCTCAATTTGGATAATTGATGGCCTTTTCGACGGAAGCAGGAAAACTGGAAGTGGAAGAAAGTGAGGCACATTGGAGAAGGGCGATGGGTCAGAAGAGGAGGAGGCTACAGAAGAAGATGAAGACGATGACACTGTTGGAGACAATGTTGATGATGCAATAGAAGAAGAGGAAGATGTTGTCACTAACTTTGGAATCTGTATCATTGCCTCCAAGTCCATATACTTTTGCAGCGAGCTTGTTTCAAATACCGAAGAAGATGAAATATAAAACGAGCGAGAAGACGAAAAAGACGAAGAAGAACACGAATGTTAACCAGAGAAGCTTCTGTTTTTCATCTCAAAAACCATCGAATTCAGTGAAGATGATCCTTTCATCTCTCTTGCCTTCAACCCATCCATTTTCCATTGCGTTGCTTGCCCATTCTTATCCAATACAGATTCCACCACGCATGCCACGTTTCATTCTTTCTATATCCTTTTCGTTAATTCATCATCCAATTTCTACAATGTCTTTTTTTCTTTTATATCAAAAGAAGGCTATAATCGCCACTGGCTTCGTATTGTCTCAATGAAATTTCTTTCAATATACGTGAGACTTCTTATGAAAGAAGAAGACAGAGAAAAGAAGGAGATGAAAAAAGACAAAAAGCAAAATAGGTTGTGATTCCTCTTCTCCATTATTTTGCAATGTTTAAACTTTTTTTTTCTTCGCTGCTTTCAGCTTCTTCTTTTTCTTCTTTTCGTTTCCTGAATAAAATATTGAATTCTGTGTCTCCCAAATTATCGCTTCAACTTTCAATTCACGTTTGAATGATTAATTTTTCTTTATTCAACAATAACTAATTCGTACAAAATATCTCTCATATATACAAACCTTCAAATGTCACTTGGACAATTCGATTATGTTTATAATCATATCATTCATATTTGCAAATACTAATAATAATTTTTGTCTCTCATTTTCGATTCTTTTTCCAAATATTTCTTTTTATATTGAATTGTTTCTTAAACTCAAAATTAACATTTATTATGGAATTGTTTTCTATTCCTTTTTTTGTTTCATTGGACTATAAACATTATAACCAGAATGCAGAATAAGTTTTGAACATCACATGGTTTTTTCATTAATGAAAAATTATGCCCCAAATATATTTTTCTGATTGATTTCCTTATGGTTTGATCAAAGAGAAAAAACATTTGCTTTTCTATTCTTTCTCAGCCGAGACCATTTACTTTCGGTGAACAATCTTATTTTCACACTTATTTTTATAAAACGAAGCAATTGATTTTGTGTTTGTTATTTTTTCATTTAACAAAGCTATCAATGATATTTTTATTTGCCTTTTATTTCGTTAAGTGACGAAAAATATCAAACAGTTTGAGAAATTATTGCTATAAATAGAATGAGTTCATATAATGCTGATGAGTGCACTGGGGCAATTCTGGAGATGTCCAGAAAAGAAAAGTTTTCTGGTTTGAAAACATTCATTTGAATTTTCTGATTATAATGATTATTGTTTTTTTTCAGAAATATTTTCTGAGCTTGAAAGATGTGACGGAAATGCGCAGAAGCAGAAAATCCAGGAAACGAATGAAATAGTTGATGGAATGAACCACGAAGAATTCAATTCAATTTTCACAAGAGAACTGTTCAACAAAATAGAAAAAATGATTGAAGAAAAGAAAATATCAATGGAAAATACAATTTTGCTGCTGAAGTGCATTATATATTACACGACATTGAAAAGAGTTGATGTTTCTGACTTTGAAAGATCTTCGTTGAACGAAAGATTTAAAAAGATGATTATTGAAGAAGAAAAGAAAAATGAAGGAAAAAATGAAAAGCTTCTGACTGATCTCTGTGAATGCTATTTTTTTCTCACTTACGACTTCACTTCGGAAATGCTTTCAATTTGCGTGCCTTGCCTTCTGAAAGTTGCATTGCACAAAGAGGAAAGCGAGAAGGATCAAAAGGATGTGGAAATGGCTTTATTGGCTTTGCGCGAAATAGGATTTTTTGTATGTGCACTTCTTTTTCATTTTTATTATGCTTGCTTTTTTCCCCTTTATTTCTGATTAGGAAATGAAACAAGAACTTTATTTGAAAGAAATTACGGAAATCATTGAACATCAACAGAAACACAGAAATCTCACAAAACTTGCTTATCAGTGTGCTTGGCTATTTTTGATTTTCAGGTTTTGGGATGACAATAGCTTGGAAGAAGTTATTGTGAATGAGCTGCATTTTGTCGGAGAAGCAGCAAGAGAACTGGAAGAGCTGACAAGAAATGTGAATTGGAAGAAGAAAGAAGAGGAAATGAACAAAGAAGAAGCGAAAGAAGAATTTGCATTGATGAGATGGGTCGAAACGTTGAGGATTTATTTCTTCTTATGCTCATTGTGTAACGAAGAAAATGTTGAGCTAATCAATAGCATTGTTCAGGTATATCGAGCAGCAAAAGGGAATAATGGAGTAATTAGCAATCAATGCATTTCCCCCTTGAGAAATGCAGCAGAATATGGAGTTGTGAAAGTCAAAGACTTGTTGAAAAGTGGTGCTATTGATGCTATTTTGGAGGAGATACATCAGCCAACGTTGGATGATAGAATGTTATTTGAATGCTTGCTATTCTTTTTGAATATTTCAGAAAGATTGAAAGAAAAGGAGGATGGAGAAACTACAGAAACAAAACGAAAAGAGTTGAAAAGAAAGATATTTGAAAAGATGGAAGAAGAAGGATATGAAGATACAATCGCATGCTTTCATAAAATATTTGGATTTCTCTATAACAAATTTTTTCGTGAACTATCGTTGAAAATTTCTGATTATTTTGTGAATATTTGAGAAAATGAAATTCAGAGATAATTTTGTTTTTTGAATTTTTCTTTTTCTTTTTCCATCATTTCACAGTTCAACGAACAATTGAGTTATATTGTGAAAAAGACTTTTTTTCACAACATTGAAATGAAACAAAGCAATAAAAAAGATAAAAAAGAAGAATAACAACAAAATCACATTAAAAGAGATAATTATTTTTGGATCAAAAAATTATTAAGCAGACTGTTTCAATCAGATTTTTCAGGCTTTTGAGTTGTGGAAAATTGAAGTTGTTGTGAAAACTTTCTTTCTCGCTATTTTCTTTTTTAAAATATTTTTTGTTGAAAACTCTTCAGATCACAAATACAACAAAAAGATTTGTAAATAGCATTAGTGTTGTAATTCTCCAAAACTTCTTTGAAGAATAATACATTTTGACCTTCCGCATTATCAACTAGGAATATCGACTTCTGATCTTTAATTATGTTTGAAATTCATTCGTGTGTTTGCAATGTATTTTTCTAATATAATTATAATAAAAATGATAATAATAAATACATGCCTCTTATAATTTCTTCTCCTCACAAAGTTTCTTCAAATTTCTTTCTCTTGTGCCTCTTCAAGCATCGACATTTCCCTTCGGCAAGCCCGTCTGCCCTGTCTCAGCTGTCTATCTTATAGCTTATATAATCTTTTTCGTTCTGCTTCCATTCCAATAACTTCAATATCAAAAAACCATTTCATTTGATTTGGAGGAAGTGGAAAGCGAAGAAGTCTAAGAAGGCGAAGAAGATTAAGAGGAAAATGATAATGACAGAGAAGTGGGCGGGGGAGGGGGGTATTTAATTTCATTTGTCGAGGAGGTGCATATGAAAACAATGACGGCGAAGAAGAAGATGATGAAAAACAAGACAAAAATGTTATGGAGATCTATACGAACGGATATAATATGTAAAAAGATATTACAAGCATAGCAATCTCGATGACGGAAGGCTGAAGATAAAGGAAAAGCGACTCAAATCCATTTTGCCTATCATTTGCCTCCAGCTGCCTGTATAACGCCTAACTGTCTGTTTTTCTCATATTTATGGTTCTTAAGCCAAGTAATCAAATCCAGTTCCATCGCTCCCCTCAGTCCATAAAATCAATGTCTTGCCCTTCTCATCCCAAGAAATGTACCTTGTTCTGCTCCAGCTGCCTCCAATGTCCTGTTTCAGTCACTTGCCCCAATCTCTCCAACAAAATATTTTTGAAAATGTCCCCACCATCTTCAAAAAGGTGTTCCCTATTCATAGAAATTGGCTGTTCTTCCTTTTGGCCTGGATATCTTCCAACCCCCTTGATTTCTGCTCCAACACAATTCATTTTTCATCGAATTTCTATCGATTGTGCATGTTGAGTCCAAAATAATTGCCATAAATATTTATGATAAAATACATTCATGCCCTAATAATATATTTGTAAAATAATGTTTGGCTCGCTTCCTCGCTGTTCTGCTCTGCATGGAATAAATTGTCCATTTTATATAAATCGTCAGTATCACCACTTTGGAGAGGATACGGATGGTAATGACTTCATGGTCAATAGAACTATAAAAATTACACACATTACATCTTTTTGTGTAATTTATGAAAGTGTTGTATTTCCTTGGCCATCAAATCTCCAAAAATCATCAAATGGTATTTCAAAATCAATGCATAACCACTATTGTCTGTAACCTCCACAAAAAATAATATTTCAAATTCTACAGATATTGTTCACTCATGGAATTCACATTCTGTGAATGGAAAATTTCGTTCTTTCAAATCGGATGATCATGGAATCCATTATAAATAAAGATAAGTTGTTTTTCATTGTTTCCACTCATTATCCTTTGTTAAAAATGTCAATAAAAGACAAACAAGTGTGGAAGAATATATTTTATAAATATTTTGAGTGTTTGTTTTTCATTAATTTCTTCAATCCAAACATATGCGAATTCAATTTGAATATCAAAATTTTGTTGTTTAATATTTTCAACATATTTTCAAAAAATCAGGAAACAGAATAATAGAAAAGTTCAATAGTCTGCATTCATTTTTGCATTTTAATTCTTATCTATTGAATTTCTTTCTTTGAAGAATTATATTCAAAACTGGAGCATTGCAGCGAAGATGAACAGAGAAAGAAAATTATTGAAATGAATGAAATGATTAATGAAATGGAAAGAGAAAAATTTAAATCCATTTTCATTGTTAAAATATTCAACAAAATATCAAAAATGATTGAAGAAAAGAAAATGTCAATGGAAAATGTAATTTTGTTTCTGAAGTATGTGGGATATTGCAGAATATTGAAAAGTTTGTTCAACCTACACTTTGATGAATCTTCACTGAGCAGAAGATTCAAACAGATGATTGCTGATGAAGATAAGAAAAAAGAAAGAAAGAACGAAAAGCTTTTGATTGATCTTTGCGAATGCTATCTTTTGCTGAACGGGTGTGCTTCTTCAGAGTTGATTTCAACTTGCGTGCCTTGCCTCCTGAAAGCTGCCTCAAAGAAAGAGGAAAATGAGGAGACTCAGAAAGAAGTGGAAATTGCTTTGCTGGCTTTGAGCAGGATCAACAGGTATTACGTATGAACGTTGTTATTTCATTTTTGATATTGATATTATTTTTCTTATTTCTAATTAGTTTTTTAGGCAAGAACTGTATTTGAATGACATGAAAGAAATCATCAAATATCATCAGGAACATCGCAACCTAACACAACTTGCCTATCAATCTGCTTGGCAATTTTTTGTAAACAGATTACTCAACGATAAAAGTAAGGAAATGGTAATTGCGAACGAGCTATGTTTTATCAGAGAGTCAAGAAGAGAATTGGAAGAATTGAGAAAAAATGTGGATTGGAAGAAGAAAGAAGAGGAAAGAGAAAAAGAAACAAAAGAAGAGCTTGCTTTATCAAGATGGTTTAATGTAATTGCAAATTTCTTATCATGGTTCAAATTGAGTAATGAAGAACTTACTGGACTCATCAGCAGCATTGTGAGTATGTTTAGAGCAGCAAAGGATAATTTCGGATATTCAATCAACTGGTGCATTCATTCGTTAAGAAAAGCAACTGATAACGGAGCAGCGAAAATTGATTTTTTGATGAAAGGAGGAGCAATTGATCTCATCTTGGAGGAGACTCAGAGACAAACATTGAATAACGATATTACACATGATTGCTTAATATTTTTAATTTATGTTTCACAGAAATTGAAAGAAGAGGAAGACGGAGAAGAGGAAGAAGGAGAAGAGGAAGATGAAGATGAAGGAGGAGAAGAAGAAGAAGAAGAAGAATAATAATAATAATAATAATAAAAAGAAGAAGAAAAAGAGGAAGAAGAGGAAGAAGAGGAAGAAGAAGAAAGAGAGAAAGAGGAAGAAGAAGAAGAATTCAAAGAAGTATTTGAGGCAGAAGAAGAAGAGAAAGAAAGAGATAAAGAAGATAAAAGAGAAGAGAAAGAAGAAGAAATATCGAAGCATTCCAAAAAAGGCGTATCAAAACATTCAACTTCGGAGAAAATAGTTAGACAAATGAATGAACCTCAGCATCATCATCAGCATCGGAGTAATAATTCTGCTTTATCTTCTTCTTCTTCCTCTTCCTCTTCCTCTTCCTCTTCCTCTTCCTCTTCCTCTTCCTCTTCCTCTTCCTCTTCTTCGACAACTTCATTGATTGCCTTATATAGCCATCGCAAAGTACAAATGAAGAAGAGGCTGATGCAGAACAAAAATGAACATTTTGCGAAGATGTTAAAG
This sequence comes from Monocercomonoides exilis, assembly GCF_001643675.1. Classification (NCBI taxonomy): domain Eukaryota; phylum Preaxostyla; order Oxymonadida; family Polymastigidae; genus Monocercomonoides; species Monocercomonoides exilis. The sequence goes on from NW_027150595.1 coordinate 45,620, forward strand.
AGGACAAATGCATAATCACTCCAGAATGGAGAAGCTGGAAAAGGAAAAAATGGCTTCATTTCGTTCCTAATAGCAAGAGGCAATGAATGCGATTCATTGAATGGAATGCACTGAACCTCTTTCTACTCGTTAATAAACTTCCTCTTCATATTCTTCATTTTAACTTCCTCTCAATTTCTCCTTTTGTTCCAAATCCTTTTCTGTTTTATCCTTCTCTGCATTCGCCTGTTCTTGATTGAATTTACTTGATACTTTATTTGATGGCAATGGATGAGGAAAAAAAAGCTATTAGCTCTAAAGTGGATACAATAACTTTGAAATTGGTGGAATAGAATCTTAGCATATAGCTGAACAAGAGGAAATGGATGAAGATGAAAAAATAAGAGGAAAAAAAAGGAAGAATTGGAAAATGATAGAGAATTCCGTTTTGATAAAAGGAAATTGAATAAGTTGAAAGCATGTTTGCAGATTGAAGCTGTTGAATTTGATAAGCGTTGCCATATGAATCCATTTTATTCAGATAAGTGAAGATTCTGACAACATAAGGCTAATGCTTCGGAGACGAACAGGCGGAATATGCAGAGCAAAAAGAGAAAGAATAAATTACTGAAGCATCAGCTTCAAATACAGTCACAGCGATAAACTTATAATTCTCAGTTTATGAAGCGCTTCTGTTTTGTTGAAGCTCAAATGAGTTTAGAAATTCATTTCTTCTTCTTTTTTTTTTTGAGTTCATTGAACCATCGCCTTCTTCTTCCCATCCAGATATTCAACTTACCATCCTTTCAATCTTCTCTGGAGCTAATTTTCCGAATGACATTTTAATATCTTCTACTTCAATAATCTTATAAAAGATTTATCAATAGTTTTATTCCAACTTTCAGAGCAGTTTTTTTCCAGTGAAAATTCCGAAACTCAGTCGAAAACAGACTTGTCATATGGAAGTGAAATGAAGCATGCGAAATCGATCGAAGAAGCACACACAAAGGAAGCAAATGTGAAGAAGAAGGGGAATAAAGGAGAAGATAAAGAGAAAAGAAAGACAAAAAAGTGGAAGAAGAAGTTTTCATTTGAAAATTGAATCAAAGTTGGAAGTTCAATGAGAATTTAACAACCACTTTTCAATTGAGCAGTTTTGTAGCTTCAAAATCTGCTTCATCACAAACTTAATCATCAGATGCTTCAATTTTTAAAAAAATTCAATTGCATCTTCTGAAATTCTTCAATATTTCATTCATCAATCGGTTCCACCATTGTTTTCCTCTTTTCCAATTGTCACGCAGAGATAACATCGTTTTCAAGAGAATATTTCTCATATTTTCTAAAATTCATCACATTGCATCAATCATCCGTGTGAAAAGCATCATTCGTTGCTTTTCTTCCTTCTCATTCACATCTATCATCACTTTCAATGGAAGAGCATGAATCACAATCAGAATGTTGGTTTATTTGACTTCTGAATTAATCAGTTTTGCTTAATCTCTGCTCCGTGAACGAATTTGTGCTGTTTGAGGAATATTTAGCTGTTGAAGAATGATGAAAAATAAAAATGAAAGCCTTTGGACAGAAAACACAAACCAGTCAAGAGAATGTTATTTTTTTGTATTCATCGTTTCTTGTTTTCTTTATTTCTCTTGCTCATTGGGAATTGACTGAGGATATCATATTTTTGATGAACATTTTGCAAAGCAAGTTGGACTGAAATACAGAAAGAAAAAGCGAGAATGAGAAAATGTCTGCGATGAGAAGCTTCAATAAACACACAAACGACCAATAGAAGAACGCTATCTTTCCATTCAAATTCATCTTGCAAATCCTCAATTTTTTTAAAGGAGTTTTTATTTCTCTTTTTCAGTTCGATGAAATCTAAAGGAATGTGGAAAAAAAAGAAAGAAGTGAGAGAAACACAAAACTGCTGAAAAGAACAGAGGAGAAGATTTCAAAATTGATGAATGAACAAGTGAATATTGATTTTTAACATATTTTTTTTAAGTTGACAATTCGTTCAACAAAGATTCTTGATGAAAAGAAAAGAAAAGAATGAAATTTTTGATTTTTCTTTTTTTATTCTCCAAAAAAGCAAAAACATGATTTAAATGATCCATTTATTTATTTATTTATTTATTTATTTATTTATTTATTTATTTATTTTTTCATTTTGTGAAACGAATAAAAAAGAATAAAAAATTTCTGAGTTACAAAATCAAATAAAAAAAATGTGTTTCATTTTTTCAAATATTTATAAAATAATCATAAATATTCAAAGATAAACCATCATTATATCTTCTGTAAAGAAAAGAAACTACATCGTGAAAGCCAGCTATGACATCTTCGTATCCTTCTTCTTCCATCTTTTCAAATATCTTCCTTTTCAACTCTTTTCTTTTCGCTTCTTCCATTTTTTCTATCTTTTCCCTCTTCAACCGCATTGAAATATGAACAAAAAATATCAAGCCATGGTATGTTATTTCGTAATTCAATGTTGGTCGCTGCATCTCCTCCAAAACAGCATCAATAGCACCACTTTTCAACAAGTCTTCAACTGGTACAAATCCGTTACCCGCTGCATTTCTCAAGGAAGAAATGCACCAGTAGCTAATTTCTTTGAATTTATCCTTCACTGTTCGATATTCCTGAACAATGCTGCTGATGAGTTCGACAAATTCTTCATTCCACAATTTGCATGAGTCAAAAAAGGACTTTATTGTTTTCATCCATCCCGTGATTACAAGCACTTCATTCGCTTCTTCTTTGCTCATTTCTTCTTCTTTCATCTTCCAGTCAATGCATCTTGTCAGATCTTCCAATTCTCTTGCTGCTTCTCTCGCTAAATGCAGCTCATTCACAATAACTTCTTCCAAACTATTGTCAGCCAAACGTCGGTGAATCAAAAACTCCCAAGCAGACTGACAGGCAAGTCGTGTTAGATTCTGATATTCCTGATGATACAGAATTATCTCTTTGATTTCATTCAAATACAGTTCTTTTGGCACTGCCTAATAAAAATCGGAAAAAATCAATTACGTCAAAAATGAAATAGAAATAAACATACATTAAATACAATATTGCTCAAAGCCAGTAAAGCCATTTCTACTTCTTTTTGAATTTCCTCGTCTTCATCTTTCTTTAATGAAACTTTCAAAAGACAAGGTACACAAATTAAAATCAACTCCCATGGGAAGAAGAAGCTCAAAGAAACAAAGCATTCGCACAGATCAACAAGTAGATTTTTTTCACTTTCTTTATTTTTCTTTTCCTCTTCAATAATCACATTTTTTAATCTATACCTCAAAGAAGATTCTTCAATGCCATAAATAAACATTCTTCTCGAGGTTTTCAAATATCCAATGTGCTTCAGCAGCAAAATTGCATTCACCATTGACATTTTCTTTTCTTCAATCATTTTTTCTATTTTGTTGAATGTTTCTTTGCTGAAAATATCCTTAATTTCTTCTTTATTCATTCCATCAACTATTTCATTCATTTCTCCAATTTTCTGTTTCTGTTCATCTTCATTGCAATCTTCCAACCGTGAAAATTTCTCTAAAAAAATTGAAAAATCCAAAGAGTTTAAAACACTCGTTTATTTATTTAACCATTCATTTCTTATAAACTCTGGCAAACCGAGAAATATTTGTCTTTTTAAAGATAACTGTGAAATTGTAAGTTGAATTAAAAACAACAAATAAATCCATTTTCGAAATATTCGTTGAATAATCGCATCAAATGAATTGAAAATACAAAATCAAATATCTAACAACATAAAAGTCCATACGTTTTTAGGTGACTTCGATGTCTTTTGCATCAAAACAAGCAAAATTTTGAAACAAAATAATCTTGTTTTTGTGCAAATAAATAAGGGTGACCAACCTATAATTTTATAAGTGAAGATTTTTGATTGGTGATTGTCTGCGATAAGGACATGTTTGAGCTGCTTGGGTGAATGGCCAAGGATGCGCCCATGCGAGATATAGCAATGCAGAAGAACAATGATTTTGTTTACAGATGAAGGAGCGAGTAGCTGTTTTGCAATATTGCTTGCAAAAAGAGAATTGGTGGGGGAAATTGCATGGAATTTGAACTTGGTTATATATTGCAAAACATATGAGGTAACATCGGCTGCTATATTTTGAATGAAAAATAATTCTAGCAAGATGCAGAAAAGGCGAGGAGAATGTTTCTGAAAGATTGAATTGAACCACTTGTTCAATTTGTGGGAAATGTTGTGAACTTGGCATATCTATTGGGCAAGACTTGTTTTGTGTGATTTTTTGAGGGAAAGATGATTTTGTGGAAAAGGAAAGGAAATTGGGGGGTTGGACAATAGAGGAAACGAGTTGAGCGAGACACCCAACAGGCCTTTACAACTATCGCGTTTGCATTTCACATGAATCCTGCAGGAAAGCCATCAGCGAAGATTTGACGTTGAATTGAGCTTTGAAAAGGTGTTAATTTGGAGGATAACTGTTTTCATCTGATATAATGATTGGTTTCACAATGGATTTTCTGCTTTCGATGACGTATTATGCAAGTCTTTATTGTCCAGTTGTCTGCTTTTTTATGTGGCAGGAGGCAATTTTGGAGAACGAGAAATCCAGCTGGACTGATAATTACCAATCCATTAGAGATGGGAAAGTATTTCAAGACCAAAAAATGGTTTGACTTTTTTTATTTCATTCATTTTTCTTTAAAAGACTTCTTTGATAAATTCAGAATAACTATGAACCGAAATGTTGCTGAATGAAGCCTTTTTATCTTTTTTCAAAAGATTCAGAAGTTAATGAGATTAATCTTGTTTGCATCGCATTCAACGATTGCATTCATTTCTTCCGCAATCTGCCTTGCATGCATAGCATGACAATGCTTGACATGAGCTTGAAAGAGAAAAGCAGTTTGTTTGGCTCATTTGTTGAGGGTATTTGGCAGAAGCGACTTATTTGTCGGAGCAGATGGGCTGGCTGGGCATTCGCATTCAAAAAGCATCCAACTTTTTTTGTGATTTGTCATAACTCTTTGCCATTTCCAGAATGGTTTGATGGGAACAGCCAATTTTTTGCTTTAATGGCAGATTTGCAATACTGGTGAAATATGCAGAATTGAATGAAATGTGAAAGGAACTATGATATTTTAAACCAAAGTTGAAATTGGAATACTTCCAAAAAGAGGAGAGAAAAGGAGGGAAGATGAAGCGATGGACAAGAAAACAAGGGGAAAATGGTTGTGAACAAGAAAAGTGAATTTGAAGAAGACGAAGAAGAAAAGAGAAGAGAGAAAGAGGAAATAAGCTATTTTTAAAAGAAGAATATGATATTTTCTAATGAATGAAATGAAAGAAGGAAAGATGTTCCTCATTACGAGGAAAGAAAGTTCAGAGAAAGAACTTTGCTATTTTTTATTGGAGAAAGAGAGAGAAGAGAAAGAAAGGAAGAGAGAAGAAGAAGACTTCTTTGAAATCAGCTTTGAGAAAAGAAGGGGGAAAAAATATTTGAATTAATTATTCCGGCAAACTTCCAAAAAGATGAGCGGAAAGCTGGAATTTTCATGGAGAAAAATGAGTGAAGTGGATTAGAAGAAAAAGAAGAAGAAGATAAAAAGGCAAAAGAGGAGAAAATCAAGCAAAGAGGGATATTTCTCCGGATGATACTAATTCTCCGGAAGTGGTTCTCTTTCATAAACATGAGGAATTTTGAGGATATCAGCAGGAAAAGAGAAGAGTAATTTTAAAAGGAAGAAAAATAGGAAAGGAGTTATTTCTCATCAGATGATTTGTGCGAAGAGGTTTCAAATTTTTATAACAGGTTAAAGAGAGAAAGAGAAAAGATTACCCAATGAAATATAAATAAAGAAGGAAAAAGATGAATAGAAATGAGAGAAAGGAAGAAAAAAAAGGGAAAGTTGAAATGGAAAAATATAAGGAAAAAGAAAGTTATTTCTCCGTTTTCTCTCAATTTGCATAAAAGGTGGAGAGTATGATTACTCTTCCGCTTCTTTTTCTTCTTCTTCTTCTCCTCCTTCTCCTTCTTCTCCTTCTCCTTCTTCTTCTTCTCCTTCTTCTCTTTCTTCTTCATCTTCATCATCATCATCTTCTTCTTCTTCTTCTAAACCTTCTTCTTCAAATGCTTATCATCGCCTTCTTTATTACCTTCTTCTTAACCTTCTTCATCTGCTGATAGCGAAGCACTGATCGCATCAAGCATCATTATTATTATTATTATCGCGTCACTCACTCACTCCCTCCTTCGAAATGTCTCGAATAAAGCTTGCTCTTCAGATGTGCCAGCTTCAATCAACTTTCTTCCTCATTCAACGTGCAATTCATTCAAGAACTCTTTCATCGTCTGCTCTTATGCCATCTCCTTCTCTTGTCTCTCTCCATTCGCGCTCCTCTTCCATCCAGCCACCTCTGCCTCGTCCTCTCCAAAAGGGATCTTCAGTTTCAGTCACTTCCACAGCACCATCCCAATTGAGAATGGAGCTGATTCTTTTGCTGCTTCCTTGTTCTTGTTCATCTGCTGTTCTGATTGTCTTCATCCTCAAACACTCCTTCCTGTTCTCATCTTCATCCTCAAAGGCCGATGGAGGAAGAGGATATTTTGTGAACATCTTGCTCTTCACAGAAATATTGGAGGAAGATTCAATCAGCTGTGGAAGTCAAAGAGAAGAAAGAAGCATCTGAATCATCTGATGAGCAGTCAGAAGAAAAGGGAATGATAACAAGCCATATGCCAAGAGAATTCATAAGATTTGTGGAATCAGATTCCTCAAAAGAGGGGGAAGGCTGTCTTCCTCATCCTCAAAGGCATGAAGAGCCTCATTCACCACACGGAACATGGTCTGGATGGCAGAATGCTCTTCATTTGTTCGTTCTTTCAATCATCACAAATATTGATGGAAAGGAGAATATGCTGTCTTTTCATTGAAAATAGACAAATCGGATTCAATTTATTTTATGAATGGCATGCATTCAAACAGAAGAACAGTGAAAGAGCGTTTGAAGTGAAAGTATCAGATGATAGAGATTCCAAAATAATGGAAAGAATTAATAGAAAGAAAGAAAGAAAGAAAAAGGAAGAGCGATATCGATCTGAGGAACTAGGAATCTGCGCAGCTGTATGGAAAGGAAAGAAAAAAGGAATATTGCCAGAATCCGTCAAAGTGGGAACAAATTGGCAATGTGCTATGATATTTAATGGTTCGGATGGAATTTTGCCATTTTTCCGGGCAGTATCAGGATTGATGCGCCGTTCGTTAGTAAGCTCTTACAGCTGAATTTCTCTATTTTGTGCGCTGTTGAGGGAATCTTTCTGGAGACAGCTGCTTTATATTTGGCATGTTGCATGAGGACAGATATCGGAGAGGAAGGCATAAGTGATGAAAATATAGTTGGAGCGAAAAGGTTTGATCAAAGTGAATTTTGGAGGCCGCAGCAGAAGATGCAAACAAACAGGAGAAGAGAGTGAAGAAGACAGAGAAAAAGAGGCAACAAGTGAGAGAGAAAATGGAAAGAAGGTGGGGAAAAGAGTAAGGGTGATGCATGAGAATAAGGAATGAAAAAGGAGGGAGAGAAAGAGGAAAGGTGGAATGGAATGAATAGAAAATGCCATTTCAGGAAGGAGACTGATGTTGGAGCAGCTGACACGATTTGGCAGAAAAGCGAAGAAGAGGAAAGAGGGAAAGGGAAAAAGGAATGAAGCAGAAAAAGGATCAGCAATCAACAGGGGTCTTTATTTGCTAAAAGGAGAATGAAGTGAGGAGCAGAGGGAAGCTCTGTTTCAAAGAGAGCATCACTCAGAAATCCATCTTGTCTTCCATTCCTTCCTCCACCTCATTTCAGCTGCTTTCTTGTAATTTTTTTTTTTCATTTCCTGAAGAAACTGCTTTTGCAGCATCAAACTTGGGGGATGAGCTTCCTCTTTGAAATAAAATAAAAAAAAGATTTGTTTTGTTTTTTATGTTTTTATTCTTGTTCATCGGCACACATTCCTGTGCTCCAAACAAAGTGAGCTGCGAAACAAAGCATCCAAGTCATTTCACTTTGATTGATGTGCCAGTCAAATAATTGAAAAATGAAAAAAAAAAAAAAAAAAAAATAAGTTAAATATATCCAATCCGGCAGAGGAAGGAGGACTTTGCGACTTTCCTGCTGATGCAAAGTGCTTTCTCCTGAGCAACTCAAAAGCGAATAGTGAAAATCAAAAAACAACGGAATAAATGAACAAATGAACAAAAATAAAAATATAAATATAAATATAAGCAATGACAAAAGTTATAACTACAAAAAATAAAATCATCATTGGAAAGATCGAGTTAAACTACCCTTCAAAATACACAAATCAAAAATACAATAAAACGTCTAATAATCTTTAACCATCACAAATATCAAATATCAAAAGCCTTTCTCTCCTCTTCCCCTTCTTCTCCTCCACCCTCAAACTCATCCCAAGGCTTTTTTTTGTAAATAGTGAATGGTGAGTGATGTATAGTGAATAGTGAATAGTGAACAGAGAATAGTGAGCATATACAATTAAAGCACATATATACATACGAATATGTATTTTCTTTCACCATCAGCAACTATATTGTGAACGGTTAATTATACAAAGTACAAAATACAAAATGCAAAATGCAAAATGCAAAATGCTAAATGCAAAATGCACAATGCAAAATGCAAAAATAAAAATATCAATAAAAATTTAAGAATATTACCCCTCTCCTCCTTTTTCCTTTTTTCCCTTTCTTTTTTTCTTCTTCATTTCCTCCTCTCCTCCTCTCCTCCTCTCCTCCTTTTTTCCATTTCTTCTTTCTCCCCTCCCCTCCTTCTCCGCTTCTCTGATGCCATCTCTCTTACATATTGCTACTCATCTCCTGTTCCTTGTCTCTTCCAACACCATCCGAGTTGTGCTTCGATCTTCTCTTCTTCACAACCACCACCACCACCACAATCACTATCACAACCACTGCTATCACAAACACAATCGGCACCACAACCGCCACAGCAATCACTCCTGTGTTTGTCTTCCGTTCGTCTTTCTTCTCTGGTTCAGGTTCTGGCACTGGTTCAGGCTCTGGCTCCTTCTTTTCCTTCAGATACTTCTCATACACATCCACTGGCTCAGCATTCTCATCTGCTGCTCCAACAACCCACCCTGCTTTCCCTTCATCGTAGCTCTTTGCAAACTCAAATGCATTATCCTGCTTGCTGAATGAGTCAAAATCTGGAGCCACAATGCACAACGACGCTCCTGATGTTCCTTTCCCGCTGTTCGTCCCATCAATCTCCAGTTTGTTCTCTCCTGGAAGCTCAAGATTCCCACTCACATGCTCCATCTCAATATATATCGCTCCCGACTTTCCATTTTCTGCCTTGCACTCCTTGAATGTGCATGCCTTTTTCCTTCCCATCTTCACCTTCGAATTCTCCTCTCCCAGCGATATCTCCACCCCTGCTGCATTCCCACTCTTCGACTTCACCTCTTCCATCTTCAGCCCTTCAACAACCACAATCGTCCCTTTTGTCTCTTCTGTCCCTTCTGTCCCTTCATTCTTTTTGTTCTCTTTTCCCTCTCCTTTAATTCCATTCTTGATGCTCATTGCTGCTCCCTCTTCCACTTCCACCTTCTTCACTTCCACATCCTCAATCACAACTTTCTTTGCTCCTTCAACCAAAAATGGTATCACTGAAAATTTCACTTCGTCATCCGAAGTGCATTCAACCTGATTCATTGTCAATGAACCTGCACTCACTTTCACAAGATGAATTCCAATTTCTCCCTCTGTCGGTCGAGCAAACTCACAGTTGTCAATTGAAAGTGATGTTGACTCTGCAGCCGCGTGTATAAGCGCTGATGGATCTATGTTTGCCTTCAATCCTTCTGTTTCTTCACTTAATGTTGTTGGGAAGTCAAATATCAAGTATCTAAATGAAACTTCTTTCTTGCATGTGAAAAGATCATTATTTGATTTCGCATCGCAACCAATCTTAACTTTTTCATTTGCATCCGCTGAACTTCCAACTCCCTCGATCATAATAGGCGATTCTTTCTCAAACGTAATTGCTTTGACCTCCAATGCATTGCTATCTTTGATAACTTTTATTTGAAATCCTCCTGAATTTGTTCCCTCTTTCAACAAATTGTATGCTTCGCTTATCGAGCCAGCTGGTTTTCCATATTCCGTCCCCAAACCATTTCCTCCTTTTTTTGCATACGCAATGTCGTATAAATCAATAAACTTCGTCACAAAGTCAACATCACTGTTACCATCTTTTTTCGCAGCAATAAACCATTTGTTTGATTCTATTTTGTAATCTGCTGCAAAACTTTTCTTCATCGCTGCTGCGATCTCCTCATGAAGTCCAACTGGTACATCCAGATACAACCCAGTATTCTTGATTGAATTCGAAGTTTCTTCTGCTTCTCCCGCTGTGCATTTAGAAAATACCAAATTTTCTTTTGTTGATGGCCAACTTAATTTGGAAGCTGTAATTTTGTCCATTTTCAGATAGATTCCTCCTGATTTTCCATTTTCGCAAGTGCAATTTTCAAACTTTGTTTCACCTTTATCCACAATAGTGAATGAACTTTCAGCATTTTCGCTTTCAACATAAAGTGCTCCACTTGTAGCTGTTGCTGTTTCTATATCGCCAGAAACACATTCTGTAAATGTGCAGCTGTCCAACGAAACCTCAATTTTGTTTGTACTTGTGATTTTCATTACGGCACTTGAACTTGATGCAATCTTCTTTAAATTTAATGATGTCAATGAAACTTTTGAAGCAGTTCCCTCAACCAAAAACGGTGTTGCTGCGAATGAAATTGCACTTTCGCCTCCCTCGCATTTGACTCCTGTCATCGTCAATGAGCCTGCACTCACTTTCACAAGATGAATTCCAACTGTTTCTTCATCGGCATTTGATAGCATCACAGTTGGAGGAGCAACTGCTGTTGTCCGAACAAATCTGCAGTTCACAATGCTCAATTCTGCGCCTTCACCTTCAGTAGTTATCAATGCAAATGGTCCTGTTGCTGTCTCTGGATTGTCATCATTCTGAACTTGTTCTGGTTCAGTAGGCTGAGAAGTTTGATCCAACGAAATTGGGAAATTGAATGCCAGACTCCTGAACTCAACTTTCTTCTTGCATGTGAATAAGTCGCTTCCTGTTTTAGCATCGCAATCAATCTCCACTTCTGTCTCAATCACTTTGGCTTCTCCATTTTCTTCATCATTTTCACCCAGTCTAACTCCCATAATCGTTATTCCTGATGCTTTGTCAAATGTAATTGCTTCAGCTTTAAGAGCATCAGTTTCAGTTTCAGCTTTGATAACTTTTATTGTGAGCCCACCTTCATTTGTTCCTGCAAGCAATTCATACGCTCCTTGTAAACTTCCAATAGGCCCATCTTGAGAAACTCCTTCTCCTGTCCCTTCCCTCTTCACAAATACCTCTGTCGGTTGATCAAAATATTTTAACGTGAAGTCAACATCTTTGCCCTCACTTTCATTAGCAGCTACAAACCATCTATTATCATTAAGTGTGTAATCTGCCGCAAAACTGCTTTTCATCGCTTCAGCAATGGTTTTATGAAGTTCGGCATTCACTTCTAGATACAATCCGGTGTGTCTACTTGAGGTTGCTGTGCACTCGGAAAATGTCAAGTTGGTTCCTTTTGTCGGCCAACTTAATTTGGAAGCTTCTGTTATTCCCGTCATTTTCAGATAGATTCCTCCTGATTTTCCATTTTCGCAAGTGCAATTTTCAAACTTTGTTTCACCATTATCTCCAATAGTGAATGAACTTTCAGCATTTTCGCTCTCAACATAAAGCGCTCCACTTGTTTCATCGTTTGAATTGCATTCTGTGAATGTGCAGCCATCCAATGTCACTGAAATAGCTGTGTCTTTTTTACCGACAATTTTCACCACAGCGCTTGTGGTTGAGGTAATCTTGCTCAATGTCAATAATGTCAATGAAACTTTTGATGCTTCTTCGAACAAAAATGGCGTTACTGTGAATGAAACCGCATTGCCTTCGTCCGTACACTCAACTTCTTTCATTGTCAATGAACCAGCGCTCACTTTCATAAGATGGATTCCAATATTACCCTCAGAGCCAGGTCGCTTAAACACGCAGGTCTCTATTGTTAATGATTCTGATCCTGATCCTGCTTCATCTCCTGATTCTGGCTCTTCTTCATTTTCTGTTCCTGCAACAGCGTGAATCAGCGCGAATGGGCCCACATTTATATTAGATTCATCTGCATCTTGTTCTGGTGTTGCTGTGATATCAAAAATTAAATATTTGAACGAAACTTTATTCTTGCACGTGAATAAATCGCTTCCTGTTATTGCATCGCAATCAATCTCAACTTTCCCATTTGTTCCTTCTGCCTCTGTAATACCTTCAATCGTGATTCCAGACGTTTTATCAAATGAAATTGCATCTGGTTTCAGAGCTGCGGTTCCTTCATCTGCTTTAATAACTTTTATTGTGAGTTCACCTTCTTCTGCTTCAGCAAGCAACTCATACGCTTCTGATAAAGAATTCTTCGGATTATCAAATGAGGTTCCATTTCCATCAGTTGTCCCGCTTTTGACATATACAGTTGTCTCCGTATTCGCTAGATCAGTTGCTTGAGAAAAAACAGAAAATGCAACAAATATCGCTGAAATAATTCCTGTCATCAAAACCGATTTATCACTCTTTAAAAAAGTAATATGATCAATTTACGTATACAATTTATTATGAATGGTTCACATTAAGGTTCAAAATTTTCGTAATCAATATGAATACAATTTCAGACTGCAAATGCATCAAGGTATGCCAATACAGTGTCCGGAGGAGAACGGAATAACTCGGAATAATCGTGTTCCATAAAAAAGTATTGCAAGAAATGTTTTATCGGCTGGGGGACTGATGCTGCATTTTCGCAAGCTAATTTAGGGCAAGCACGCAAATGGAGTGTATTTTATTGCTGATGGGCGGAGGGATAATTTTTTGGAGAATGAAATGTTCTCGAAGGAGGAGATGAAAAATCAATATTTTTGTGGTATCTTTTTTGATGGATTTTTGTGTGGAATTTTCTGGATGTGGCTGCTTGCCTGTACCAGTGGAGCTTGAGGAATGTGTTGTTTCTTTCTCGGGAGCTTTCAGAAGGTGTGTTTTGAGTTGTTTGGGTTTGACATATTTTTTTTTTGAATTATTTTATTTTTCAGAGGAAATCGTAGAAGTTTATTTTTTTGCTTATATGGCCATTTCTGAGAGTGACAAAGCCCGGAGCAGAAGATGGCTGGAAATGGCAGGTGGAATGGAAGAGAAGGGCTTGAATGGATTATTCTCAATTGTTTGTGGTGGTTCTGTGGCTGCTGCTTCTGCTGCTGAAAAAGCCGGCGGTCGTTGGGAAAGATCCTTTTATAGTCCTGTTGCAGCAGGAGCATTTTTTGCCGAGATGCTGAAAGAAATTATCTTATTGGTGCTGGATTTGAAGCAAATTTGGGAAGAAGATTGGCTCGAAAAAGCCTTTAAAACGAAAGAGGAAAGGCTGAACAGACCCTTTGTTTGTTGACTGAACGATGCGAATGCTATGTGTCATCAGATGCAAATTTGCACATTCCATCAGCAGAAGAACTGTTATTTTGAGTATTTCGATATTTGAGAATTGCTTGGAAGAAAGAGGAGAATGAGGAAACTCAAATGGAAACAGAAATGTCTTTTCTGTGCTTGAGTGAAACAAAAAGAATAACGGTATGAACTTGTTTCTTTTTTGAATTTTTGATTTTGAAAATTATCTTTATTTTAATCAGGATTAAGTCAAAAGAAGTTGGTAAAAAGGATGTTACAGAAACAATAAAAAGCCTTCAAGAACATCTGTATTTGAGACATCTTGTTTGACAGTTGGACGCAAGAGAGTTGGAAGAGCAATCAATATGAGTGGAGTGGAATTGGAAAAAAGTGGAATGAATATTATAATCATTAAAATCTCGTGGAATACTTGGAGCTTTTTCAATTGACAATTTTGATGAAGTTGAATTCAAGCAGTTTGCTGAATGGGTGGCTCGAGGGCTGTTGAATGTTGTGGAGCTGCTTGGGAAAGTTTGATTGGATCTCTCGTTTCGCAGGAAGCCAACCATTGTTGTGAAATGTCATTTGAATTGTAGCTTTTCGGGGTTGCGGTTCTTTTCTAAGTTCCAAAGAGATTGAAAGAATGCTCATTCTGTTTTGATGGCAGGGCAAGTGGTCAGTTTTGGATTGAAAGAATTTTGTGTTTGAGGAAATTGGACAAGATGGATTCACAGCAATTGTTTGAGTTGTTTTGAAGCATGACTTGTTGATTGAAAATGTGATGGTTTTTTGTTTCTTTTTTATTATTTTCACATTTCGTTCAATTAATAAGAATGCAAGAAATGGAATACAATTGAAAATGGATTATTTTTCTTTTCTGATTAAAATAATTGAATTATTGTAAGATGGAGTTGGAATAGAATTATTTAATTCCAATGAAAACAGCAAGATAAAATTTACAATGTTTATTCGAATTAAATATATGAAATTAGAATAAAAAAGTCAATTGGAATAATGTTAGTCTTTTCCGAATAACTTTTAACAAATTATTTATTTCTTATGATATTTGAAATCTTTTCAATGATTCCTTCCACAAAAATCATTTGTAAATGAATTTGTTATGAGAAAATAAATATCAAATGCTTATTTGAATGAAAAGTTTGACTACAAAACAACTTGGAAAAAAAAAAAACAAACAATAAAAGATGGTGTTTTCTCTATGGGTTCTGGCAAATCGCCTTATCCAACATAACCTTATTTTACACAATCGAAACAGATCAACAATTCACCAAATAGCATTATTGGATGAAATTTGAATACACTTCTTCAATTGAAATAAACCTATTTAATTCAAATAATATTCGTTTATTTCAAATTAAGATTGCTTTTGCAAATAAACACAGAAATCCAGCAGAAAATCTAATCTGAAATATCACACTTGCTTTGCATAATGATTCTTGAAGCAAAAATGTGATATTAGAAAGCGATTTAATAAGGGAACTGAACAAAAAAATTATCTAAATTTGTTAGTATAAATTTTTTTGTTTAATTTTCAGACAAAGAAAATATTTCATATTTCGATAAAATTTCTGTTCCCGCTCATGAAACTTTTCTTGAATGGAAATTATAACATTGTCGAAATTTTGTTTTCATAACAGTAAAATTTGTTGACTGGGAACAGAAATGTAATCGAAATAGGAAATTTTTTTCTTTATTTGAAAATTAAACAATAGGAACTTTTCAAAAAAATTTTGATATGTGATCAAAATATATTTTACAGAATTTCTTAGAACAAAGCGTATTTCAAATAATGTTTCGAAAAAAAAAACTCTGTCTGGGAGTTCCTAAGTTGGCTATCTTTCATTTTCACACATAGACTTTTGGAAAGAAATATTCATGTTTTCGTGTTTGGAAAAAAAAGACAGAATCAAAAACAAAACTTTGGACATTTTATGTGCTTCAATCACAAAATAATCGAAAGCACTTTTAATTAAGTGATATTTGCAATTTTTTTAATATTTTTCGTAAAAATCTGTGCTGAAATTACAACGTTCAATTCACATTGTCAATGCGATACAATAAAAATCAACTGACCTCTTTCAAACGAATCAGGTTTTAATTTAAGTTTCAATTCATTGTTTCAAAATTTCAATGAGTCTGGAAATTAAAACAATGTGGAAGAACTAATTTTCCAAGTTGACAAAAATCAAAATCTGAAAAAGAAGAAGATTTTTTTATCGTTTGTAATTACAGACTTTGACACTTTGTATTATTCTCTCAAAAATAAATAAACGCTATTTTCATAGTCAGATTTGAAACAAAAATGAACTGGTGTTCTTTGACTTTCAATGGAAAACTCAAAGAATCACATTGAATTAATTGATTTGCAAAAAATTGATGTTTGGGGAAACATTTTTGGAATTGAAGAAAATAGAGCATACACTTATTCCACTCATATTTCACTTTATATCTTGATTTTTTCAAATCTTTTTCATTCATAAACAGATATATTAGCTTTTGTTCAGATTCATCTCTTTCGACTATTATCTTTTGCACTTTGCCGATGAAAACGTTTCTAATCTTTCCTGTTATTGTTATTTGCATTCAATTATGATAAAATCTCGAAGACAAAACTGTAAAGCTCCTGAGATTCATTTAGATATTTTTTTTTGTTACATATTTTGACGCAAACACAAGTTTTATCATGCACACTTTTCATTTTTGGAATAGTGCACTTGTTTATAAATGATTCCCTTTCCAAGAAATGGATAAAAAAGAGTTTAATAACAATAATTGCTTGGTAAAAAAATTCACTTTTCTATATGACATTCTCATAGAAATGCAACAAAAAAAAGTTTCCATGAAACAACATTGCAGTTCTTCCTTCCTCAATTCATCAATAGAATCTCTTCACTCGCTTTCAAGTATGGCTCTTGATCAATCATCAAATCATTTGATAACTGAAAACAAGAGTTCATTGTAAGTTGCTTCGCTATTTTGTTCATCTTCTTTCAATTGCATTTGTCAACAAGAGATTATTTCTGAATCATCGGAAGAATGCATTTTCACTTCGAAATTATCTCCTTTTCATCGCTCATAATCGTTATTATTAAACAAAAAAATCTTTATCGTCCGAAATCAACAAAAAGTGCAACAAGGTGATTGCATATCAAAAAGATACACTTCCAGATCATGAAATTTTACATCAAAAAAGGAAACAGTTACTAAAAATATTGAAAAATGCTACGAATAAGATGAGAGCAGTGAAAATAGTTCCGATTCTAACGGATTTATCTTTAAAATGCTTTTTTTTAATCAAAAAAAAGATTTCTTTCAATTACCACCTGAAAGTCTTATGGAAAAAGGGAATCAAATATTAACTGTTCTTCAAATTGATTTGAAAAGAAGATTGAAAAGAAAAATCACAGCTCATGTTGAATTGGAGATATTTTTTGATTTGCTATTAAATAACACGAGTGAGAAAAAAATCACTTTTTTCTTTGGATTTTATCAATCCGTGGTATCCAACAGCACAATTGAAACTTATATTCATTTTCTTGATGCTCTAATCAACATGTTTTCAAATTCTCCTCTCCCTCAATCTGTCACAACTGAAGAATTTTCACACTTTGAGTTGCTTGTAGATGCAACAACGATTAAGGTACCAACTTCACTCAAAAAAATGATAGAT
This sequence comes from Monocercomonoides exilis, assembly GCF_001643675.1. NCBI lineage: Eukaryota > Preaxostyla > Oxymonadida > Polymastigidae > Monocercomonoides > Monocercomonoides exilis. The sequence goes on from NW_027150595.1 coordinate 62,869, forward strand.
GCAAAAAATCTATATGACGGTCAACATTCGGTATATTGTATGAAAATTGAAGTTGCTGCTTCTTCTTGGACTCCGTACAAAGCACTTTTTGTAACTTATGCGGTTCCAAACAGAGAGCATGATGTTTCATTATTCAGTCTTGGGCTTCGTCGAGATGTGCAATTCTATAAAAAAACTGAAGAGAAAAAACCGTATTCAACAAAAGAAATGAAGAACAACAGATAAAGAATCATTGCTGACAAAGGATACGAAGGGCATTTTCCAGATATAAGACATATCACTCCAATAAAAAAGTTCATCAAAGTGTTAAAGTTATTTATCCTTTTCTTCTCCTTCATATTTTTCTTCCTCTTCTTCCTCTTCCTTCTTTTCTTCATCTTCTTCTATTTCAAATTTTTCATCTTCTTCTTATTCAGAATCCTCATATTTGTTTCCATTGTCTTTGTTTTCTTCTTCTTCTTCTACTTCCAATTCAAGAAGCATTTCTTATTTCAAATTCTTTTCAAAAAGCCCATCAACTTAAATGAACAATTCGGCTTCGATTATTTTTTTTTTTATTCTTCTCTCTTTCTCTTTCAATCTTCAAGGGATGCATCAAAACTCCCATCAGAATTTCTTCCACTTCTCCGATTTTCAAATAAAACATTTTTTTGTTGCCTTCAGATGCTGCAAACGGATTGTTTTAACTTTTGGAGATGGAAATGATGAAGAATGGATAAACAGGCAGAGGAAAGCGTTTGGGTTGAATGCTTCTCTTCACTTGAAGCAGCATCAACATCGTTGTTTGCTGTTTTTGTTGTGTTTTCAACATTCTCTGAGGGTTTCTGATATTCCTTGAAAGCAAAGGAAGCATTGAGAAAACACAATTTTCTTTTTGCGAATGAGCTGAAAAGAGGTTGTTTTTCTCAAAACAATCAAAAGAATGAATGAAGACTTTAAAATAAATAATATTTGTTAACTCATTTTGGGAAGAACTTTGGTGAAAGAAAGAAGAAAATGGAGAAATTTATAATTTTTAATATTTAAATTTGGAAAAAAAAATTCAATTTTTTTTTTGTTGTTATTTCTTCACTTCATTTTGATGAATCTGGATGACAAATCACTTTAAGCAAACATATGAAAATTAATTTTTGTATCGTTTTGTGAAATGAATAAAAAAAGAAAGTGAAATTGTGAGTCAAGAAATTCTAAACATCTCATTTCCTCAAATATTCACAAAATAATCTGAAATTTTTTTCGGAAAGAAATGATAATTTCTTTTCAAAAACTCTAAAGTTTCATGAAAGCTGGTGATGGAATCTTCGTATCCTTCTTCTTCCATCTTTTCAAAAACCTTCCTGTTCAACTCTTTTCCTTTTACTTCTTCCCTTTCATCTTTATTCTTTTCTTTCAATTTTATTGAAACATTCACGAGGAATTTCAAGCAATCATAAACAATTACGTCATCCAACGTTGGCCGGTTCAACTCCTCCAAAACAGCATCAATTGCTCCTCCTTTCAACAAGTCTTCAATTCTCACAACTCGATTTTCTGCTGCTTTTTTTAAGGAACAAATGCACCAATCGCTAATAACGCTGTGATTATCCTTTGCTGCTCGATATATCTGTACAATGCTGTTGATGAGCCCAATAAATTCTTCATTCCACAATCGATATCTGAGAAAAAAAGAATTCAATGTTCGGAGCCATCTCATCAATGCAAATTCTTCTTTCGCTTCTTCTTTGTTCATTTCCTCTCCTCCTTTCTTCTTCCAATCGATGCATTTCATCAACTCTTCCAATTCTCTTGCTGCCTCTCTCGAAAAATGCAGCTCATTCGCAATAACTTCTTCCAAACTATTGTCAAACCAAAATCGGTAAATCAAAAAACTCCAAGCAGACTGATAGGCAAGCTGTGTGAGATTGTGATGCTCCTGATGATATTGGATTATCTCCCGCATCCCATTCAGACACAGTTCTAAATTTAATTTCTAATAAAAAATCAGAGGGTTAAAAATAACACGTATTTAACTAAAAATTGAAAGACTCACACATTAATGCTATCGCAACTCAAAGCCAATAAAGCCATTTCCACTTCTGTTTGAACTTCCTCGCTTTCCTCTTTGTTCAATACGACCTTAAGAAGGTTAGGAATACAAATTGAAAGAAATTCCGAAGATGGAAATTCGATGTAAAACAAAAGATAGCATTCACAAAGATCAACAAGAAGCTTTTCGTTCTTTTCTTTTTTTATCTTTTCTTCATCAATAATCATCTTTTTAAATCTTTCGCCCAGCGAAGACGAATCAAAGCATGAATTCCACACATTTTTCATCACTTTGCAATACCCAACATGCTTCAGCAGCAAAATTGCATTTCCCATTGACATTTTCTTTTCTTCAATCATCTCGTTCATCTTGTTGAATATTTTAATCGATGAAATAGACTGAAGTTCTTTTTTGTTCATTTCATCAACTATCTCATTCATTTCTTCAATTATCTTTCTCTGCTCGCTTTCTGGGCAATGCTCCAGTTCAGAAAACAATTCTTCAATAAATTTATTTATGATGGAAAGCGCTAAACACCCAAAAAATAGAAAAATGAACAAACTTGAAAACTTATCTTCAAGAGACGGCTCCTGGATATCATCATTGGATTTGTCTTCATCACACATTTCCATTCTGTCTATTATTAGCAATGATCAATTTGCAGCAAAATTTCAAATGAAAAACAGAAAGACAAACAGAAAAACAAACATTGTTGATTATTGACAAAATTAAAATATAATTGTCAAGCTCAATTTCTTTGCTTAATAAAAATCTATGGTAAAAAAGAAATCACAAAGAAGTCAACGGTACAGGCTATATTAAGTCAAATACGAAAGAGTTTAATATCTGTCTGATCAAACCAACAATAATTCATTTCATTGAAATGGATTGAACATCTATGAATAGTTGAACATATCGGGATATGAACCACATATAGTCGACATTAAATATCAAATTTTTTCTATTTCAACATTTTGAGTGGAATAAAAAAGGGGAAATTTGGTGCTTTTTTGAACTTTTCGAAGAAGAGACAAAAAAGCAACAATTTGCACATTAAACTGTGCATTTAAACATTGTTGCAAATTAAAATTCAAACATAAATATTTCACTTATTTCCCTCACATTTAGAGTTATCTGGAAGCTTTCCTTGTCAGAAATGATTTTTTCTGTTATTTCAGAGTGTTTGCTTGTTTCTGTGAATGTTTCAAATTTAAAGTGTTGAGAAAAGTTTTGAGATTTCAGGATGATTTTATTATTTGTTCGTTTCTTGGATTGGCCATCCAGGCAGAATGAAAAATGATGGTTGGAATCAAGCTTTCAACAATTCGCAGTTTTTTGATGATTGGGCGCATGATAATTGAACGCATGAGAGAATTTATCAAGGCAACAATGGACAGCATCGTTTATTGAGCATTGAAAGAGATTCTATTCCAAAAGATTTTGAGGTTGGGTGAAGATGAAGAAATTCGAGATGGAGAAGGAAGATTAATAAAATATGCGGAACCAAACACATGCGGGATTTTGAATTCATTTTAACACATTTATCGTTTGATGGTGATTTCCACTTGATGTGTATTTTTCCTTCAAGCTGCTTGTTGCATTTTGTTGAAAGTCATCATTTTTGGTTGTTTTGATGGCTGTTGTTGATTCACCGATTTCTGTGTGGATTTCGAGGCAAACCTTGAAGCCACATGGAAGAAGAAGAAACGAATCAAAAAGACAGAACAGACAACAATAGAAATGTTTGATTTAATTAAGGTGTGTTATCCAATTTATTGTTGCATTTGCAATGTTTTTTTTTTTGATTCGCAATGGAGCGAATCTTCAAACGCAAGGAGCAGGTTTGCTCCTCAATAATGAGTATTAATCACGATTTATGGGTGGTTTAAGATCTAACTTCGCCAATACTCAAATTTAAAGTAGATCCAAATTGTCCGCAATAAAAGTGAAGCAACAGCCTGTAATAAAAATACAGAGACGGCGATGGAAAAGAATTAGATCTAGATTAGAAACTGGAAAGAGGAATAATTATTATTGAAGAATTTCCAGGAGCTGTTAATGTTAGACAACATCCGGAACAGAAGATAGTGCACAACGGAAAGAGCCGAACAGAGAGCTGTACATTTTGAAGAGATTATATCAATAACGGAAGCTACAAAACAGAGTGAGATAACTATTTGAATTAGTAAAGCATTGTGCCACAAGACAATTTCAGAAACTGAAAACACGAGAAATCGTGAGATATTTAAACAAAATGAAGATATGATATTTTATAGACTTTGAAAAAGAATAAAACTACATTATATTTTGTTTATTTATTAGGAATTAGAACCGCGTATTGAAGCGAGATATGGTTAAGTTAAGAAATCACTTGAAACCTCAAGAATTAAAAAAAGATAGATCCACAAATTACAGAGAGATTATTTTTGAGGAAGAACTAGTTTTCAATTGAAAGATAATTTAAAGGAGTGAAGCTGTGCATTGTCATAAGATTAAACCATAGAATGAAATTACAAAGTAATATTATAAACATATACAAAATAGAACTGATACAAGCAGACATTGCTGTGAGATACAAATCAAAACAAAGCCATCGAAAAAATGTGTGAATTTGTGAGGAAGAAAAGCCGCGATTTGCCGCGAGATATGGGAAAATTTAGAAATTTCAAGATATTACAAGAATTAAAGAAAATATATCCATATATTGCTAAGAGATTATAACAGAGAAAGAATCTCCTTTAATAAAGATATAAATAATTGAAATTAAGATATGCAGTACCAAGAGATTATTTCGAAGAATGATATAACATTAGAAAGAAAAATTTTTATGCATTCTTGAGTGTGAAAAGAGCCGCAAATTTCAACGAGATAGGGATAAATAAAGATTCTGCAAATACTGAAAGAAGATTACAAGGGAAAGGAACAGCGCAGTTCCACGTGATATGGATAAATACAATGACGAAATATATATATTTTTGTAATGTAAGGATATTTGTGAAGATCAATACACATATTGCAGCGACATTTTAATACAAAGATAATTTAATTACAGTTGTTAAATAATTAAATCAAATTGAAGCTGTGCATATTCGAACGTTAATAATGAAGTATCAACCTCAGCTAAATAAAGTGATCAAGAGAAAAAAGAAAGAACATAAATCCGCGCTCTGCCGCGAGACCTAGAGAAAAGAGAGAGGAGAGAGAGAAGAGAGAGCCGCGCTTTGCCGCGAGACCTAGAGAAAAGAGAGAGGAGAGAGAGAAGAGAGAGCCGCGCTTTGCCGCGAGACCTAGAGAAAAGAGAGAGGAGAGAGAGAAGAGAGAGCCGCGCTTTGCCGCGAGACCTAGAGAAAAGAGAGAGGAGAGAGAGAAGAGAGAGCCGCGCTTTGCCGCGAGACCTAGAGAAAAGAGAGAGGAGAGAGAGAAGAGAGAGCCGCGCTTTGCCGCGAGACCTAGAGAAAAGAGAGAGGAGAGAGAGAAGAGAGCCGCGCTTTGCCGCGAGACCTAGAGAAAAGAGAGAGGAGAGAGAGAAGAGAGCCGCGCTTTGCCGCGAGACCTAGAGAAAAGAGAGAGAGAGAAGAGAGCGCGCTTTGCCGCGAGACCTAGAGAAAAGAGAGAGGAGAGAGAGAAGAGAGAGCCGCGCTTTGCCGCGAGACCTAGAGAAAAGAGAGAGGAGAGAGAGAAGAGAGAGCCGCGCTTTGCCGCGAGACCTAGAGAAAAGAGAGAGGAGAGAGAGAAGAGAGAGCCGCGCTTTGCCGCGAGATCATGATTTGATTAATGGATTGAAGAGCCGCTTATTAATGCGAGAGATGGATTAATAGAGAATCTGCTAAATATCAAAAGAGGATTATTAAGGAAAGGAACAGCGCAGTTCCACGTGATATGGATAAATACAATGACGAAATATATATATTTTTGTAATGTAAGGATATTTGTGAAAATCGATACATGGATTACAGCGAGATATTAATACAAAGATAATTTAATTACAGTTGTTAAATAATTAAATCAAATTGAAGCTGTGCATATTCGAACGTTAATAATGAAGTATCAACCTCAGCTAAATAAAGTGATCAAGAGAAAAAAGAAAGAACATAAATCCGCGCTCTGCCGCGAGACCTAGAGAAAAGAGAGAGGAGAGAGAAGAGAGAGCCGCGCTTTGCCGCGAGACCTAGAGAAAAGAGAGAGGAGAGAGAAGAGAGCCGCGCTTTGCCGCGAGACCTAGAGAAAAGAGAGAGGAGAGAGAGAAGAGAGAGCCGCGCTTTGCCGCGAGACCTAGAGAAAAGAGAGAGGAGAGAGAGAAGAGAGCCGCGCTTTGCCGCGAGACCTAGAGAAAAGAGAGAGGAGAGAGAGAAGAGAGCCGCGCTTTGCCGCGAGACCTAGAGAAAAGAGAGAGGAGAGAGAGAAGAGAGCCGCGCTTTGCCGCGAGACCTAGAGAAAAGAGAGAGGAGAGAGAGAAGAGAGAGCCGCGCTTTGCCGCGAGACCTAGAGAAAAGAGAGAGGAGAGAGAGAAGAGAGAGCCGCGCTTTGCCGCGAGACCTAGAGAAAAGAGAGAGGAGAGAGAAGAGAGCCGCGCTTTGCCGCGAGACCTAGAGAAAAGAGAGAGGAGAGAGAGAAGAGAGAGCCGCGCTTTGCCGCGAGATCATGATTTGATTAATGGATTGAAGAGCCGCTTATTAATGCGAGAGATGGATTAATAGAGAATCTGCTAAATATCAAAAGAGGATTATTAAGGAAAGGAACAGCGCAGTTCCACGTGATATGGATAAATACAATGACGAAATATATATATTTTTGTAATGTAAGGATATTTGTGAAAATCGATACATGGATTACAGCGAGATATTAATACAAAGATAATTTAATTACAGTTGTTAAATAATTAAATCAAATTGAAGCTGTGCATATTCGAACGTTAATAATGAAGTATCAACCTCAGCTAAATAAAGTGATCAAGAGAAAAAAGAAAGAACATAAATCCGCGCTCTGCCGCGAGACCTAGAGAAAAGAGAGAGGAGAGAGAGAAGAGAGAGCCGCGCTTTGCCGCGAGACCTAGAGAAAAGAGAGAGGAGAGAGAGAAGAGAGAGCCGCGCTTTGCCGCGAGACCTAGAGAAAAGAGAGAGGAGAGAGAGAAGAGAGAGCCGCGCTTTGCCGCGAGACCTAGAGAAAAGAGAGAGGAGAGAGAGAAGAGAGAGCCGCTTTGCCGCGAGACCTAGAGAAAAGAGAGAGGAGAGAGAAGAGAGAGCCGCGCTTTGCCGCGAGACCTAGAGAAAAGAGAGAGGAGAGAGAGAAGAGAGAGCCGCGCTTTGCCGCGAGACCTAGAGAAAAGAGAGAGGAGAGAGAGAAGAGAGAGCCGCGCTTTGCCGCGAGACCTAGAGAAAAGAGAGAGGAGAGAGAGAAGAGAGAGCCGCGCTTTGCCGCGAGACCTAGAGAAAAGAGAGAGGAGAGAGAGAAGAGAGAGCCGCGCTTTGCCGCGAGACCTAGAGAAAAGAGAGAGGAGAGAGAGAAGAGAGAGCCGCGCTTTGCCGCGAGACCTAGAGAAAAGAGAGAGGAGAGAGAGAAGAGAGAGCCGCGCTTTGCCGCGAGACCTAGAGAAAAGAGAGAGGAGAGAGAGAAGAGAGAGCCGCGCTTTGCCGCGAGATCATGATTTGATTAATGGATTGAAGAGCCGCTTATTAATGCGAGAGATGGATTAATAGAGAATCTGCTAAATATCAAAAGAGGATTATTAAGGAAAGGAACAGCGCAGTTCCACGTGATATGGATAAATACAATGACGAAATATATATATTTTTGTAATGTAAGGATATTTGTGAAAATCGATACATGGATTACAGCGAGATATTAATACAAAGATAATTTAATTACAGTTGTTAAATAATTAAATCAAATTGAAGCTGTGCATATTCGAACGTTAATAATGAAGTATCAACCTCAGCTAAATAAAGTGATCAAGAGAAAAAAGAAAGAACATAAATCCGCGCTCTGCCGCGAGACCTAGAGAAAAGAGAGAGGAGAGAGAGAAGAGAGAGCCGCGCTTTGCCGCGAGACCTAGAGAAAAGAGAGAGGAGAGAGAGAAGAGAGAGCCGCGCTTTGCCGCGAGACCTAGAGAAAAGAGAGAGGAGAGAGAGAAGAGAGAGCCGCGCTTTGCCGCGAGACCTAGAGAAAAGAGAGAGGAGAGAGAGAAGAGAGAGCCGCGCTTTGCCGCGAGACCTAGAGAAAAGAGAGAGGAGAGAGAGAAGAGAGAGCCGCGCTTTGCCGCGAGACCTAGAGAAAAGAGAGAGGAGAGAGAGAAGAGAGAGCCGCGCTTTGCCGCGAGACCTAGAGAAAAGAGAGAGGAGAGAGAGAAGAGAGAGCCGCTTTGCCGCGAGACCTAGAGAAAAGAGAGAGGAGAGAGAGAAGAGAGAGCCGCGCTTTGCCGCGAGACCTAGAGAAAAGAGAGAGGAGAGAGAGAAGAGAGAGCCGCTTTGCCGCGAGACCTAGAGAAAAGAGAGAGGAGAGAGAGAAGAGAGAGCCGCGCTTTGCCGCGAGACCTAGAGAAAAGAGAGAGGAGAGAGAGAAGAGAGAGCCGCGCTTTGCCGCGAGACCTAGAGAAAAGAGAGAGGAGAGAGAGAAGAGAGAGCCGCGCTTTGCCGCGAGATCATGATTTGATTAATGGATTGAAGAGCCGCTTATTAATGCGAGAGATGGATTAATAGAGAATCTGCTAAATATCAAAAGAGGATTATTAAGGAAAGGAACAGCGCAGTTCCACGTGATATGGATAAATACAATGACGAAATATATATATTTTTGTAATGTAAGGATATTTGTGAAAATCGATACATGGATTACAGCGAGATATTAATACAAAGATAATTTAATTACAGTTGTTAAATAATTAAATCAAATTGAAGCTGTGCATATTCGAACGTTAATAATGAAGTATCAACCTCAGCTAAATAAAGTGATCAAGAGAAAAAAGAAAGAACATAAATCCGCGCTCTGCCGCGAGACCTAGAGAAAAGAGAGAGGAGAGAGAGAAGAGAGAGCCGCGCTTTGCCGCGAGACCTAGAGAAAAGAGAGAGGAGAGAGAGAAGAGAGAGCCGCGCTTTGCCGCGAGACCTAGAGAAAAGAGAGAGGAGAGAGAGAAGAGAGAGCCGCGCTTTGCCGCGAGACCTAGAGAAAAGAGAGAGGAGAGAGAGAAGAGAGAGCCGCGCTTTGCCGCGAGACCTAGAGAAAAGAGAGAGGAGAGAGAGAAGAGAGAGCCGCTTTGCCGCGAGACCTAGAGAAAAGAGAGAGGAGAGAGAGAAGAGAGAGCCGCGCTTTGCCGCGAGACCTAGAGAAAAGAGAGAGGAGAGAGAGAAGAGAGAGCCGCGCTTTGCCGCGAGACCTAGAGAAAAGAGAGAGGAGAGAGAGAAGAGAGAGCCGCGCTTTGCCGCGAGACCTAGAGAAAAGAGAGAGGAGAGAGAGAAGAGAGAGCCGCGCTTTGCCGCGAGACCTAGAGAAAAGAGAGAGGAGAGAGAGAAGAGAGAGCCGCGCTTTGCCGCGAGATCATGATTTGATTAATGGATTGAAGAGCCGCTTATTAATGCGAGAGATGGATTAATAGAGAATCTGCTAAATATCAAAAGAGGATTATTAAGGAAAGGAACAGCGCAGTTCCACGTGATATGGATAAATACAATGACGAAATATATATATTTTTGTAATGTAAGGATATTTGTGAAAATCGATACATGGATTACAGCGAGATATTAATACAAAGATAATTTAATTACAGTTGTTAAATAATTAAATCAAATTGAAGCTGTGCATATTCGAACGTTAATAATGAAGTATCAACCTCAGCTAAATAAAGTGATCAAGAGAAAAAAGAAAGAACATAAATCCGCGCTCTGCCGCGAGACCTAGAGAAAAGAGAGAGGAGAGAGAGAAGAGAGAGCCGCGCTTTGCCGCGAGACCTAGAGAAAAGAGAGAGGAGAGAGAGAAGAGAGAGCCGCGCTTTGCCGCGAGACCTAGAGAAAAGAGAGAGGAGAGAGAGAAGAGAGAGCCGCGCTTTGCCGCGAGACCTAGAGAAAAGAGAGAGGAGAGAGAGAAGAGAGAGCCGCTTTGCCGCGAGACCTAGAGAAAAGAGAGAGGAGAGAGAGAAGAGAGAGCCGCGCTTTGCCGCGAGACCTAGAGAAAAGAGAGAGGAGAGAGAGAAGAGAGAGCCGCGCTTTGCCGCGAGACCTAGAGAAAAGAGAGAGGAGAGAGAGAAGAGAGAGCCGCGCTTTGCCGCGAGACCTAGAGAAAAGAGAGAGGAGAGAGAGAAGAGAGAGCCGCGCTTTGCCGCGAGACCTAGAGAAAAGAGAGAGGAGAGAGAGAAGAGAGAGCCGCGCTTTGCCGCGAGACCTAGAGAAAAGAGAGAGGAGAGAGAGAAGAGAGAGCCGCGCTTTGCCGCGAGATCATGATTTGATTAATGGATTGAAGAGCCGCTTATTAATGCGAGAGATGGATTAATAGAGAATCTGCTAAATATCAAAAGAGGATTATTAAGGAAAGGAACAGCGCAGTTCCACGTGATATGGATAAATACAATGACGAAATATATATATTTTTGTAATGTAAGGATATTTGTGAAAATCGATACATGGATTACAGCGAGATATTAATTGAAGGATAATTCTATCACAACAAAATATATATAAATGAAATGAAGTTGCACATATTCGAAAAAGAGTTACATTGAATCAAACCGAGTTTGATCTCGAGATTATGAGAAAAGAGAGAGAAAAGAGAACTACACTCAGCAGCTTGTTCATAAGATGAAAGAGAGAAACCGCGTTCAATCGCGAGATCATGAGGGGAGATAGAGCAGAGAACCGCGCTTCGCAGCGAGATGATAATAGAGATAGAAAGCTCAGAAAATCTATTGGCTTTTGCAAAGGATATATAGACAAGCTGTGTTGCGACACAAAATCAAAACTGAAAAGAAAAATATCATTGATAATAATTAGAAATGATACGATTCATTATAAAGAAATTATCACAAATGTGATACCGCGAAATAGAATATGACTGAGAGACATAAGAGAGCCGTGTATTATCGCGATATTATATTGGAGTGACAAATTGCTTAATATCGAAAGGGCTTGAAGGAGGAGAAAGCTGAGTTTGCTACGAGATAAGGATAGAGAAAGAAATTGAAAGAAATGGCGAATTGATAATGCAATAAGAAACAGCGCATAATCAAGAGATAGGTGCAGATATTGAAACCGCGAAACTTTTCGAGATTAATGAGGAGGTGTAATCCGCGAAAAAAACGAGAAAAGAAGATAGAGCATGAGACTGCGGAATACAGTGAGAGGAGGATATAGAAATAATACGCAAATTGCGGTGTGATGAAATTAGAAGAAGACTCCGCATATCTCAGCTGAAACGCTGATAGACGCACTCAGCCGGACTTAGAAGAAACGGGACGATGCACTTAGAGTGAAGAAAGTCGCAGAGACATTTCAAACATTATCACAGAGAAGACTTGATTCAATTTCAGACCCGATTACTCCGGTGCACTGCGGAACTATTTAAAAACTTTCCTCTCTGAGAAGGAAGAGAGAGAAAGAAATGCAAGAAGATGAGATAGTGCAAGCCCATTTGTCCCTGAGAAACATCGGATTGACCTCTAAAGAGATGAGAAATGAGGACTTGAAGTAACCCCCAGGAGACGTTATGGGAGTTATAATCTAAGAGAAAATATTCCATGAAAGTACCTCTTGTTAGCATGGCGAGAATACGTCGGAGCGAAGGACATAGGAGCAGCAATATTGAGAAATCAAAAGAGTGAGAGAGATACGTGAAGTGCGCTGCACAAATTTTAACAATTTTAGGACAGAGAAAGAATAGATGAAACAGACCCCTCACAGATAAAGATGCCAAATGGATTGTGGCCGAATTTATTGAAACTCTATCCAATACAAACGCTTTGAGTGGAGAGATAAACGGAGCTGAACGTGAAGCATTGGAGCCTTTTAACCTTTTCAAAGAAATGAAGACGAATGGGAAAGATATTGATTCATCACCTAAAACTCACGTTAAAGATAAGCCGAGAAGGGGAAAACAATATAAATCAATGCAGTAATATACAATTATAACAAAAGGGGGAAGACACCACATATAACTCAACAGACACGCAAGCACCACAGAGGAGAACCCCTATCCTCACAGAAATTTCGTAACGTTGGAGCCAACTGAGCTGGAGAGATTGAAGGGAGTGCTCCATATTGAAAGACAATACAGCATTAAGGGAAGTGCAGATAAAGAGAACGTAAAGGAAACTATAACAATCGATATTAACAAACATTCAAACGCACTCATCGATTCAGAAGAAACGCTCCAACATTGGTTTTATTTCACCAGGACAACCTTTTAAGTTGAACATGTGTGGTTAATATAAGAGAAGGTCAGCCTGCAAATATGCAGAGAATAAAAGAAGAGTTTGAAGCTATTCAAAAAGAGTATGAAATACACGATCCTTTGAGCGTGTTATCGATAAGACATAAAGTTATAATACACATATCAAGATGAAAAGGTTTACATTGGAAAGCGAGAAATACGCACGCAAGAGGGGAGCCAGGATCAAGAGTGGACCAATAAATTTAAGACATTTAACTGGTTCAAGATATGCAATGGATCCTGTTGACGATCGACTTCTAAGAACCCCCTCGTGGAGAAGAAGAAGAGTTGGATATAAGAAGAGGAAAGAAGGATATGTGAATCGAGAAAGCAAATTCAGAGATGAAAAATTGCACCAAATATATATATAAATAAATATCAGAAGCAGGGTGAGAAGGAGATATGACGAAGGAGAAAGCGGTCAAAGAAACGAGATTTATTGTTTAGAGAAGAGAGGAAGTTAAGGGAAATAATTTGGTCACAGAACTCCTCATCCAGACCACCCTCGCGTCGGAGAACACCCCTCATAATCCCCAGCAGCGGAAGCGAGCTGACTGGAAGCAAACACACTGCCTAACAGAGAAAGAAGGGTACATACCGGAGGAAGCATGGAGTAAGATATCAAGGTTGGATGATAAAGAACTCAAGAGAAACGAATTCCCGGTCGAGAACGCCTCGGAAACACCCCAAGAAAGGGAGGGAGTAGAGACAGGAGCCGCACCTTCATCCGCAGGCTCTCCAAACATCCGCCGCACGGACGTGCTAGGAAGGAGGGTTTAAGATCATTATTGATAAATTTATAAACCGAAAATTTAATAAGAATAAAAATACAACAAAAGGGCTTTCAAGACTCATTATTGAGGAGCAAACCTGCTCCTTGCGTTTGAAGATTCGCTCCATTGCGAATTGATAAAAACGCAGTGAGACAGGTTTGCTCCGAGATAATAGGAATGCGGATGGAGAGACGATACGCGGCTGGGTGCGAAGGGGAGCCAGAAGTGTGTGGTGAGATGAATAGAAAAAAGTGCGAGATAGCAGAGGAAAGAGAAAGATCAACCGCCCGATGAGATGAGTGTGCACATAGAACCTGGACAGATTGAAGTGGAACGAAGAAACAGTTTTAGGCATAAACATACTCCTTAAATTGTTGTTGAACATGTTGTTGAGAGAAGAATTGATATTTTAATATGCAGTGTGTGATGTTTTTGGGTTGCTCTGCTGATGCAGCAGAAGAACGGGAGGCAGAGCACATCACATGCAGTTTTCTTTTCCACGCCTTGCATAAGCGAGAGTGGTTTTTCTTTCTGCTCCGTTTTTATAACACTCGCCTCACCTGATCCCTGTACTGACTGCAGGAGAAAGCTCCGAGGGGCTATGTCCCCTGCCCTCTGGTCTTCGTGACCAAGGCGAAAAGGCGAAGAAGGTGGTGAAGTGAAGCGGACAATTCATAATACACTTTTTTATTGTTTGAATGTTTTTGTCAATGTTTTCATCTCGCCCTTTTTTCCACGTCATATTTGGGAGGGCGAAGTTCTCACTTAAACCACCCATAAATCGTGATTAATACTCATTATCTCGGAGCAAACCTGTCTCACTGCGTTTTTATCAAAAAATTTACAAAAGAAAAAGAAAGAAAGAAAGAGCTCATCAAAAATAAAAATAAGTGAAACATTTTTTGCAATGATTATTTCTAATTTTTTTATTTCTCTTTTTGTGTCGCACAGAAGTTCTTTTGACTTTTGTTAACTAAATAAATGGTTGGGAAGAAATGATAAAAGGCAGACTGCTTCAATCAGAGAGGCGAGAAGAAGAGCATATTTTTTTGAAAAATGGTATTGCCTCATTTGGAACTTCATATTCTTCTTTTTATTTGTGTTCTTTTCTTTGATAATTTATTGGTTTATTTTGCAAATTTCAAAAATACATTTCACTCAAAAACGGATTCGTCTTGCCGATCCTTTTCAATTCAGACTCAGCAACTTGCAGTAACTTGTGAAGACACTCACCATCATCGTATTTGTTGGCCTGTGTTTTTTTTGACAGCATCTGCTGTTGAATGTGCCTTTCTTATTTCTTTCCATCAAAATTGTTGAATCGCACAGAACAATGCTGAACAGCAGCTGGATGGAGAGAAGACGCATTAACAGAATGGAAACGCTGCTTCATTCCGCTGAGTCTGCTTGCAGATGCGAAGGGGAAGAAGGGGAAGAAGGGGAAGAAGGGGAAGAAGGGGAAGAAGGGGATGAAGGGGAAGAAGGGGAAGAAGGGGAAGAAGAGGTCAGAGTTATCAGTCCGTTTGAAGAGGAAGTGAAGGAAGTGAAGGAAAGAGATGAAAAGAAATGAAGAGGAAATGTTGAAAAAGAAAGAGAAGACAAAAAAGATGAGAAAGAATGAATGAATGAAAGTGAGAAAGAAAGATGAGGAATATTTGAATGAATAAAAAAAGCTCGATGGAAGAAACAATAAAAAATACTTTTCAATAGAAGAGCAGAAATGCCATATGAATGGGGAAAACAATAGATTTCATTCAAAAGGAGAAGGGAAGGCTTGTCAAAAAGAGCGAAAGAAATGAAAGGAAAAATCGGGAAATGATTCATTTTGATGGAGAATTAGGTGAAAAGAGGAATATTACTTGCTAATTTCGAATTATTTTAAGATAAAAATACCGCTTTACATTTGAAAAAGAAAAACCTTCTCTTTTTGTTTCATTTCTGCTCCATTTTTTTTTTCCAGTTAACAGCAATAAAATAAAAATTAATTCTTTCACTGATTTTTTTCAAAAAGTCTTTCATAGAACTTCTTCAAAGAAACTCCAAAACGAAGGAATGACTATAAAATGCTAGCTCACAGCATTAACATTGAACTCCAACAACAAAAAAACAAAAACAAAAAAAAAAAAAAAGATAATTATCTCAATTTTTCAATTTTCTCAATTCAAACTGCTTAAAAACTCATTCAAATATGAAGGAAGAAAAGAATTAAAGAAAAGATAATTTTTCTTTCATCGCATGAATGAAAATACAATGCTTCAATTCATTTTTTTGGATTTAATGAAAAATTGAAAAAAAAAAAGCTAAGCACTGGGTTTTTCCAGGCGGTCACCCATCCAAGTACTAAACCAGCGTTGGCCGCTAAACTTCGGAGGTCTGAAGGGATCCGGTGCGTATGACCAACTATGGCCGTAACTCACACACACTTCTTCAAACATCCCTTTTATAATATTCACACAATCATTCTTTTTCTCTTTTCAATCCATTCTCATCATCAAAATTGCTTTCCCAATTATCTTCTTTCTTTTATTTTCTTTCTCTTCAATTTCAACTTTTCCTTTCTTCCCCTCTCTTTCACCTTTTCTCTTTCAAACTCTTTTTTAATCACTTTTTCGCTCTTTCATCTTTCTATTCATCATTCACTTTTTAACACACACTCTCTCTTTCTCTTTCTTTTCTTCTTTTCTTTCGTTTTATTCATTTGAGTTTTTTATCCCTTCTACATTTTTCGTATTCTTTTCACAAAGCAGGGCAGAAGATGACTCAAAAGAAGAAGAAATTTGAATTGTTGGTGAATTAGACAGACAAAATTAATTCTGTCTGCATGTGATAAGGGAGCCTCTAGAACAGGAGCGATTGAATGAATGAATGAAATGAAATGAAAGAGAAAGAGAAGAAGATGAAGAAGAAAAATTTGAAAAAGAGAATCGATAGAATGAGGATGATATGGGATGATGACGATAATGATGAATGAAGAGGAGGAAAAGTGGAGTTGAATTGAAGAGAATGAGAAAAAGAAGAACAAAAGAAGAAGGATTTGGTATTTGAAATGTAACTATTTTGTCGGTAGGGAATAGAAGAGAAGAAGGTGAAGAAGAGGAGGAGGAGGAAGAAGAAGAAGAAAAAGAAAAAGAAGAAAAAGAAGAGGAAGAAGAGGAAGAGGAAGAGGATGAAAAGGAGGAAGAGGAAGAGGAGGAGGAGGAGAGGAGGAGGAGGTAGAAGAAGAAGAAGAAGTGGAAGAGGAAGAAAAGGATAAAATGAAAAGAATGATTTTGCGCAGATGGCATTTCATTTCCAATGTTGCGAATGACAGTTGAGAAGAAGTGGAACAATTGAAATCATTTTCTTTCCAATTTGCTGTGCTGCCGGTTGATAAGCATTAACACATTGGAAGGTCCGCTCTCTGATCCAATGTCAAATGAGAGGAATTATAAAAAGAGGAAGAAGAAGAAGGAGAAGTGGAAGAAGGCGAAGAAGAAGATGATGATGAAGCTTGTGCTGAATGATTAGAATGCAACACAATAACAGCTTTTGCAAACAGAATTCATTCATCAGCAGATATGAAGAAAGAAAGAACGAAAGAAAGAAAGAAAGAAAGAGAAGCTGAAAGAGAAATGGAATGAAATGAGTTGGATGGAGCTCTTCTGGAGGAAGTTGAACGACAAATGTGAACAAGACTCATTTGAAGAAAATGAAGAAATGTTGAATGGATTCGAATTTCATAACAGCCAACAGCAGCAACAGACAGCAGTTTCATTGTGTGTTGCAACATGAGAATATGATGGCTATTCAAACAACAAATTCTCAAATGCGAAGAAGCTGCTCTTCACCACAACCAAGTTAAAAAAATATCATCAATGAAGAGATCGAAGGAGAAGGAGAAGGAGAAGGAGAAGGAACCACATGATTTGTAAAAATTACGCCTGAAATGGATTGTCCCTGGGAATGACGCTCAACATGAAAAAAAAAAAGCTGTTCATTGGAATGAGAAAAAAAGATATAAAATAAAAATAATTGGTTTTGCATTTATTATAAAAATTCCTCAAAAGAACACACCTGTCCTTTCTATCGCAAATGCAGAGGATTGTCAATCACAGATGATGCCAATCTTCATTTTCATTGTTTCTCAGTGCTTCTTTCTCCATCATCCTTTATTCCCACACAAATATTCTGCTTTTGATGTTATCATCCACTTTTTTTCTTAAAAAAATATCTCCGAATTTTAATCTTTCCAAGAGCTGTTCAATTGTTGGTATTGTTAGTTTCATTCTCATCAAAATGCTTTTCAATCGAATATGCTTTCTTCTCCTGTTCCAATTGAATACAAAAAATATGCAATTCCCATCTGTTGACCGTATCTCGACATTCAGCACTCTTCTGATATTCTCCTCAGAAAAACAAAGGAATTGGACATTTTTAAAATTAATCAGATTCTTGGACTCTGAAAAGTTGATTTATAAAAGCATCTTCTCAACAAACAAGAACGATAAAAATTGCATCCATCAATTTTTTTCATATGTTATTTTGGAAAATGAATTTCCTTCAATGATGCTTTTCACAAAAATCATCTCGCACAATTCCATCATCAATTCTCCACCATTGCTGTCTCGTGCTACCTCTCAAAATAATATCGCTCATTCCGCAGAAAATATTTGTTCACTGTCTCTCATTTTGGCAAGGAATATTTTTGTTCTTTCAAATCTGATGATCTGAATGTCCATTACTGCAAACACAAAAAAAGATTTATCGTTTTTTTCTTTCTTTCTTTGTTTGAAAAGACTTGTCAAATAACACTAGCAACGCAGAATGGTATAACAACTTATGCTTTCATGATTATTTTGAGTTTTTGTTTTGCGCCGATTTCTTCTTTCCAATGATATCTGAATTCAAATCATATGACGAATTTTCGTTGTTTTCTGTCTGCAACACATTTTCAAAAATGCAGACAACGAGTAGAATCAAAATGTTTAATGGTTTGTGGTCATTATTGCATTAAAATTCATGATTATTTCGTTTTAATTTATCCTTTATTTATTTGAAGAATTGTTTTGTGAACTGGAGCATTGCAATGAAGATGAACAAAGAAAAAAAATCGAAGAAATGAATGAAATAATTGATGGAATGAATAAGGAAGAATTCAGATCCATTTTAACATCAGAGCTGTTTTATGAAATTCTTGCAATGATTGAAAAAAAGAAAATGTCGATGGAAAATGCAATTTTGCTGCTGAAGTGCATTGGATATTACGCGACATTGAAAAGAATTGAAGTTTCTGACTTTGAAAGATCTTCGTTGAATGAAAGATTTGAAAAGATGATTGTTGAGGAAGTTAAGAAAAAAGAAAAAAAGAACGAAAATCTACTGATTGATCTTTGCGAATGTTTTGCTTTGCTGGGTGATGATGACATTTTTGATGAAATTCTTTCAATTATTGTGCCTTGCCTTCTGAAGATTGCCTCGAAGAAGGACGAGACCGAAGAAGCTCAGAAGGAAGTGGAAATAGCGTTGCTGACTTTGAGCGAAATGGGATATTGTGTATGAGCACTTCTTTTTCTTTTTTATTATATTTGCTTTTTCCCGCCTTATTTTTGATAGAATCTGGAACAAGAACTATATTTGAAGGAAATTTCAGAAATCATCACACATCAGCAGAAACACAAAAATCTTTCACGATTGGCCTATCAATCTGTTTGGAAATTTTTAATAAACAGATTTAACACCAATAAATTGTTGGAAGATACAGTTGTGAATGAGCTGCATTTTGTCGGAGAAGCAGCAAGAGAGTTGGAAGAGCTGGCAATAAATGTGAATTGGAACAGAAAAAAAGGAGAGGAAAGAGCAAAGGAAGCGAAAGAAGAGATTACATTGATGAGATGGCTGCAAACATCGAACATTTATTTTGGCGGGTGCCAATTGCAGAATGAAGACTTTGTTGAGATTTTTAGAAGCATTTCCTATGTATTTCGAGCAGCGAAGGATAATCACAGAGGAATTGGCCTCTGGTGCACTTATCCCTTGATAAATGCGGTGGAAAATAGAGTTGTGAAAGTTGATGCCTTGCTGAAAGGCAGAGCAATAGATGCTGTTCTGGAGAGGATGCAGCGACCAACGTTGAATGTCGTAATTGTATATAAATGCTTGCAATTCTTTAAGAATGTTTCAAATCGATTGGAAGAAAAGAATAAAGATGAAAAGGAAGAAGAGGAAAGAAAGGCGACGAAAAGGAAGATTTTTGAAAAGATGGAAGAAGAAGGATACGAAGATACCATCACCAGCTTTCATAAAACTTTAAAGATTTTTAACATACGATATTATTATGGACTATCGTTGAATATTTCAGATTATCTTGTGAATGTTTGAGGAAATTCATTGTATTTTGTCACTCTATATTTTCAAATTTCTCTTTTTTCATTCATTTCACAAAAAAGAAAACAAATGAGTTATCTTGTATCAACTGCTTTTCCATAACTTCGAAACGAGACAAAGAAATGAAAAAGATCAAAAAGAAGAAGAACAACAACAACGAAATTGAATTGAGAATGATAAACAATTTCTGATTGAAAAACACTCAACAAGTTTCATCCATAAGAATTTTAAATGTTGAAAATTCTGCAAATCACAGTTTCAACACGAGGATTTGAAAACACAATCTGTTTTGCTATTAACCAAAATTACATTAAAAAGGTGGAATATTTGACCTTCTGCTTCATCAACAAGGGATTTTGACTGCTTTTTTTAAAATATGCTTGATTGCTTGTTGGAAAAGTGTTTCTTGAAATTATTTCACTCATTCTATTCAGTCCTCTCACCCTCACCAACAATAAAGTGGAAGAGGATGTGATATTTCTCCTCTTTCTCTTTTCCCTTCTTTTCTTTTGGCATTATTTCAACCCTCCCTTCCATTGTCCAAATCAAATTGTTTTTCATTCGAGGCAATTCTTCATCAAAGAATGATTTCAGATCTCTTTAAATGACTCATTCAGCAGATAAGCGCGTGCTCTTTCATCCTCTTTCATTTGTCCATTCTTCTTTTTCTTCTTCCTTTTTCTTCATCATCTGCTCAACAATCATCATGTTTGGCTTTGTTTCAATCAGTAAACAATTTTCAATTCAATTCTTTTTTTTTCAGTTTTTGTTGAAAAGAGTTGTCACCTTATTTTCTTCATTTTCACCATTGTGATTTGCATTCTTGCCTTTTGCAGTAATTCATAAAAGACCTTTTTCAGGCATTTTTTGAAAATATGAAATGAAAAATGAATATGAAGCATAACAATAGTTTTTTCTGAAAAAATAAATGCACAAAGGAATAAACAAATTGATGATGTGAAATCGTGTTGCAACAAAGATGATTTGTTTTATCTGTGATCAGACTTCCATAAGTATTAATATCGTGCTCCTTTTTTTATTTTGACTTTCAATGCTCTTGCAAATCATTCTGCTTCTGGGGAATCTGCGCGGGGAAGAACTGACAATTTATATTTCTAATAAAGGGGAAGACCGCGAAGATTGCGGGGAAATGGAGCATCCGTGCTTGACATGGAAATACGCTTCGAGGCAGCATCCAGCTCCGAATAAATTGTATTTTCTTATTCCCTCAGAAGCGTTTGGCCACCCTTCGGTTGAGCTGAAGGGCCGAAGCATCGAGATGCAATCGAAGGCAGGGGCTGGATCCACGCTGATTTATCCCAATTACGCCAAGCCGTTTCCGTTTTTCAAAATTGCTTCGACAAACTTCACGCTGAGGTCGCTGAACTTCAACACAAAGGCGTACGAAGACGGAACAATCCCGTTTCTGAGCGCAGATGAGAAATGCGTTGTGATGCTTGAAGAAATTGATTTGCGAGCAAATTCGGATGACTCGGTTGATCCCACAAAAGTTGATCCGTTTATCATCTTAAAAAGTTCAACTGTATCTTTTAAAAATAGTTTTTTTGCGGATCAGCGAAATATTTCATATGAATATACCTATGATGAAAATGTTGCGTGCAAATGGAACAGTGGCTGCATTGAATTGTATGGATGCAAAACCATCATCGAAGAAACAAAATTTTGGAATGGCGTACGTGGGTTTATTTACCAGAGGGAAGGGTCGTTGACCCTCATAAATGATACATTTCAAACATGGTATTATTTGGGCTATTCCGATCTTCGAAGAACAGTGCACTGCGAGAGCGAAGGAACTTTGAGAATTTCTGCAATAACAACGTTGGACGGGAACGATGTGTTGGATGATTTGTGGATGGACATTAGTGACTGCAAAATGGAGAAGAACGAAAACGGTGGGAAATATGTGTATTTCCACGTGAATATCTCGAATGTTTCATGGAGCTGGGCACAGAAATACGAGCTTCTGCGATTTGAGGTGGAGGGCTATGGGTTTGCTCCGTGCAGAAGCAAAATTCTGATGGGCTTCACGGCGAAGGGCGCAACAGAAAAGACAGTTGTGACGATGCAGCGTCCAGACATGTTCGACAGAAAAAAAATGACGCTGGATGTGAAATACAGTGAATTTTACGGGGCGCAAAATGTGTCTTTCCAGATTGAGTATCCGTCGGGGAACGACAACGGAGCCGGGACGGATGTGACTCCAGAATTCATCGTGGAGCTGCCTGAGTCACCGAATGATCCGCGTTCAGAGGAAGAGGAAGTAAATAACCGTATCGATGGAAGAAGAAGGCTGATAATAATCATTGCAGCTTCAGCTTCGGGGTTTGTGCTGGTTGTGGCAGCAGTGACTGTCATTGTGGTTGTGCTGATGCAAAAGAAAAGACGCAAAATTCTGAAGTATGAGCATGTACCAGTCGAGGAGCATAACGAGCTGCTTTATCAATTAAATAGCCAGAACACTTGAGTTTTGATTGCTTGAAATGATTTGCGTTATTTAACAATTTCTTTGTTTATTTTTTATGAGTCTGTGAATAGAAATTTAAAGTTTGATTATTTTAAATAAAAATATCTTGATTTGTTCATGTTCCAATGTTTATTGTTTGTTTTTATTTGAAGAGTTGCGATTGTTTGCAATATTTCTTCTATTTTGTGTGTTTGCATAATTTCTTGAATGGATTAAAATACTGAAAGAAGATTATCTTCTGTTTGTTTGATGCTTGCGTTTGAATAAAATGTAAATCATTCCTTATTTCTATCGATTTTTCGAGCACAGAATATAAATCCAATTGTTCTTGAAAGCTTGAAGATTTGAAGAGTTGTTTTTGTTTTCATCTAGAAGAATTTAGATTGTTTAAGTGCTTTTTTTTGTTATTGTTGTTATTTTTCAATAAAAATGGATGTTTTGTAACTTTTTGTTCATCATCTGTTGATGCTGAATTTCAGATATATCTTTGAAATTTGGCTTTTGTTTCCTTTTTGTGAGTTGCACTTTGGAATCGCCTATTTTAACAATTCGAGCAAAATACATTTAATTGAGAAGAAGCCTTTGATTTGTTCCAAGTTTAAATATCAATTTTGCACTGACGTGACTCGTATTTGCATGATTAAAATGAGTTAGGAAAAAAAAATCTATAACAGCATTTATTTTTTGAATTTTTTTTTCCGCAAACGATAGTTTTTAATTTTTTTCGAAGTGTTTGAAAATGATAATTTTTGATGAATTGAATAACGAAATGAAGAATGATAACAGCCTGAAGATTGCATGATAATTACTCTTCAATTTTGAAAAAATAATTCTTCTTTGGTGTTCTGCATAATAAAGACAGTTCAAATTGAACAAAGAGAAATTATCTACTTGTTTGGAGAGACCATTAGATGGAGACTTCGAACTCTTTTGATAAATGCAAATGAGGAAACAATCGGAGAAAAAAAATTGATCAATTTCTTAACTAAGATCGATTGTTCTGAGGTTATTTAAAACAATTGAAAAGAATAGAAAACTGTGATTTGAATGCTTTTAAGTTCATTTATCAAAAAAACATTCCGGAGAAGAAATGTGCTTCTGATATGAATGTTATCTCATTCTTTGAACAAATTCAATTCTCAGAAAAATCAATAACGAATTAACACAAATAAGTTATTCTTTGTTGTTTCGGTTCTTGATTTTGGAATAAAACTTTTTAAAAATACTTCTTCATTTGACTTTGAAGAACTATCATTTTGTTTTTTAATGAAGTACTGAGTAGTTTTGGAATTTACTGATTCTCTTCTGATAAAAATTATGCAAAGAGAAATGAAGAAAGAACTGATTGCGAATTCAAAAGAAAACATAAGAATGGATTTGAAAGAAAAGCCAGCAAGAAGCAGCGATAACAGTGGGAAAAGATTGTGAAGAGTGTTAGAAAAAAAAGAGGAATAGAATGAAGAGGAAGAAGAAAAGGAGGAGGAGGAGGACGAAGAAGAAGAAGAGAAAGATGATGAAAGAAAATCATGTTTTGAAAGGAAATGATGAGCTGAAACAAGATAGAAAGGAGTTGTTTTTTAATTTTCATTTCATGAAAGTGAAGGAAAAATTGAAAAAAACAAAAAAATATTCCAAAAAAATCTTCAGATAATTGTTTGTTTTCGATTTTGTGAAATGAAAAAATGAAAAGAACAGAAAGAAAAAGAAAAACTTTGAGTTACAAAATGAAGTGAAATTCATTTTCCAAAATGCTTCTATTTTTGATTTGTTTGATCTTTATGTATGTACGGAATACTCTGTAATATCTGGCGACAATAAGAATCTAAATTTCCTTATTATTAAGTTCAATGTTTTATCGAGGCTAATGATGATATCTTCCAATCCCTCTTCCTCCAATCTGTCGTATATCCTTCTTCGCATCTTCCATTTGGTGAAATCAAACCTCCAATGCTTATTTCTCTGATATCTTCTGCAAAGATCCAAAATGAATATCAGGCAATTCCATTCGATCTTGTCATCCAACGACGGATGCTGCACCTCCTCCAGCATCAGGTCAACAATCCCACTCTCCAACAGATCATTAAACTTAAACGCTTTAATATGCGCCAGAATACGAAAAATTTTAAAGCAGTTCAGAAATATCTCTCCTTCATTCTCTCTTGCTGCAATGCACAATCTGACCAGAAAACGGAAAAGTTCGATATTTTCCTCTTTCCGCAATTGAAAAGTAAGAACATAATCTCTCAATGTAGATATCCATTTCAATATCGTTGACCGAGCCTCTTTCTCTTCTGCCCTTCTCTTTTCGTCCATTTCTTCTTTTTTCTTCCAGTCAATGAATCCTGCTAGCGCATCCAATTCTCTTGTAATTTCTCTCCCAAAATGCAGCTGATCTGTAATAATCCTTTCAAGTGATTTTTCTTCATACAATCGAACAATCAGGATCTGCCAGGCAGATTGGTACATGGCTCGAGTCAGATTATGGTGTCGCTGATGATATCTGAGGACTTCCGCAATTTCATCAAGATACAATTCATGTGGAACGTTCTTTTCAAAATTGAAATATTTAAAAAAAAATCTAAGAATAAAAAAAAAAAAAACGCTCATACGCAACGTTTACTAAGGATATTCAGAGAAAACAAAGCTAATTCCACTTCTTTTCGAACTTCCTCACTTTCTTCTTTGTTCAAAGCAACTTTCAGAAGACAAGACATACAAATCGAAAGCAATTCCGGAGAAAAGTGTTGTGCCAAAAATGTAAAGCAATGGCAGAGGTCAACAAGAAGCTTTTCGTTCTT
Organism: Monocercomonoides exilis; assembly: GCF_001643675.1. NCBI lineage: Eukaryota > Preaxostyla > Oxymonadida > Polymastigidae > Monocercomonoides > Monocercomonoides exilis. The sequence goes on from NW_027150595.1 coordinate 87,724, forward strand.
GTCTTCACTTTCTTCGTCTTCTTCGTAAAAAATTATATCCTCAATTCTTTTGCTCAGTTCAGAATCATCAAAACTATTTCCATATATTTGATTGATCACTTTGCGTAACCCCATTCGTTTTAACAGCCATGTGACATTTTCAATAGATAATTTCTCTTCCTCAATCATTTCGTCCAATTTATTGAAAAGTTCTTCTGTAAAAAGAGCTTTAAATTCGAACAGATTCATAACTTCCATCGTTTTGTTCATTTCTTCGATTTTCCGTTTCTGCTCAATTTCAACGCAATGTTCCAGTTCATCAAGAAGCACTTCAAAGTCAGTTAATATTAAAAGTTTTGAATCTTTTTAAATAAAAAAAAAAACAAACTAAAAAACTTTTCATTTGAGGATATTTCGAAAGCTTCACTTTCCCATTGTTGAGGGTTGTTGTCTTCCATTCTGTTTATAATATAAAAAGATTTATTTGTGGAGTAGATCGTTAATAAAATAAAAATTCGCAAAATATCAACCTTCTTCAATTTTTTTTTCAAAATGAAAATATCGCAGATTCACACAAACAACTTTGCGTTACAAAATTGAGGTTAACAATAAACAAAAAGTAATAATGTGCTTTGTAGTCTAGTGGGTATCGCACCGAAAATTTCTTCTGTTTGATCTAAACCTTTTTTATATGTTTCATTCATCCCATAAATAATATATTTTTCAATTTTGTTGATGTGAATTCTCAAATTTTGCGAGATTGTTTTTTACATCATAATTTTTTCCAATTATTTTTTATCACAAGGCAACAAAGGTTAATGCACAAGATACGACCGGTCACAAAATTGTCAGATGTCACAGCTATCATGAAACCATATTGTGCACATAAGCGTTTTTCTGCCTATTGTGTGCGGAAATTGTGATATATGTTATTTTCAATCTTCGTGAAATTCAAAAATCTTTTCCAATTTAGATTGAAACCAATGATTTTTTTCGGGTATTTATTTGTTAGTTTTTATTATCACAGTTTTAATGTTAGGGTTAATTCAAAATCAACTTGTTAGGGTTAAATTCTGTTGCATAAATTGCTCAATTTTATTTTTTTATAAAAATTATTTAACATTGATCAAAAAAATGCTCTATTCAAATTTTGGACAAGTTAAATTGAATATGTTCAAAGCATATTTGAGTGCATTCTAGTCGTATTAAAATATTAATCTGTTTATTTAGATTATTGTTGAATATTATTGATGTTAAAAAATTTTTGATCAATACCAATTTAGAGGGAAAAAATAATTTGATTCATTTAAATAAAAGTTACCGCTTAAAAGAAAGACATAATAACTTAATGAAACAGTTAACAATAACGTTAAAATCATCCACACAAATTATTATAAACGGTCGTATGTTGTGCAATTACCGCAACAAAAAGTATTGGATCGGCTTTTTGATATTTTGTATACTTATTAGTGTGAGTTATTTATCTTACACTTTTTTTCTCATCAGGAACTTAATTTTCTGACTCACAAGAGTTTTTTTTTGAAAAAATAATATAAAAATAAATAAATATCATTGGTGGAAAAAGCTGTGGAATGTGGAACGATATTACTGTTTTGTTTTTTTTTTTTTTTTTTTTTTTTTTTTTTTTTTATCATCAGATTTTTTCAAATGAACTCAAGTATAAAAGATTTTATTATTGTGTCATATTTTGATTTGAAGAAACATTTTTTTGATAAGATTTTAAAAGATAATAAACAACTGTTTAGAGGCTTCTTTAGAGGAAACCACATTTTTCGTTGAATCCATGAATAAAAAGCAGAAAAATGCATTGCCAAGACATTTTAAACACATAAGGTGAACAATAGCCTATTGATCAAAACTAAAAATGATTGAATGGTTTTTTTATTCAAATCTTTTGTTTTTAAAAAAACTTTTTTCAAACTTCATTGAAATACTTAAATTGAATTATTTTCAACCCAATCAATTGCAAATAGCAATAATATTCTAATTTAGAGATCAAAAAATGTCTTTTTATTGCTATTTAATTAATTTTTCGAAAAAATCATTTAAAATTTCAATTAGTGGACAGTTGTTTTTGAGAAAGGAAACCCTAAAAAAAGTCAAATGATAAATAAAACATACAGTCAACACTAAAGAGTATTAATGAAAGTTCACTCGAAAGCAATAAACCTTTTCATAAAGATTATTTTCAATTTTTTAGGGACCCTTGAAATAACCTCACCCCTTGAGGATACGTTCGTCATTTGAAAAAATATAAATTAATGAAATTGTTTAATTCCACGCAACTAAAACAAATACCAATGTTTTTATAAAAGGAAATAAAAATTGATTCTTTATTTATCATATCACTTTTAAAAGTTTATTTGCAAATAATCTGAACAAAATTTCAAACCATTTGTATAATTGAATGAATCTGTCGTTATTTTTTTGAAAAGTTCCATATATTTAATTCTCTGGTGAAAATAAAAATGAGTTTTATCATCATATTTTCAATGCAACAAACCAAATTTCACTAACATGAAAACAAATGTTTGACAATGTTGAAAAATCCATATTGTTGAATTTTGGTGAGTTACATTGAAAATTTGATGAAAATATTCAATTTTCATTTTCACCAGAAAAATATTCAAAGGAAACTTTTCAAAAAAAATAAGGACATCTGATTTCAAAATAAATATCAATTTTTTTCGTTAAGCAAACAAAAACTGACTCTGAAATTTAAGAAAAAGTAACTCATGTTTAAATGTCCAAAGAGTTCGAATTAATGCAAAAGCAAATATTAGCGATCAAATAATATATTGAATTCTTTCTCGGAATAATTTTCTTTTACAACATTATTTGTTTCTTCGTTTTATTTTTTCCAACAGAAATAAATAATTGGATTCATTTGATGAAAAAACACTCAAAAGCAATTCTTTACTCAAAAATGATTCCATTGGTTTACTTCCTCTTTCTTTCTTTATTTCTTTCTCTCTCTTTGGTGATGACAACGATGACTTCTTATTTTCAAAGAGAACAACTCAGAAAAACATTTTTTTTTTCTTTTTTCTTTTTTTTTTTAATAGAAAAAATTTTAAAAAAATATTCCATGTTGTTTTCAAAAAAAATCTGAAAACTGAGATATTTTCAATGTTTGAAAAATACAATTAGCTTATTCAATTATCGTCGTTAATTTCTAAAATTTATGAATAATTATTTGTAAATGAATATTATTTAACATCAGTTTTTATTCGAAAATGAATCGTCCGTAATTCCGAAATCAGATTTCAAATAAATAAGAAATATTTTGTCAAATCAAAACAAGCAATATGCTGGTAATTCTTTTTGAAAAGTCGCAAACGTTTAATTTTCAAATAAATCAAAATTTCCATATTTTGCTCCAATTTCTGTTTCCTCTCACGAATCTTCTAAAGAGTGTGTGTAATAGTTTTATCCAGAAATAAATTTCATATTAGAGAAGTTTGTTGCACGTAAACAAAAATTTGAGCAAAATATGATATTTTTGATTTATTTGAAAACTAAACAATTGCGACTTTTCAAAAAAAAATTACCAATATTTATGGAAACAAAAAAAAAATTTAAAATTCAATAAGTTCAATTATATTCAATTTCTGAATAAAAAATTCTCTTTTCAAAAGAAAAAACTTTTTAATTTAAAGTGTGAAGGACTATTAATTAACATTTCAAAAAAATGAAACATATGCCCTTCGTAAAACAAAGTGTTTCAATTAATACCAAAAGATCTTTTTCAAGAAATTGGAACATATTCGGAAAGATTTGAGGAATTTTTTTTGCCATTCAAATATGAAGAGATTTATTTTTTATCAAAAATAAGATGAATTAATGATTCTTTCCAAAGAAAAAATATATTGCATTAATTTTAAATGTGGGTGATTATTTTTGAAATCATATTTTTTCATTCAAAAATTTCGGTGCAAAAATATTTCTTGAATATCAATTAAAAATAATTTGAAAAGTGAAAAAGCTTATTGAACACATTTTAATCTTCAATTCGGAAAAAACATTTGTTTCAAAAAACAATTATCATGTTTTTTCTCTTTTGTATTAAAGTTTTCTTTCAAAAAACCAACAATCATTGAAAAGTCAACACCCCGAAAAAAGACATGATTTCAAAAATAATCACCCATGTTTATTATAAATTTGTGTTCCATGAATGTGAATGGATAGAGAATCTTTTTCTTCAATTATTCAAAAGGTGACACATCAATTCATATTATTTATCATTCGAATAAATACTCTATTGAAATATGAAAAAAAAAGGTGATATGGGTGATTCTTTTTGAAAAGTCACAAATGTTTAATTTTCAAATATATCAAAAATTTCATATCTTGATCAAATTTCGGTTCCCGCTCATGCAACTTCACAGGAATGTGTTAAATAGCATTGTCAAATTATATCCTCCGCTTTGGTAAAGTTACATGAGCGGGAACCGAAATTTGATCAAGATATGTAATTTTTGATTTATTTGTAAATTTAACATTTGTGACTTTTCAAAAAGAATCACCCATATACAGATATTGCATAAAATATTGCACAGTTTGCGCAAAAAATACCAAACAAGATCGATTTCACAATAACTGCATGAGGAATAATTCTGACAATTTTCCTCAAAATATATCTCATCAATACAAACTCAATTGATACACGAGACTTTCAAAATAGCCTCATTTGTGCTCAGAAAAAATAAATATCGAAATCTCGGAGAAACTCAAAATCCTATTTCTCCGAAATTTCAAATAATAATTTTTTCTTTATTCAGTCTTCATGAAAATGGAAGTTTGATATGCCAAATGAGTTTGTATTGATGAGATGTATTTTGAGGAAAATTGTCAGAATTATTCCTCTTGCAGTTATTGTGAAATCGATCTTGTCCGGTATTTTATGCGATATCTGTACTTTTTTGACAGAAATTTAATTTTATTGAGTTTTTTCTTATTATTAGTTTAATTATAGGCTTTTTCTTTATGAAATCATCCGAAAAGAATAAAAAATGTTGTCAAACATTTGTTTTGAATTCAAATCATGAAATGTTATTTTTTTTTATATTTTTTTTTGAAATTAAAAAAAATTTGTTTTCGAAATTGAATTATTTTTGATGTATATTCATAAAAGAGGAAGAATATGAAAAATTATTGATTTTAGGTTATCTTTGCAACTGAAAATATGTTTGAAATCTTCAAAAAGTCAGAGATAAAATACTTAAAATAATTAATCTCAATAAAACATGCAGATAAAAACACATCAAAATGTTTCATCATTCAACATAGATTCAATTTATTTGTAAGGGTAAAACGAGACTGTTTTCAAGCTTCTCTTTTGTATTTTTTGGAGAATTTTAATGCATTGAGAAATAAACAATTGTTAGTGTTTTCAAATTCAAAATTTTTTTGATAAGTAAATCTCTTCGTTTGTTTTCCAACAAAATATTTTTTTTATAAATAATTTACTAACTTTTTTTAAAACTAAGAAAACATGAAAAAATGTTTATTTGATCATCATCAACCTTTTATTGCTTTGAAATGTCGAATGATCATGCTTTTTTCATTGATCCAGTTCAAGCAGCATCTGACAATTTTGACCCCGTGCAATTTTTGAAAAAAGAATACAGTACTGCTCGTTTAAGGGTTTGGCTTTGTCTTTGAAGATTTGATTTATATTTTTGTTTTCTACAGAATTTTTCTAAATGGAAACAAGAGTTACAAATGCAAATTCAATCAGATGAAGACGAGCAAAAGAAAGTGATATTGCAGCATATTTCAACATTTATAACTTGCAAAGAAGCCCTCGAACAGCTTCAAGCCGATTATTCTACAATCATTCAGACAAACCATTTTTCTGCTCTTGCAGAAGGCTTGAATAAAACTCAAGCTATTGCGGATGATTTGCTTTCTCCATTACTATTTTTGCAGTCTCAGGTGTTCGAGACAAGAGATCAATTGACAAGATTAAATCGATTTTCTTTTATTTTTCGACTTCCAAAAGTTGTTAAAGAACTCATTGCCGAAGGAGACTATTCTAAAGTTGCACGAATTGTGAATGCAGTGAAAGGAATACGAAAAAAATTTGATACTCCTTTGCTTAGAAACCTTCTTCATGATGCTGATGAATCAATCAAAATTTTACAGAGGAAGTTAAAAGCGCAACTGATTACGAATTTGTTTCGGACATATGCAGAAGTGAAAACAATTTCAACTCATTTATCAAATCTTGGCACAGTTTGTTTATATTAATTAGATTATATTTCAGCCATATTCCACAATTCTGTTAATAAAAAATAATAATAATAATAATATAAAAATAAAATAAATTTATTCAGCGGGAGCCACCTTTAGACATCTTCATCCGCTGCAGACACAGCGTGGCGCTGCTGACGATCCAGAAGATGGCCAACCGCTTCTTCAGCCGCCTGCACCCAAATTCCACCACAACTCAACCAGAAAAGGAAGGAGAGGAGCTTGGAATTGAGCTTCCACCGTGTGCTCCTGTTGATCCCGTCATTTTGGATGCAGTCAACCAACAAGACACACGCTCCTTCGCCATCGGCACATCATCTGCACGCACGTCGGCACCTTCTTTTGCTCATTCTTCATATTCTGCTTCTTCTTCTTCTTCTTCTTCTTCTTTGAATGATGGGCAAAGTTCTATTTATAGCTACTCCTCTCCTTCTGGCTCTTCCTCTTCCTCTTCCTCCTTCTCCTCAGCCTCCCGCCGTCTCTTCTCCGACCCCTCCTCTCCTCTCTTCTCTCCCCTGGGGCATCATCTGCTCCTTCTGAAAGATGAGCTGGGGGAGGCAGATGTTGAGATAGAGCCACTGGCAATGGAGATGAGAAGAATGGCGGCTGCTGTGGCTGTTCTGTTTGATGCATACGGAGTAATGGCAGAGGGGATGGTGGCGATGATGGAGGGGAGAGAGAAGGGAAGAGAGAATGGAAGAGAAGGAGAACTGGATGAGGAGGAAGAAGAAAAAAGAGAGGTATGTACGTGTGTGTGTGTGTGTGTGTGTGTTGATTAAGAGAGAAGGGGAGAGAGAGAGAGAAAAAGAAAGAGAGAAAGAAATAAAATGAATTTTATATGCATTTGTTTTTGAGTATTTTATTATTATTATTATTTTCTGTTATTAATAATTCATTTCCTATCTCATTCATTCTTCTTTTCTTCATCTTCCTTTTTCCTTTTTCCTTCCTCTTCTCCCTTCCTTCTCCCTTCCTTCTTCCTCTTCTTCCTCTTCTTCCTCTTCTTCCTCTTCTTCCTCTTCTTCCTCTTCTTCCTCTTCTTCCTCTTCTTCCTCTTCTTCCTCTTCTTCCTCTTCTTCCTCTTCTCTCTTCTCTCTTCTCCCTTCTCTTCTCCCTTCTCTTCTCCTTCTCTTCTCCCTCTCTTCTCCCTCTCTTCTCCCTCTCTTCTCCCTCTCTTCTCCCTCTCTTCTCCCTCTCTTCTCCCTCTCTTCTCCCTCTCTTCTCCCTCTCTTCCTTTCAGTCTGAAGCCAAACATTCTCTCCATCTCATGAACACCCTCTGTCCTTCTGTCATCAACTTCTTCTGTTCTGCCATCGCAAAAATATTCTCCCTCTCCATCTTCCAAAACACTCAAAATGATCCATCCAATTCTTCTTCTTCTTCTTCTTCTCTTTCTTCTTCGATTTCTTCTTCTCTTTCTTCTTCTCTTTCTTCTTCTTCTTCTTCTTCTTCTTCTTCTTCTTCCTCTTTATCTTCTTCTCTCTCTCTCTCCAATCCTTCCTCTTCTCGTTCTCTCTCTGGCGACCTCAGCAACTACACCCGTTCTCTTTCTATTCCTCCTCCTCCTTCCTCTTCCTCTCCCTCCTCTTCTCCTTCTCCTTCTTCCTCCTCTTCCTCTTCTTCTCCTTCTTATTTTGCCAGAAGACCCAGCCCCCTCTCTCTCAACCCCCCCGACAACCAAACAAGAAGACTTCACTCTCAAATATCTCATTTCCCTTCTTCTTCTTTCTCTTCTTCTTCCTCCTCTTCCTCTTCCTCTTCTGCGTTTTCTTCATTCTCTTCTTCTTCTTCTTCTTCATCTTCACATTATCCTTCTTCTTCTCTCTCTTCTTCTTCCTTCTCTTCAATCGCTGCAAATGCTGCTAGTTATGCTTCTTCTTCTCTCTCTCAGCCTCCTCCTCCTCTTTCTCCTCGCTCTTCTTCTCCTTCTCGTCTCGTTTTGTTCAACAACCCTTCCAATAAATTGAATAAAACTCCTTATTTTCTGATGAAAAGAGGGAAACAACAAAATATTTATCCTTCTTCTTCTTCTTCTTCTTCTCTTTCTTCTTCTTCTCTTTCTTCTTCTTCATCTTCGGAGAATTATTACTCTTCCTCTTCCTCCTCTTCCTCTCCTCCACTCACCACCATCGATTTCTCCGAAGACACGCGTTTCACCCTTCTTATTCCGGAATCTCTCTCTCTTCTCGACTACCTCTATTCCCGCCTCTCATCTCTCCAGTCAAAATTCCCTTGTTTCGAGTACGACCCTTCCCCTTTCTTGTCTCTTCGCTCTCTTCTCCTCTCCATTCTCGTCCACATCATCGGCAAAAACATCCTGTCAGCCGCGAAAAATCTTCCTTCTTTGTTTATTCTCAAACAAGCCATCGACACATCCTCCCATCTTCCTTCTGCTCCTCCTCTTTCTTCTATCTCTTCCCACCTCTTCCACTCTCTCTTCGTGCCAAGGAGTCAACTCGAAAGGATCACTGAGTTTTTCTCGTCTGTCCAAAAGGAATGGAAGATGAGGGAGAAAGTGAAAGAAGCAATGAAAGAAGAACAGAAAAGAGGAGAAGAAGAAAGAAGAAGAGGGAAAATTAATAATCAAATAGAAGGAAATTTCAATTCTTCTTCTTCTTCTTCTTCTCAACCTTCTTCTTCATCTTCTTCTTCATTTGATAATGTTATTTCTTCTTTCTCTTCTTCTTCTTCTTCTTCCTCTTCCTCTTCTTCTTCCAACAGAACCAACGAAATCTCTTCCTTTGCAGGTGTTGGGGCTGTTTCCCAAGCAAATTCCGCAATGAAACTCCGTTCTCTTCCTCCTCTTTCTTCTTCTTCTTCTTCTTCTTCTTCAAATAGAAGATTGTCTCTAAGTTTAACTCCAAATGCCTTCGCTTCTGTCTCTTCTTCCACAAACCCTCCTCTTCCTCTTTCTTCTTCCTCTTCTTCTTCTCTTTCTCCTTCTTCTTCTCCTTTTGCCCTCGTCTCCTCCTCTTCCTCTGGAACACATCCTGTTGCTTCTCCTCCAACCAGAATTTCTTCTTCTTCTTCTTCTTCTAATTCTTCTTCTATTTCTTCTGTTCCTCCTCCTTATATCCCCCCTTCTTCTCCTCGTTCCTCTTCCTCTTCCTCTTCTTCTTCTATTTCCCCTTCTTCTCCTCGTTCTTCTTCTTCTTCCTCTTCTTCTTCCTCTTCTTCTTCCTCCTCTTCCTCTTCTTCTTCTCCTCTCCCCCCCAAACCTCTTCCTCCTCTTGCCCCTTCTCTTTCGTCTTCTCTTTCATTCTTCCAAAATGACCCAGATATTTCTGCTTTTGTCGATTCTTCTTCTTCTTCCATTGGAATTTTTTCTCCTCAAAACAAGAGAAAATCTTCGCCTTTGTTCAAAAACGCACACGAAATGAAACAAAAAATAGAAAATTTGAATAAAAAAGAAGAAAATATCGTGTTTAACAAAGAAGTTTTGCCTCCTCCTCATCTTCTTTCTTCTCAAAATTCTTCTTCTCCTTCTTCCTCTTCTTCTGTTTTTTCTTCTGTTTCTTCTTCTTCTTCTTCTGCTTCAAAGAAATCTCCCTTCGAATCCATTCATGCCTCCACCAATACTTCTTCTTTATCTTCCTCTCCTTCTTCTTCTTCTCTCTCTCCTTCTTCTCTTTCTTCTTCTCCTTCTTCTCGTTCTTTTCCCCCTCCTCCCCCAAAACGTCCTTCTTCTTCTTCTTCTTCTTCTTCTTCTCCTTCTCCTTCTTCTTCTTCCACTCAACCTCTTTCTCTGAGAGAACGAAGAGTCCAAATGCAAAATGCTAACAGAACTTCTTCTCTGTCTCCTTCTCCTTCTGCTTCTTCTCTTTCTCCTTCTCAAAATTCTTCTTCTTCTTCCTCTTCCTTTTCTTCCTCCTCTTCATCTTCTGATCTAATCACACAAACAACTGCTCCTCCTCCTTCTTCCTCTTCTTCTCTTTCCTCTTCTTCTTCTTCTTCCTCTCCTTCTCCTTCTCCTTCTTCAAATAGATTTGGCAGAATAGCCACAAGATATCAGCCTCGTTTCAAGACAAACGAAGATGGCTTGCCCATCGGAACAGAAAAAGCTGTTTATCCTTCCCCTTCTTCCTCCTCCTCCTCCTCCTCTCCTTCTTCTTCTCTTTCTTCTTCTTCTTCTTCCTCTTCTTCCTCTTCTCTTTCTCCCTCTTCCTCTTCTTCTTCTCTCTCTCTTTCTTCTTCTCCTTCCTCCTCTTCAATAAATACAGCCAACAAAGCTAACATATATCGTTCTCGATTCAACAGAGGAGGAAGTAACAGTTCTTCTCTTTCTTCTTCTTCTTCCTCTTCCTCCTCTTCCTCTCTTTCTTCTTCCTCTTCTTCTTCTTCAAAACAAGAAATATTACCCACAACATGGAAAACATCATCAATTTCTTCTCTTTTTGAAGAGTTTGGCATCAACAAAGAAGAACATGGAGGAGATGGAATGTTGTTTCGAATGGCAGAAGAAGAAGAAGGAGGAAGAGGAAGAGGAGGAAGAGAAGAAGAAGAAGGAGAAAGAGGAGGAAGAAGAAGAGAAGAGAAAGGAAATGTTCATCGAAAGAGGAGGAGGAACGTTATGAGGAAGAGAAGAGAAGAAGGAGAAGGAGAAGGAGATGAAGAATATCTGAAATACGAACAATTAGGAATGGAAGTAAAAGGAATAAATTTGTCTTTGTATTCCAACAATAGAAGCAGAAGAAGGAGAGGAAGAGGAAGAAGAGGAAGAGAAGAAGAAGAAGGAGAAAGAGGAGGAGAATGTTCAATGAATGAAGAAGCAGAGGAGGAAGACGAGGAGGGAGACGACGAAGAAGAAGAAGATGATGATGAAAGCGATGATTTGGAAGAGATGGAGATGATGATGTTGAAGGAGAAAGATGAAAATTACATTCAAAATGCAAATAAAACAGAAGGAAAAATTAATTCTTCTTCTTCTTCTTCTTCTTCTTCTTCTTCTTCTTTATCTTCTTCTGTCACATCTTCCATTGCCCAAGCAGCTAAATCACTTTCTGATAGAAAAACATCTTCTTCTTCCTCTTCATATCTTCATCTCACTCATCCTCCTTCTCTTCTCGTTCACTTCCTCACTTTTCCTCCTCCTGGTGCTGCTGTTTCTTCTTCCTTCTCTTCTTCCTCTTCTTCTTTTGCTCCTTCTTCTTCTTCTTCCTCTTCTTCTTCTGCATTGAAAAAGAAGAGAAAGATAAGTTCTTCTATGTGGATGAAATCATTTGGAGTAAATGGAATTTCTTCTTCTTCTTCTTCTTCTTCTTCTTCTTCTCTTTTCTTCCCATCAGATGAAGAAGACGATGAAGAAATCGAAGGGGAAAACAGAATGCTGTTGAGAAGTGGCTCAAAATGGAGGAATCGTTCACTTGCTGACACAATGCTCTCTGCTTATCTTTCTTCTTATCCTTCTTCTTCTTCCTCTTCTTCTTCCTCTTCTCCTAATTCTTCCTTTTGTTTCATAGAAGGAAATGGAATAGAAGGAGAAGGAGAAGGAGAAGGAGGAAGAGGAGGAGGAGGAGGAGCATTTGAATGGAGATTTGACCATTCGAATGGCATATGGAGAATGGCTACAAAATACATCGAGATGGCAAGCGAGATTGAGGTGTATAGAGGATATGGGGGTGTGTATGATGGATATGATGATGAAGGAGAAGAAGAGGAAGGAGAAGGAGAAGGAGAAGGAAGAGAAGGAGGAAGAGAAGGAAGAGGAAGAAGCAATAATAATAACAGTAATAACAATAACAATATTTGGAGTGTGGGAGGAGGAGGAGGAGGAGGAGGAGGAGAAAGAATTAAGTGGAGGCATATGAAGGAGCAGGAGAGGATGAGGCAGATGAAGGAGAAGAGGAAAGCAGAGATAAGAGAAAGAAATGAAAGAAGAAGAGCAGAAAGAGAAAGCAGAAGAAGAGGAAATGGAGGGAATGGAGAAAGAGGAGGAGAAAGAGGAGGAGGAAGAGGAAGGAAGAGGAAGGAGAAAGAAGAGGAAGAGGAAGGAGGAGAAGGAGGAGGAAGAAGAGGAAGAGGAGGAGGAAAAGAGGGGAGTGGAAGCAGAAGTGGAAGCAGAAATCGAAGCAATCCATTTTCGAATTCTTCTTCTTTTGCTTCTTCTTCTTCTTCTTCTAACACAAAAGATAGATCAGAAGGCAGTAGATCTCTTTCTCCTTCTGTTGGAACAGTTTCTCCTGCTTCTTCTTCTTCTTCCTCTTCTTCTTCCTTTGCTCATCGCAGAACCTCCTCCACATTAGCTCAAATGTCTTCTACTCAACTTCAACAACAGCAACAGCAGATGAATCACAGACAAGGAATAAACAATGAAGGATATGGAAGCTTCAACTCAGGAAGAGAGAGAGAGAGAGAGAGAGAAAGAGAAAGAGGAAGTGGCAATGGCAATAGAATGCATGAAGATATTCTGGGGATGATGATGATGAAAGGGTCATTTGGAAGTGGAGAGAGAGAAAGAGAAAGAGAAAGAGAAGGTCATTTGAGACAGAGCATGAGTATTGTCTCTAATTCTGGTGCTTCTCAAAGAGGAAGTGTCTCTTTCTCCACCCCATCCCATTCTTCTCATTCTTCTCCTCATCCTTCCTTTGCCTCGCCTGCTTTGCTTTCTCTCCATCTCTTCTCCAGCAGCATCAACAGAAGCAGCACCTTCCACAGCTCAAATGCCTCTTCTTTCCTCTCCTTCCGCTCATTTGCTGACTCTTCCTCGTATTTCTCTGAACTTTCTCCTTCTCAACGCGAAGCAGCCAGAAACACACTCGCAACAGCCCTTGTTTACCCTCTTTGGATTGTGTCTGTGCAGAATGTGCAAAGACCTTCTTATTTCTTTTATTCTCTTTCTTATTCTCCTTCTCCTTCTCCTCCTCTTTCTTCTCCTTCTTCTTCTAACACCTCAATTCAACCAAGAAATAACAATCCATCATCATCAACATCTTCTTCTTCTTCTCTCCCTCTCCCTTCCCTCACCACCCCTGACATGTTCTCCCTCCTCTCACTCGATGCCTCTCGCCTCTCTTCCTTCTCAGCCATCTTCTTTTCTTTCATCTTAGACTCCCTCCAAGACCTCCACTCAGTCAGCATCCAATCTTTCCCGTCCCTCCTCTCTTCCCTCATTCAGCACATTTCCCTCTCTCTCTTCTGCTTTGCCGGCTCCATCCACAAAATAGTCATGGCGATTATTTCTTATTGCGACAGGCATTTGACTACGTTTCCTCAGCTTTTGAGGGCAGAAGAGAAGAGAAGAAGAGTGAGTGTGGTGAGGAAGAAGGAGAGGAAGAGGAAGAGGGAGATGGAGAAGAGGGTGAGGATGGTGGAGAAGGGGGCAGTGGGGAAGAGAAATGGAGGAGGAGGAGAAAGAGGAGAAAGAGGAGAAAGAGAGAGAGGAAAAGAGAACGAAAAGGAGAAAGAGAAAGAGAAGGAAAGAAAGAGAGAGGAAGAAGATGGAGAAAGAGAAAGAGAAAGAGAAGAAGGAGAAGAAGAAGATGACGAAGAAGATGAAGAGAAAGAGAAAGAAGGAGAAAGAAGAACAAATGAAGATCGAGATGATGAGTTAGATAAACATGTACCTGGAATGGATGGAGAGAAAGAGAAGGAGAAAGAGAAGGAGAAAGAAGAGAAGAAAGAGAAAGAAGAAGAAGAAGAAGAAGAAGAGAAAGGGGAAGGAAGAAACAACAGTGATAATGATTCAGATAGCGTCGATTTTGTTGAAGATGAATTGGATGATGATGATGAAGATGAAGAAGATGATGAGGAAGATAATTCCATACCCCATCCACTGGGAGCGAGAGAAAAAGCGAAGAAGAAGCTGACCAACAAGGAAATTGCAGAAGCCCAAGCAAAAAGAACATTAAGTTCGATGTCACACACAGCCCAGGCAATGAATAAAACTTCTTCTTCTTCCTCTTCTTCTTCCTCTTCTCCTCTTTCTTCTTCTTCTTCTTCCTCTTCTTCTTCTCCTTATCAGCGCTCTCCAATGAACAACCCCAGTTATCTTCCACCGAATACACGCCCTTTCTCTTCTGTTATGTCACCTTTGGGAATTGCTTCTTCTTCTTCTCCTTCTTCTTCTCTTTCTTCTTCTTCTTCTTCTTCTTCTTCTGCTCCTATTAGCAGAATAGCTCCACCTGGTTTCTCTTTCCTCCAGTCAACTGGAGTGCTCAGCAGAAGAGAAACAAAAGAAAAAACTCATTCTTCTTCTTCCATTTCTTCTTCTTCTTCTTCTTTTCCTTCCTCTTCTTCTTCTATCAATAATAACAATGGAATCTCTTCTCCTGTTTCTTCCATGCAATCCCAACCTCAATTCAATCAAATGAATCAAATGAATCAAATGAATCAAATGAATAACGAGCAAAACACGAAGAGAAGTTCATTTTCAGTGGGAAATGGCGAAGAAGCAGCGATTTTGCCATCGTCTGTGGTTGTTCAAGGATCTTCTAGTTCTTTTAGAAGTGGAGGAGGAGGAAGAGAAGGAGAAGAAGGAGAAGGAGAAGGAGAAGAGGAAGAAAGAGAAGGAAGAGAAAGAAGGAGAAGAAGGAGAAGAAGGAGAAGAGGCGGAGATGGAATTAGCGATGATGAGGGAGATATTGAAGAAGGAGAAGGAGAAGAAGAAATTGATGATGATGAAGAAGAAGACGAAGACGAAGAGGAGGAAGAGGAAGAAGATGCAGATGCAATAGAAGATGAAGAACATGAGATGGCTGTTGCATTGAGAGAAAACATAGCGCCATTTCCTGTTTTGATCAACATGAAGGATAGAGAAGTGATTGTATGCGAAAAATGAATGGAGAAATGTTATTAATTAAATAATTAATTAATTAATTTATTTTACAATGAAAAATATTTAACTTTAATTTAAATTTAATTTCCTTTTTTTTTTTTTTTTTTTTTTTTTTTTACTTTTTTTTTTTTTTTTTTTTTTTTTTTTTTTTGTATGAAAAATTGAATATTTTATTCATTTATTTATAATATTTTTCCTTTATTTAATTGGACAATCTTAATAATTTCATATTTATTCTTTCAATATTTATTATTTTCTTGATATTATTAATATTATTTTTATATCTTCCTCTTCATTCTTCTTTATTCTTCTTCTTCATTCGTCCAGTTCTCCAACCTTCTTCTCCTTCTCCTCACCATCGTCACAGATGTCCTCACCACTCAGCTGCCTCTCATCCAATCTGCTCTCAAACCTAAAAATAGCTCAAAAACTATTTCTCAATCATTTCCTTCTTCTTCTTCTTCTTCTTCTTCTCTTTCTTCTTCCTCTTCTCCTTCTCCTCCCACTTCTCCTTCCTCTTATCCGTCTCATTCTCCTTCCTCTTCTTTCTCTTCCGTCTTCTCCTCCTTCTCTCCTTCTCCTTCTCCCCTTCCCTTCCCTCCTTTCTCTTCTTCTTCTTCTTCTTCCTCCTCCTCCTCTTTTCCTTCTCCTTCTTCTTCTCCTTCCTCTTCTTTCGATATTTCCTTTGTTATTCCTTTCTTCCTCCGTCTTCGTCGTATCATCTATGACAGATTCGTCCTTATGAAATCTTCCACCCTCCTCTCCATCATCAGAAGAGGCGTCAAAGAAGGTTTAAGAGAAATATCTTTAACTGCTTCTATTTCTCCGTCTTCTATTTCTCCGATATCTTCATCATCATCATCATCTTCTTCTTCTTCCTCTTCTTATCCTTCTTCTTCTTCTTCTTCTTCTTCCCCCTTCTCCTCCTCTACCCTCTCCTCCTCTGCCACCCTCAAATCTCTTCTCCCTCTCACTTCTTCTGTCAAATTGAATTCTGCTGCTTCTGCTGCCATTGCTTCTTCTTATTCTTCTTCTTCTTATTCTTCTTCTTCTCTTTCTAACATTCCGAACATTCCTAATCTTTCCACTTTATCTTCTCTTTCTTCTCTCTCTTCTCTCTCTTCTCCTCTTCGTTCCACCCTTCCTCCTTCTTCCTTCCCTCTCCTTTCTTCTCTTTCTCTTCCTCTTTCTCCTCTTTCTTCTCTCTCTTCTTCTCTTCCTCTTTCTCAGCCAAGAACAGTTCGTTCCTTCATCATTGATGCTCTTATTGAAATGGCTCTGCTGTACAGAGACCTCATCCACTTTGCGAGGGCGGTGAATGAGGCAAGAGAAGAACAAAGAAAAGCAATTGAAAGAAGAAGGAGTTTGATGAGGATGAGGGCGAAGATGAGGAAGGAGAAGGAGAAGAAGGAGAAGGAGAAAGAAGGAGAAAGAGAGAAGGAGAAGGAAGGAGATAAGAAAATTTCATCAAAATCTTCTTCTTCTTCTTCTCCTTTTGCCAAACGTCAAGTTTCATCTCGTTCTTCTTCTTCTTCTTCTTCTTCTTCCTCTTCCTCCTCCTCTCCTTCTTCTTCTATTATACCATCACCCTCTTCTTCTTCTTCTTCCCTCTCCTTCTCCTTCCCCCCCATAGTGAAAGAGGTCTTCTCCTCCATCCTCTGCCTCCTCCTCCACACCCTCCTCTCTTCTCTCTCTTCTCTCTCCTATTTAGACGCCTCTTGCTCTGCCCAGCTCATCGGAGAAATTACGTTTTTGAACACAATTCTCCGGAGATTTGCGAGTTCTGAGTCGAATCTGCTGTTCCAGACGGTCATGAGGGACATTGAGTGGAAGTATCAGCTGTATTTGGCGATGATGGTGGAGAAGAATAGAAAAGTGGTTCTGAAAGGGAAAACGGGTGAGAAGGAGAGAGAAGGGAAGGAGAGGGGAAGAGAAGGAGGAAATGAAGGAGGAAATGAAGGAAATGGAAGAGAAAGAGAAGGAAATGAGATAAATGAAGAGGATATAATGAAAGAGATAAAAGAGATAAATGTGGTGAATGTGCTGAAAAGTCAATGGGAACCTATTTGTGAAGATGCACTCAGAACAACTGTGTACTTTACGAAGCCATTGGTGGAAGGGATCGAGATTTGAGGTTTGAAGGGAGAAGGGAGAAAGGAAGAAAGAAGGATAATTAATATTTTCTAATGTTGAAAGAAAAGATGATGGGAAAGAAAATAAAAAATTTTTTTGACATTCACGTGTTATTGTCATATGCAGTTGTTGTATATTGTATTTCAAGTGTTAGGAACTTAAACAAAATTTCAAAGGGAAAACAAAAAAAGATGAGCAAACAAATTTAATATGATCATATCACATTATTTTATTTTTTATCAATTTTACAGCATTTTTTAATTTTTATTCTTGACTTACTGTTTAATCTTCCAACAAGACATGTTTATTGCAGTTGTTATTCAAATTATGAACTATATTTTTATATTTTTTCAATAATATTTTTCTGTTTCATTTCATTTCTCTCTCTCTCTCTCTGTTTATTCATATGACACAATTTGAACAACAAAAACTTAAAAAAATTTTTTTTTTTGTTTTATCAGTTCTTTATTTGTTGTTTTTGCTTTTGTATTCTTTCAGAATGAAAAAGAACAACAAAACTTGAATTTAGAAAATAAAAAAATAAAAAAAAATGAAAAAAATAATGTTTGGATGAATAAAAGGCTGACTGAAATGCTCTGAACACACACGCATTTACAAAATACTTCAGATCTAAAAAAGTAAAAAAAAAAACAAAAATTAAATAAAAATAAAACGAAATAAAAGAATTATTTAATTAAAGAGTACATATTTGATGGTTGACTTTTGCAATTTCTAAAAAATGTTGATCTTTTGTATATATTTTTTATTTTTTGTGTTATTCTTTTGTTTTCAATTGATGTCTAAATTTGCTTTTTTCTTTTCATTTTTTTATTTTTACCTTTCATTTCTTATTCCTCTTCTTCTTCGTACTATTTATTTGCTGCTTCTCTTTCTCTTTCTCCTTCTTCTGTTCTGCATCCAATCCTCCAATCTTCATATTTGCCATCCCTTGTCTATGAAAATGGCTTCCCATCTGTGCAAACAGAGAAGAATCCAAAAATGCCTTCGCTCCGTTCATCTTCCTCTGCTGTTTATTTCCTGTTACTTTTGAAGTATTATTTGAAGATGACTTATTATTATTACAACCATGATAATTATCTCTCATATTCTCCTCTCCTCCTCTTTCTCCTCCTCCTCTTTCTCTTCCTTCTCTTCCTTCTCTTCCTTCACCCACAGGCTTCATCACCGGTCTAAATGTCTGTGCGGGCACACTCAAGTCAAACAGCTCAGGAATGGCATGAGAAGAAGGCGAATGAGTCACATACAGCACAAACTGATAGCAGGCAAAGAGAACAATCGAAGACGCAGGATTCGCCAGCCCAGTGAAGGAATAGACGAGCGGAGGGAAAAAACGGGTGGTGGTGATGAACTGGGTGAGGAGGGAGAGGTAGCTTGAAGTGGCTGTGCGGGAGGAAGGAGGAGGAGGGCCTGACTGGAGGAGAAGATGGACAAGCACATCGAGTGGGAAGGAAGGAGGAGCAAGGGAGAGGGAGAGGAGGGAGGAGGAGAGGGAGCGGAGGAGGAGGAGAGGAGAGGGAGAGGAGGGAGAAGAGGGAGAAGAAGAAGAAGATGTTAAATGATTCATTTGATAAGCAGGACGAATTGTAGCGAGTGGTTGGCGAATGTATGGAACACTCAATCTCTTCTTCTGGGGCTGTTGATGCTGCTGCTGATGGGAAGAGAATGGAGAGTTTGAGAAAGAAGAGGTGGAAGAAGAAGAATAGGAAGAGGAAGAGGAAGAGGAAGAGGATGAAGATGAATTAGAATTATTATTATTCCCTTCATTCACACCACTTCCATTTTCTTTCCCTGTTTGTCCTTTTTGTTCCAATTTCTCCGATATCTCCGATATCTCCGATTTCTCCGATTTCTCCCCCTTTTCTCCTCTTCCTTCTCTTTCTCCTCTCTCCCCCTGACTGTTCCCCACCGCTCTGACAGGAATTGTCCTCGCAGTGTTAAATGCAATGCCAAAAGGCGATTCAACAGCCACTGAGTCGCCCCACAGCGTTCTCACATCCACCACAATCCTTCCCTTCCCAAACAGCCTCGCTTTATACCTCTCTCCAATCACTGGAGACGAAATGAATGGCTTGATGAAGGAAATAAACGCGTTTTGGAGCCAGAGGAAGGAAGAAGAGAGGTTTGGATAGCGCTGCTGCATCAGAAGAAGAGTCTGGGAGAGCCATTGGCGGAGATGGTGGGTGAGAAGAGAAGGAGAAGGAGAAGAAGATGAGGAAGAAGAAGAAGAGGAGGAAGAGGAGGAAATCTTATTATTGTTGTTGTTGATAGAGAAGGAGTTAGAATCTTTGGCTTTTGAAGAAGAAGAAGAAGAAGAAGAATTTGAATGAACCTTCCTCAAAATACTCTTCAAAAATCCCTTTGCTCTTTTTAAAATTCCCCTTCTTCTTCCCCTTCTTCCTTCTTCTTCCTCTTCCCTTTCTTCCTCCTCCTCTTCTTCTTCCTCCTTCCTCTTCCTCTTCTCATACCCTGAGTCAATCACCCACACGTTCAGTGTCTTCGCCAGGTGAATGCAAAAGGCATGCACAATGTGAGTTACATCAATTGGAATTGCATTTTTGGAAGAGCGATAGAAAAAACAATGACCTTTCAGAGCAAATAGAAGAGATTGAGTCTCGGGGGAGAGGAAGGAGGAGGAGAAAGAAGAAGAAGAAAGAGAAGAATTTTGAGAGGAAGAGAAAGGGAAAAATGAAGAAGGAGAACGAGAAGAACGAGAAGAAGAAGAAGAAGAAGATGAGGAAGAAGAAGAAGTATGAAGAGAAGAAAACAAAGAAGAAGAAGGAGAGAAGGAGGAAGAATAAGGAGGAATGCCATTGATTGTGGAAGGAGTGTGGCGATAGACAGGATTCAAAGGAAGAGACGAACGAAGAGAGAGAAGAGAAGAAGAAAAAGAAGAAGGAGAAGAAGGAGAAGAAGAGGAAGAAGAGGATAAAGAAGAAGAAGAAGATGATGGTGAAGGAATTAATGGAGAAAGATATTGGAAAGGTGGATGATTGGAAAGAGAGAAAGAAGTGAATGAAGAAGAAGAAGAAGAAGAATATGATTTTATTTCTCTTTCCTTCTCTCTTTCTTCCTCTTTCACTTCCAAACCATAATCTGTTTTTGCCATCATCATCTTCTCTTTCTCTTTCTCTTTCTCTTTCTCTTTCTCTTTCTCTTTCTCTTTCTCTTTCTCTTCCTTCCCTTTCCCTTTCTCCTTCCTCTCCTTCTCCTTCTCCTTCTCCATCATCTCCTTCTCTATCATCTTCATCACCTCCATTCTCCTCCTCCTCCTCCTCCTCAGACCTTCTCCCAACCAGCTCGCTTCATTCACTTCTCTGCTAAATGCCTCCGTTTTGCTCAGCTTGTTTATCAGTTCCTTTGGAACAGCATTGGAATTCGTGTGGAAGGAGAAGAAACAAGAGAATGTGGATGAAAGATAGAGGAGAGGGAGAAGAAGGAGGTGGAAGAGAGAGGAGAAGAAGGAGAAGAAGGAGATGGGGAGATGGTGAAGAAGATGGATGAATTTTGGAAGTGAAGAAGAAGAAGAAGAAGAAGAGGAAGAAGAAGAAGAAGAAGATGATGATTTATGTTTATCTGTTTCTTTTGCTTTTTTATCAACTTCTTTCTTTTCTTCTCCCTCTTCTTTTCTTTTCTTTTCTTTCTCTCTCTTCCTCTTCTCTTTCTTCTCTCTCTCTTCTCTTCTTCTCTCTCTTCCATCATTTCCATATTTTCTGGTTGAATTAACATTTCTCTTTGATATTTGAAGAGCATCCAACGGATTATGAAGCAATGGATTCCGAATAATACTTTCTTCTTCTTCTTCTTCCTTTTCTTCTCTTTCTTCTCCTCTTTCTTCTCCTTTTCTTTCTTCTTCTCTTTCTCTTTCTTCTTCACTTGAATAATCATAATCATTATCAAAATCATATCTATAATGCCTATGATGATGATGGTGAAGATGTTTATGATGATGCTTATGATGATATTTGTCATCGATCATTCTGATCAATTCTGATGAATGATAGAAGGATAAAGGCAATGCGAATGCATTCTTTGAAGAAGAAGAAGAAGAAGAAGAAGAAGAAGAAGAAGAAGAAGAAGAAGAAGAAGAAGAAGAAGAAGAAGAAGAAGAAGAAGAAGAAGAAGAAGAAGAAGAAGAAGAAGAAGAAATCTTTTTATTATCATCGTTATTATTATAACTAGAATTTTCACCTCCTCCTCCTCTTCCTCCTCTTCTCCCCTTCCTTTTTCTTCTTCTTCTTCTCTCCCCTTCCCCTTCCTCTCCTTCTTCTTCCTCTCTTTCATCAATCCTTCTTATTCTCCCTCCCTTCACCCCAATCGCACATCCTTCTATCCATTCCTCTTCCCACAGCCCCATCTTCCCTCTCCCTCTCCTCCCACACACTGTATTTTCTCCTCCTCCTCCTCTTCTTCCTCTTCCTCCTCCTCCTTCTTTCGCCATCGCATATTCATAATGCGTCTCATATGCATAGAATTCTTCATCGTCTGATTCTTCTTCTGTTTCTTCTTCACTTCCTCTTCCTCTTCCTCTTCTTCCTTTGCTTCCTTCAACATGCCACAGCTTCTCTCCTGTTGATGGATCACGGAACAAAACATCTTCTGGATAGATGATTGGACGAAGAAGAACAGAAGAAGAAGAAGAAGAAGAAGAAGAGGAAGAAGAAGAATTAACGTATTTATTGCAATTTTTATTCATATTCATATTCTTTTTCTCCTCTTCTTCCCCTTCTTCCCCTTCTTCCCCTTCTCTTTCACTCATCTCTGCCATCTTCCTCACATGCTCATCAAACACGTCATACCACATCTCCTGTGCTTCTCTTTCTTTCTCTTCTTTCCTCTTCCTCTTCATCATCATCGTCTGCCCTTTCTTTATTCTTCCTCCTCCTCCTCCTCTTCCTCTTTCTCCTTCTCTTTCTCCTCTTCTTCCTCTCTTTCTTCTTCCTCTTCCTTCTTCTTCATCTTCGCTAAACAGCTTTATCCTCAGCCATCTCACAATCGAATGAAGAGGATGAAGAGATGGATGAATTTCAACCACATCTGAAGAAAGAAATTTGACTCTTTCTTCTTTCTTCTTCATGTTATTTTGAATGTTATTTTCATTTGTTTTCTTTTGTTTTGCATTGTTCTCTTTCTTTTTGTTTCTTCTTATTCCTCCTCCTCCTTTTTCTTCTTCTCCTTCTTCTTTTCTCTCTTCCTTCTCTTCTTCTTCTTCCTCCTCCTTCATCACCTCCAATGCCATCTTCCTATGAAACAAGCAATGCCTATCAAAACACACCATCCCATTCAAAGAAGACAACAAAGCAGAATTCCAAATATCCGCTTTCCATTTCATATCTTCCCTTTTCTTCTCTCTTTCTCTTCTCCTTCTCCTTCTCCTTCTTCTTCTCTTTCTCTCTTGTATTTTCTTCTTCATCCGCCTCTTCGTCTTCATTTCTGTGTTTTCTTCGCTTCTTCTTCTTCTAATTCTTCTTCTAATTCTTCTTCTTTTCTCTCTTCTTTCTCTTCTTTCATTCAATTCATTCAGATTTTCTTCTTCTCCTCCTTCTTCTTCTTGTTTCATTTCTTTCTGTATTTCTTCTTCATTTTCTTTCTCTTCATTCATCAAAGATGGCTTTAGAGAAGAAGAAGAAGAAGAAGTTACCAATGAAACATTATCTTTCTCCTTCTCTTTTTCTTTCTCTTTCTCTTTCTCCTCTTCTTTCTCCTTTTTCTCTTTCTCTTTCTCTCTCTCCTTCCTCTCCTTCCTCTCCTCTGTTCTCTTCATCTCCTCTATCATCCTTCTCTTCTCTCTCTTCTCTCTCTCTTCTCTTCTCTCCTCCTCCTTCTTCTCCTTCATTCTCTTCAAACACTCAAAATTCTGCCTAAAAACATCATCTTCGTCGTCTTCTTCTTCCGCCATAAACATTCCACTTGCTGTTATTCTTCCTCCTCTTCCTCTTCTTTCTCCTCTTTCTCTTTCTCTTTCTCCTCTTTCTCCTCTTTCTCCTCTTTCTCCTCTTTCTCCTCTTCCTTCTCTTTCTCCTTCTTCTCTTCTTTTTTCTTTTCTTCCTCCTTTTTCTCCTTCTCTCTCTCTCATTTCTGTATATCTGTTATTATTATTATTAAATTCTTCTTCTCTATCTTCTTCTTCTTCTTCCTCTTCTTCCTTCTCATTATAATAATCATATTTATTTTCTTCCTCACTCTCTTCTGTTGAAGACAAACCTGAATCACTTGTAGATGAAAGAGAACAAGCTGAAGAAGAACGAGGGAATTGATTGGAAGAAGAAGAAGAGGAAGAGGAAGAGGAAGAGGAAGAAGAAGAAGAAGAAGAAGAAGAAGAAGAAGAAGAAGAAGAAGAAGAAGAAGAAGAAGAAGAAGAAGAAGAAGAAGAAGGATAACAATGATTTGATTGGTGAAATGGTGCTAATGAAGAAGAAGAAGATGATGATGATAAACAAGAAGAGGACAATGATGATGAATATGAAGAGAAAGGAGAGGAAGAAGAAGAAAAGGAAGAAGATAAATCTGAAGAGGAATAAATGGAAGAAGAAGAAGAGGAAAGAGAAGAAGAAGGAGAAGAGAATGAAGATTCAGAAGAAGAAATAGGAAAAGAAGAAGAAGAAGAAGAAGAAGAGGAAGAATGAAGTGAATTAGAAGAAGAATCAGATAAAGATGGAGAAGATGAACGAGAAGAAGAAAAAGAAAAAGAAGAAAGTGAAGAAAGTGAAGAAGAAGGAGAATAACAAGAATCAGAAGAAGAATCAAGAGAAGAGGAAGAAGAAGAAGAAGATGATGATGATGAATATTCTCTCTTGTGATGTGTGGAACGAGCAGATGAAATGGTTTGTTTTGAATGAAGTGGAAGAATATGAGATGAATGATGATGATGATGATGATGATGTGAATTTCTGGAACATTTGTGTTTTGTTAAAGAACCTCTATTTCTTCTTCTTCTCTCTCCTTCCTCTTCTCCTTCTCCTTCACTTTCAATCTTATCCTCTTCTTCCTCTCTTCCCTCTTCCTCCTCCTCCTCTCTCTCCTCCATCTTCCCCTCCACCACCCCCTCACAATTATGCAACTTCCCCCAATCCACTGCCCTCGTCAAAGGAAACGAATGGTATTCTCCTCTCCCCAAACTCCCCCTCTTCGGCGGAATTGTCATCTTCTGCTGCAGAAGCAGTGCTCTTTGCCTCTTCAGCCCCAGCACCTCCATCAAATCTTCCACTGCATCATTCTTCTTCACCAGCCTGTCGCCATTGTCCATCTGTGTTTGACTCTTGATTGCCAAGTACGATTGAACAAGCTTCCGCTTTTTGGCTTCTTTGATTTGACTAATTTGATTGGACATCTCTCTTTCTCTTTCGAATTCTTTCTGTCTTTGCTTATTCTTCTTCTCGTTCTTCTTCTTATTCTTCTTCTCTTTCTCCTTCTTGTTGTATTTGGATACAAAATATTCATTTGTGTTTGTGTGTTGCTGGAAGAGAAGCATCGATCGCTCCAGAATAAACACTGGGCCTTCACTCTCATCAGAACAGATGGAGTTATGCTGATGAAATGAAGATAAAGAAGAAATTGAATTAGAAGTTGTAGAAGAAGAAGAAGAAGAAGAAGAAGATGATGATGATGATGAAGATGACGGAGAAGAACATTGCAACGCCAAGCAACCACCATCACATTCCCATCCTCGCTCCTTCCTCACTGCTGCCCCTCCTCTCCTCCCCTCTGCCAATGCTCCTTCCAGTCTGAACAGGGAGTACCATCTGAGCAGCAGCCAGCGTGAGTACCAGCCCCAGTCGCGCCAGGCATTCACTGCAAACACAAACAGCGTGTGCGGCAGACACGCCAGCTCCCACAGATCGAAGGGCACTCCACCAAAGACAACACATTGCACCGAATGAAACACTGCCCGGGAGGCGAAGGAAAAAGCAGGAAGTATGCTTTCCACAGTCTTAACCATCAGACGCGCTCCTTTCCCCACGATCCATATGGGCGCAACCAAAAACAGCTGGACAAACAAGTCGACGGAAACACGAAACATGAGCTTGAAGACAAAGACAACAGGTGAGAAACATGTTGAATTGGAACATTTCCGAATCCATCGTCTTGTCGCTTCATAAGGAGAATCTTCTTCGCGCTCCTCAAACGTCTTTACAGCAGTTGATGCGTTTTTAATGTTGCGCCTGCCTTTCTCACTCCCCCTTTGCAAACGGCCTTTCATTTTACCTTTCATCTGAGACAAATTCGGAGATATTTTTTCTTGAAGCATTGAATCATTATAACCAAGAAAATAATGATCGAATTCCTTGGCATCCAAAGAAAAATCGCTGCTGCTAAATGTTGAGTCACTGTCATAAGAACAGTCATCATCATTGTGATCTTCATTTGTGCCATTTCGCGTGAAATTTCTTGTGTATTTTAATCCTCTCTTTTGAATCGAATCTTCGAAAAATCTGTCCAAAATTCCAATAGCATCCGCTTCCTGTAATTCTTTTTCCTTTTCCCAAAGTTCGTCAATCGTTTGATTTCCATGTGCCCAAGCAAAAGAACGCTGCAAAAATTGAAAAGCGAGTTGAATGCATCCAAACATTTTATCGGTTGCACAAAAAGCGAATGAAAATATCATTCTTAAAATGGTCCAAAGTGTCCAAGCGATGAAATACATTGGGGGGATAGAAATGCATATTGAAGCAAGAATTAATTTTTGAGTTACTCTCAAAATATACGATATTGCCTCAAAAATCAAAAGCCCCATTCTATGCGCATAATATTATAATATTAAAAAATTGTACTGATATCTCGCGAAATTTTGTATTAATTGAGTTATTCCTTTTTATAAAATTTCCAAAAACAACAAGCGAGATAAGGGTCAGATCGAAGTTCATTTAGATAGCATGTTTTGGCGTTCTTTTGTTGTATTAATATGCTATAATTCGACTGAAAAAATATATCTTTTGAGAATTTTAATTTGTTTGCTCTTCTCTCATTTTTAAATTGAAATATTAAACAAAAAGAAGAAATTATCAAAAACAACTTTTGAAGTTCATCAATCCGTTCTTTGAATAAAAAAATAATATTTTATTGTTTTCACTATTTATTGTTTTTTCTGGAAGAAAATGAAAATGAGTCTTTTCATCTCGAAATAAAAGGTTACTGATAAAAAGTCTTTTGAAATTTCAAAAATTCTTTATTCATTTGAAATTAGTATTTGATCTTTTCAGAAAATTATTTGTATCAAATCATTCCCTTTTGCAGAATCCTCTGTTTAAAATAAAACGGACGAAAAGTTCTTCAAAGGATAGTTTTCCATTTTGCGAAATGATGGACGGGAAAAAATGGTGATAAAAATCAATGCATCTCATTTTTTCAAACATTCACAAGATAATCAGAAAATTTCAACGAAAGTCCATGATAATATCGTCTGTTGAAAATCTTTAAAGTTTCATGAAAGCTGGTGATGGTATCTTCGTATCCTTCTTCTTCCATCTTTTCAAACACCTTCCTTTTCGTCGCCTTTCTTTCCTCTTCTTCCTTTTCATCTTTCTCCTCTTCTTCCAATCGATTTGAAACATTCTTTAAGAATTGTAAGCATTCAACTGTTATTTCGTCATCCAATTTTGGTCGCTGCATCCTCTCCAGAACAGCATCTATTGCTCTGCCTTTCAGCAAGGCATCAACTTTCACAGCTCTATTTTCCACCGCATTTATCAAAGGATAACTGTACCAGAGGCCAATTCCTCTGTGATTATCATTCGCTGCTCGAAATACATAGGAAATCCTATCGATTAGCACTACATTTTCTTCATTCCTCAAATGACAATAGCAAAAATAAGCCACGATTGTGTGCAGCCATCTCAATAAAATTAGCTCTTTTTTTGTTTTTATTCCTCCTTCCTCTCCTTTTTTTCTGTTCCAATCATCATTTATTGCCAGCTCTTCCAATTCTCTTGTTGCTTCTCCGACAAAATGCAGCTCATTCACAATCATATCTTCAAAGCTTCTGTCATATCTCAATCTGTTTATTAAAAATTCCCAAGCACGCTGATAGGCAAGTTTTGTGAAATTTCTGTGTTCCTGATGATATTTGATGATTTCTTTGGTATCATTCAAATACAGTTCTTGCCTCAAATCCTGGTAATAGATAATAAAAATAATAACAATATCAAAAAGGAAATAACATCGTTCATACATAAAATTGGTCAACACAACTCAAAGCCAATAAAGCCATTTCTACTTCTTTCTGAGTCTCCTCGCTTTCATCTTTGACAGAAGCAGCTTTCAGAAGATAGGGCACACTAATTGGTATCAACTCCGAAGAAGCATGCCTGTTCAGCAAAAGATAGCATTCGCAAAGATCAATTAGAAGCTTTTCGTTCTTTCCTTCTTTTTTCTTATTTTCGTAAAAAATCATCTCCTCAAATATGCTGTTCGATTCTGAATATTCAAAGCATGTATTCCAGATATCTTTCAGCACCTTGCAATATCCAATATGCTTCAGCATCCAAGTGGCATTTTCCATCGACATTTTCTTTTTCTCAATCATTTTGTTCATTTTGTTATACAGTTCTGTCTTGAAAACAAATTTATGTTCTTCTTCGTTCATTTCATCAATTATTTCATTCATTTCTCCAATTTTCTTTCTCTGTTTATCTTTCCTGCAATGCTCCAGTTCATAAAACAATTCTTCATAAAAAAATATAGAAAAAAAACAGAAATCCAATCAAAAAGAATTCACATGCAACAGCAATTGCACACTGTTGAACTTTTTTGTGTTGTCCGTCTCCTATATACAGATTTTTTTTAAAAAAATAGAACAAGAAAACAACACCATTTTGATATTCACAATAAAAGTTCATATGATTGGTTGAAGAAAACGGATGAAAAATTAAACCTCACAAAAGATGAAAGAAATATATGCATTCAAACCATTCTATCTTTTGATAACTTTTTCGACTTGTAATTTCAAAGAAAAAGAACGCTTTGTTTTTTCTGTTTGTTGTTATGGATATTTTGATCAATGGTTTAAAATTGTACTGGATAAACAGTTGGCAAAACGAGAGTTCAATTTATGAACATTTTATACAGAATTAGAAGAATTATTTCCAATGATGGCAGTTGGAAATGGTGGAAATGTAATTATTCTGAAATTCCATCTAATGAATTGTTGAGATTCGTTGTCCAAGGAAATATAACGATTTTCATTTTGAATGGAAATGAATGAATTTTTCTTAAATAAAAATATTTCACAATTTCTTCCAAAATTATTTTTAAGCCTCTGCGACACAAAATTTTTGTATGTGATTTGTCGGTCGAGCCGGCAGTCATCTGTCGAATAATAATTTCGCATTTAAATTTTCTATTTTTCGATTAAAATGGTTTTCTGTGTTTGATTTTAATTTATTCCGTTATCATGTT
Source organism: Monocercomonoides exilis (assembly GCF_001643675.1). Classification (NCBI taxonomy): domain Eukaryota; phylum Preaxostyla; order Oxymonadida; family Polymastigidae; genus Monocercomonoides; species Monocercomonoides exilis. Next base: position 116,297 of record NW_027150595.1, read on the forward strand.
TAATATCAAGCTCAACAAATTTAAATAGCAAGATTATTTTAAAAATTTTTGTATTAAATGAAAATTTATTGAAATACAAAAAATATTATTCCTGTTGATCAATTTTAAAATTCATTTCCTTTACGTGTTTTGATTTGTTTTGATAATCATGCTTTATCAAGGGAAAGACACTTAAAGTTCAATTCACCTCTATGATTTGAATATTGATTAACAAGTTTATTTGTTCTTTGTTTTCATCATATTTCAAACTGAATGCATTTTGGACAAGGTTGCACTATTCATGTTTTTGTCTTTTCATCAGGTTTAGAGAATTGAATAACGTTATAAATGGAGCAAATGATCACCAAATTTAGCTTATTGTTTGAATTCAGCGATTTGTTTGAAAATATAAACCCCAAGGAGGTGCTCTTTATGTACGCGACAATGACAAAGCCATTCAGAAATTTGAGTATTGTTCTTTTTCAAGATGTCATTCTTCTTCGACAAGGGTGAGAGGAGTAGATGCTTTGAATATCGTTAAATGCGTTGTGCTTCATTCTTCAATTATTCGCAGTTCAGCAAACGTTCGTACGGATTATGGAGGTGGAGGAATGATGGTTGAGATTATGTGTGCTGAATCGATGGTTGATGATTGCATCTTTCAAAACTACTCATCGGACAACGATGGAGATACAATTGAACTCTATTTAACGAAAACAGAAAAACAAAAAGAGTATGTATTTTGTTCATTTTTGATCACCGTCAATCAAATGGAACAGGAGATGTGCGAGAGGAGCAATTGAATATTGGAGTTGCACTGATCAAGTTGTCATTTCAAACTTCCAATTTTGCACATTCTATTCAATTCTTTCAGGAGGAGCAGTTGGTCAACAATTAACTGCTAAGAACAACGGAACTTAGTTATTTTTCTTATTTTTCAATGATAGCACATGAATGAAAGAAGGACATGATGAACTTCTTTGCAGCTCATCAACATTCAACGTCGATTCGAGTTTCTATTTAACAAGGAATATTTTAAATGGAGTTGGTGCAGTTCCGGTTTCAATAGTTGATAAGAGTGAATGGCTCAGAATATAGTGGAAAAGTCAGATTTGTTTCCTCAGTGCAAACACAACAAAATGCCAAAGACACACGTGCGTGTGGAATCAATAAAATCTATCCATTCAACACCATGAGTCATTACAGCACTCAACTTATTCTTAAATTTGAAAAAGATGTTGAGATTATCATAAGAACAGTCACTGATGCAAAAATCGTGAAATGTGGTGTTTTTCCTTTTTCAATTATTGGACAAAGTGATTTGAGTTCAACGGCTCAAATAAATTTTGAAGTCTTTGCTATATCTCTTTTTTCGTTATCGGTAGGTGTATTGTCTCTGAGTGACTTTACACTTTTGTATAACTCTTTATTTGCAAATAATCGAGCATAATAGTTATTTGAGATAGCCGAAGCCGGAGAGCTGAGTTTTTTCAGACCAAACATATGTTTTAGATGAGAGCATTTATTGAAGCAGGTTTTCAACACATCTGTTTGAGAAAATGTGCTGAGTTGAGACCTGAATTCGAAGAGATCTGAAGCCAACAGCAGCAAAATCATTAAAGTCTGAAGAGGGTATTCGCCATGATGCAAAGCAGCAGTGCCGATGTTACACTTAAAGAGGAAGGTTCCAGATGCTATCTCGATGCCCACCTGTAGGAGATACAACATCCACCGGAACGCCGAAGACGCTGCCAGCGGACCCACCGAAAGATCAACCACACACATCCCCAGCGACTCCCACTTTTCCTCTAACACATAATACAAGTTGTAGCACGTTTTGAAAATCCGTTTCAGTTACACGTTTGCAAAATCGCATTCGTCCCATCCCGCAGAGCTATTGACGGCACACTTTACTGCGGAACAACCGCCCCTATCGCAACAAACTCGTCCATCCTCTCTCTCTTCCTGTCCGAGTTCAAATTCTGCAATGCTCCATCTGATGCTAAACTCCCGCTCCCACCCACGCCCCCTTCTATTCTCTTCTATCTCCTCCCAAACAGCCAATCCCTAATAACGTGATGCTCATCGTCCCGTCCCGCTGTATCATCACTTCCACAATTAACTTCTTCACAATGCGCTCCCGCTCTGCTCACAGCTCCATCAGCTTCTGCATCACTGTCATCGTTTCCTGTTAATCTTACATACTCTCAAATGTTCTCCCAACAATTGCCATCACATATTTTGGAATATCCAATTCTATCATCAACTTATTTTCGTTTTCCAAAATAAAGTATTATTATCGAATTCAGTTCTTTTTCTCACCTTTCACAAATAAGAAAGGTTTTTGTTAAAGAATTATTTCTCATATTTATTTATCAATTTAAACTTTATGATATTTTTTTTACGAACAATTAAGAAAGCTCTCATTAAATCATGGAATCATCCACGACATATTTTCTTGTCCATCAAATGATTCGATTCTCCAAAAGTTTTTTAATTTGTTTAAGAAAATAAAAACGGATCAAGACAAATGAAATTATATATATTTATTCCAACAACTCATTCTTATTGTTAGTCGATATATGAAGTTTTGTTTTGGAAAACAAAAGAATAAAAACAAGAATATTTCTGTTTTCTGAAATTACAAAAAGAAATAAACACAAACTTCAAAAAAACAATAAGTTTCGACAAAATATCCAAGTTCTCTTTCCACATGAAATTGGAAAGACTGACAATTAATGAAGAAAAAATCATCATTTTGACTTTTTTAATAACTCGACTGATCTTTGTCTTCGACTGATCTCGACAAAGATCTGTCGATAACCCATATAAATGTTATTCTTCATCTTTTTCCTGGAAAAAATTTTTTTCGAAAAAAAATATTCATTATGAAAAAATATTTATGTATAAATAATAATGAAAAATATTTTTATTCAATTTCGTTTTCTTTTTCATTTTAAAAAAACTGATCAAAAATAAGATAACAATTTTGTCGGTCGACTTGTCGAGAGGCTTTAAAAATGTCGGTCTGTCGCAGAGGCTTAATTATTTTCTTTCATATGGGGGAAAATACGGACTTTCAAGCTTTTTATGCACAAAGCAAGAAAAAATTGTTTTTCTTATAACATTACTAAACTTTACCAGATTTCAAAATAATTTTGATTTTCTTATCCGTAAACAGGCATCGTAGAAATCAAAACATTAAGTTTTCCAACATTTCACGAATGTCAAAAAATGGACTCATTTTTATAGAAATTTTTTATCTCAAAATGCAAACGAAAAGTGCATATTTTTTAAATGAAAATGCCTGAAGCTCAATATTTTGCCCCATATCAAGTGAAGTTTAACCTTTATGTTCACGGAAAAAAACCGTTTTCTGCAACACCTCTTTATTAAAAAAGTATTATTAATTGGGCAAATTTTTGAATTTTCGTTTCTCAATTCGATCGCATGTTCCTTGCGTCTCTGGTTCCTCTCTGTTTTTCTCAGGGTCTGTTTTTATCCTCTCTCATGTATAACTGTCATCAAGTTCTTGAACACTCGTTGGGAGTATTCCTGCTTGACAAGTCTACTGCAGGGGAATCGTTTGTTGTGGAGGTGGCATAGTTGGTTGTGTTTGTTTCCTGAATGGTGAGGTTGCAACGTTTGCTCGATCAAGTGGTTGACTTGGTGGAAAACCAAACAATATGGTAAAGGCACTCACCATTCATGTTAACTGTAAATGTTGTCAACAATAATTCTTTATTGATTATGGTTGTTTCTGTTAAACAAATTTTTGTCAATCTTTTTATTTGAAATGCCTTTTGTTTTATCAACTATAAATGGATCTTTATTTGAAACAGTTTTGTCAGGATTCATTCCAAAATTTGATTAACAGTTCATTTCATCCATCTTGTCTCGAAACACTTCAAAAACAAAAGCTTCATTAATTCGTTCCTTCTTCAACGCTTGCAAAATAGAGAAGTTTAAATACCTTCAAGCGTTCGAATTGCAAAGGCCTTCAACTGCACACCGAGCCTTGTCTGCCAGATTCGAACTGGCTATATAAGAAAAAATGTGATTGAGAAAAAGAACACGTTGATGACTCTAAAGCAAGAAAAACGAGTCATGGAAATACTGAAAAATTTGAGAGATAAAAGAAAGCAAATCACACCGAAAACGCTAAGAGCCGTTGTTGTGAAAGTTTGTCATGAAACGCCTTCTTTCAATTTTCATTCTTCATATTATGAAGGCATAGCGAGGAATTGATGATCGTTCCTTCAAGCGTGAGAAACGAAAAAAGAATGAAAACATCGGAACAAAGCATTGTTGAATTGGAAAATCATTTATTACTATATGTGTGTGGAAAATATTCTTCAATTATTTTTTGTGCTGATGAATCAGGTTATCATGCCCATGAAGATACAAGAAAGGTGAATTTAATAGTCGGAACAAATAAAGTTTGTGAAATTGATAAATGTTTGTTGACAGAGGAGAAAAAAGGTTATCATTTCTTCATTGTATTTCGCTTGAAAGACGTTTTGTCCCTCCTTGTTTTTAGGTGCAAAAACTATTAAACACAAGATCCCTTCGGTCTCTAGGCTATCAAATAGGAATTCATGGTTGCGTAGAAGTCGGAAATTCGTCTTATTTCACAAAGGAGTGGTTTGAAAACTGGATCGAGAAAGTTTTCATTCCTCATGTCAACATTAAAAGAATGATTTTGCCAGATAAACACGCACAGGCAGTGTTGATTCTTGATGGCTGCAGAATCCACCTATCGGATAATGCATTGACTCGTCTTGCTAATGAGTATATTTTGCTTTTGGTTTTTCCACTAAATACAACACACTTGTTGCAGTCATTGGATTTGTCAATTTTCTCTCTCTGGAAGCTTCAAATTCAACAGGTTAGGTCGGGTTCAACACACGACATCTGGGAACAACTTTTGCGGGTTGCAGCGAATGCTATTCTGCAAGTTTCTTTCTCGATTAACATTTTTTCTGCTTTTTCAGAAAGTGGACTTGTGAATGATTTTCAAAAAAAATCCCTCAACAGCCCAGATCTTTGAAGAAAGCTTCAAAAAAGTGATCGAAATTGTGAAATTGTGTGATTATTTTTGATATCATAAAAAATTCCGATGTTTGATCAAAAACAAATTTCATTAAGGGTTGCTCTGAAAAGAAAAATTTTATTTGAAATCACATAAAATTAAAGTTTTATATAACTTTATTAATATTTGTTTGTTGATTTTAATTTGTTTTCAATTGTTTTTATTTCATATTTTGAAAAAAATTCATTAAACTCATCAACAAATCACAAAACTCTAATGAACAGAATTAAATTTCATTCACTCTTAAATAAAACATTTAGACCTGTGCGACACGACAAGCGAATTTTTGTAGCTGTCGGTCACTTTAAAAAAAAAAAAAAAAAAAAAAAAAAAAAAAAAAAAAAAAAAAAAAAAAAAAAAAAAAAATTAATAAGTTGATTGTAAAATTAATACTAAATAAAAAGCACTTAAATAATATGGAATAATTACTAAAATGAACATAGATTATTTTTTTATTAGAGATAACTTTTGATCGAGAAATCCATTATTACAAAAATGAAAATCAAAACTATTATTTCTTTTGGATGCACTGTTTGTAATACATGAACAAAGAAGAATGGTATCACAATTGATTATTCATTAACCAAGCAAGCTTTGATTCTTGCTATGTTTGCTATTAGAACACATTCGAAAACGATATAAAAGATTTTTCATTGTGTTGTTTTTTTTTCAACAGTTTTCATTTTGCAATTCAAAAAGTGACACAATTGAGAAATGCAATGGTTTGAATTTATTATTAAATTTGAATTATTGGTAATTGCATTTCTTTCTTTCTTTTATTTGAAGCATTGTTTAATGGACTTGAAGAATGCGATGAGGAAGAACAAAGGTAGATAATCGAAGAGATGAATGAAATGATCTATGAAATGAATGGCAAAGAATTCAAATCAATTTTCACAAAGGAACTGTTCAATAAAATTCACCAAATGATTGAAGAAAAGACGTTATCGTGGGGAAATGCAATCTTGCTGTTGAAGCATATTGGATATTGGAAAGCGCTGAAATGCCTTTATGGATTTGCATTTGGTCATTTTTTTTTGGTCATCGATTTCAGGAAATGATCATTGAAGAAGAAGAGAAAAAAGAAGAAAAGAACGAAAGAATTTTGATTGATCTTTGTGAATGCTTCACTTTGCTGAATTTACACAAACTCAAAAGGAAGCGGAAATTGCTTTATTGTGTTTGAGTTGCATTAATGATGAAACTGAATGAATATTTCTATTTCCTTTTTGACTTGTTGATTTTATCTCTCTTAATTTTTTTAATAAAAAAATTGAACAAAAACTGAATTTGAATGAGATAACAGAAATTAAAAAATATCACAGGGAACATCAGAATCTGACACAACTTGCTTATCATTCTGCTTGACTGTTTATTATTAACCGAACACTCGAAAATATAAGCTTTTACGAAGTGATAGTGAATGAATTGCATTTCATATCATAGGTCTATTTATTTTTTTATTTTGAGAAGGATTTATCAATCATTTTTCAAAAACAAATTATTAATAAAGTTAGACATTTTTTTAAAGGCTGCATTTTAATTGAAAGAAATAACATAAAAGATATATTAGAAGACTTTCTACTTCATCTTTTTCCATGATTTCATTTTCATTGCTTTTTTGCTCCTTTGTAATACTCAAACTCACATCAATGAATCCAGGCTGAATGATCATTGTGTTGTTTTTCTCCTCGATTTGATTCACCAATTCTGTCCACTTAAGCAAACCCCTCCGCCCCACGCCACTTGCAGCACCTCCGTCCATCATGAAGCTGATATCACCAGACGCCATCGAAGACGAAGGAGAAAGTTCATTTATCACATCATCTGCATAAAATCTGCTTGTTCTGATAGGCTTTTGCGCGAAGGAATCCCATCATTGTTGCACTGTCTCATTCCCAAACTTGTTTGAAAACGAACTGGATGATTGTTCGTCGCCATGGTGTTCACTGCTTGCTTCTTCTTCTTCTTCCCCTTCATCTTCTTCGTCGTCATCTTCATCGTCTTCTTCATCGAAATCATCTTTCCTATCGTCTTTTCCTGCTCTTCCAACTCCTCTTTTCTCCTTTTGAATTTCATCCACTCAGCTGTAATATTCTTCTTCTTCAAGAGATGCAAGAATCGTAAGCTGTTCCTGAAGTGATTTCAGTTTGAAGTTAAAAGGGAAATGTAAAGGATGTCCTTTTTTGCTTGCCTGTTCAACAAGATTGTGAGGAAAAATAGTCTCTGATTCATCCTCAGCTTCAGCATAAGCTATGGCGATGGTAAGTGGTCCACATAAGAGCAAGGCGAAGAAGAGAGCGAAGAAGAAGAAGAAGAATTAACAGTGCCATCATCATATGATATAGATGGATACACAGAATGAGGAGGAATGTTGTGTGGATCGAAAGAAGAGAAGGAGATGTCTTTGGAGGAAGTAGCACAGGAGCAGCAGAAGAAGAGTCATGTTCCATGAAACTGGAAGGATGGAGAACAGAAAGAATCGAAAGAAGAGGAGTTTCAGAGGAAAAAGAAGAAGAGGAAGAAGAGCAAAGCGAATTCGAATGCGGCTGAGGTGAAAGAAAAGCCTGAATCTTATCATTTGCCTGAAAAGAGGAAGAAAATGCAGGCGACGCTGAGCCTTTTGCAGAAATTGGCTCAGAAACTAAATGAGTGCGAAAGGGAATCAAGTCGACTTTGGAAATGTTTGAGGCATTCTCCACAAAAAGATGGTTGCGGACAAAGGGATGGGGAGAAGAAGAAGAAGTTGAAGGAAGAAGAAGAGGAAGAGGAGAAGGAGAAAGAGGCGGAAGAGATAAAGAAAGAGAACTTAAAGATGATGTTAAAGAAGAAGAAGAAGAAGATGATGATGATGAGGGAGATGAGTACTGAGAAGATAAAAGAGGAGGATTCGTCGTTGGAGAAGAAGACGAGGGAGAAGGATAAGAAGAAGAATAAGAATAAGAAGAAGGAGAAGGATAAGAAGGATAAGAAGAAGAAAGAGTATGAATCGAATTTTCGACTGCTAATTCCACATGATTTCCATCTTTTTTATCTGACTTCTCTTACTCTTCAATCAACATCACTAGAGCTGCATTCAGCCTTTTCACATCATCTCGTGTCACATCCGCAATATCACCCACATAATCCAATTCTTTTTCTTCTTCCTCTTCCTCCTCCTCCTCTTTTCTCACTTCTTTCTTTTCCTCCTTCTCTTTCTTCTTTTCTTTCTCATCTTCCAATGAAGAATTTGATAAGCTGTCTTTTTTATTCAATCCATTTGCTTTGCCCGATGAAACCTGCTTAAAAGAAGAGCCAGAATGACACGATGAATGCGAATTGCAGGACGACAAAGAAGAACGAGAAGAGATGCGTGTATGTTCAGATGAAGAAGAAGAGGAGGAGGAGAAAGAAGAGGGAAAAGAATAAGAAGAAGAGAATGAGGAAGAGGAAGAAGAAGAGGAAGAAGAAGGGAATGAGGAAGAGGAAGAAAAAGAAGAGGATGAAGAGGAAGAAGAGGAAGAAGAGGAAGAAGAGGAAGAAGAGGAAGAAGAGGAAGAAGAGGAAGAAGAGGTAGAAGAGGAAGAAGAGGAAGAGGAAGAAGGAGGAGGAGAAGAAGAAGAAAAAGATGATGATGAATAAGGGAGAAGCTGAGAAAAAATTAAAATCTTCATCTTTTGTTAATATTTCCCCTTCAGAAACTGATACGGATGATTCAGACACTCTATTCATGGCACAAAAAAAGTTGATCAAAATTTTCAGACTGCGTTTCATTAGTGTCTTCTTTCTTTTAATAGTTTTTATTCTTCTGAAAAAGGAAAACATTCAAATCCTCTTCTTCCAATTGCAACAATGCTTGCTCTCCCTTCATCAGTCATATCCATTTCATCTTCTGCTTTCATATCTCTATCTATTTTCATTTCTTTTCCCTCTTCTTCTAAACCTTATTCTTCTTCTTCTTTCTCTGTATCTGCAAAACTTCCAGCTCCAATCACTTCTATCTCTTCTTCTTTTTCCTCTTTTTCTGCTTCTTCTCCAACGTCTTTGTCGTATCCCTCTCTTCCTCAAGTTTCAAGTACTTCTTCTGCTTCTCCATCACATTTGAATGTGCAATCGACTTATCCTTCTCCTTCTTCTCCTTCTTATTCATCATCTTCTCCTTCTTCCTTCCCTTCATCCTCCTCTTCCTCTTCATAATCTTCTTTCTCATTTTCTCTTTCTTTCTTTCTTTTTTCTAATTCGTCTTTTTCATCATAATAAACTACCACACCATATTATTTTCTATCTTTTCACATTCATCATTTAACAGATTAACTTTCCAGTGGTTTCGAAAAAGCAAGATTTTCCAAAATGAAATATTCTGAAAAATGAAAGACAACTCATTTGAATTGGTTTGCTGTTTCATGAACCTTTATGAGTAAAAGTTTTTCTAATAGAAGTGAAGCTTGTTCTTTTTTGAATGATTTGGAAAAAAAGAACTGTTCTCAACAAAAAAAGAAGCAACAGAAAAAATATGATGTGAAAACGAAAGCTGAGAATAAAAACAAGGATTGGACTGAGTGAGAAAAGAAGATTAGTTGAAATATTGGGGAATAGGAAGTTAATTAAAGAAAGAGAATTGGAAATCGTTGTTCATTTGTTTCAATTGGCTTTATAAAAGAAAATATATAATGTTGTTATAAAGCTCAAAAAGAAAGATGCTGATCAAATGAAATATGATTATTAAAAAGAAAACCTTGGAAATTAAACTTGAAAAACGATCAATTTTCTGAATATTTAACTTCGATCCATGAAGATGAAATCCACAAGGAAGCAAAGAACGCAGCAATTTTATGATTTCTAAAGATAAAAATGAAAAATAACAAATGTTTGATTCTTGTGAGTTAATATGTTGCAAACTATTTCAACTCTTGTTGCATTTTCTTTTTATATGCATTGGCTGAGAATAAGAAATGAGTATCTCACAGAGTTTTCCTAAGAATTGATATTGAACCTCATTGAAAAAAGCCATGGATGAGAAACTTATTCATTCTCGGCAAGAAAACAGCTTCAGGGTTTCATTTCAGTATCGAGGCATTGATAGTGAACAATCCTTTTGTAATTTTCTTTGAAACGACATTTCATTATTGAAAAAACAAAAGGATGAAATAAAGATATTTAAATGATGTTTAATTGAAAATTAATGTGACAGACGCATTTATCTTTGGTTAATTAATAAAAGTGAATTCAGTGTCTCCAACTGAAGGGAATGTCTTCTGTCACCTGTAATTCTTCGAATTCGGGAAATAACACGTTCGCACGATGCTTCGCTGCATGGACATGAAATAAGGGACATGCTTATGTTGGCAAATATTGTAAAGAATAACCCTTTTGAACCTATTATAGAAAAAAACGAATGAGGATTTCGATCCATGTTGCAACATTCAATCGGAAAAAGGAACTCTCCGTACAGTCTTTACAATTAACCTTTATATCTTCCTTGAAGTCCTCCAATGATTGATCAACGTATTTATCGAAAGCTTGAATCAATCTTAAATCCCAAGATGTTAAATTGGAATTTTTGGTTTTCAAAATTTCGTTGTTTTTTGAAGCGTTGTCAGTTGCTTTTTGAGTAATTTTTCCGTTTGATCCCACTATTATCACATCAGCTTCATCCTCATCTTCAATATTGCTGTTTTCATTTGTTTCTTCTTCATCCATTTGCGTCAATGTATTTGAAGCATCATTTCTCCCTGACAAATGCGAACGCAAAGAAAACGCGTCAGTGCTTTTGTCTTCCCTCTTGCTTTCATGAGATGAATTATACGAAAATTCATCATCTTCAGCCTCTAATTCTGCCTCAGTTAATCCAAAGATATCCTCAAAAATTGTTTCCTATTTTGATTGCTTTTCTTCATTATACTTTTCTGTATTTTCAATCTCTACTGATTCCAGAACATCCAATAATGAAAGAAACGATGAAATGTCACTGTATTTCGGAAAATTCGAAATACTACTATCTGTTCTTGCTATTGCGTCACTCGGGCATTCTGTTGAAACATCGTGACAGACAAAACTTGATTGTGCAGGCTTCGTTGCTGCAAAGATCGCTTTTTCAAAAGACATTAATGAAAGCGGTGAATGAATGCTTTTGAATGAACATGAACTTTCATCTAAATTATCAGAAATAAAACAGGATGCTTTTTCCTCAACACTTATTTCGTCAATTGTTTGACCTAACAATTTCATTGCACTGTTTGCTGTTGTCGAGGAAGATGAGGAAGCATTGCATGAGAAATCATCTTCATTGATTGGAAAAGATGTTCTTTTTGAATTTCTTGCACAAAATGATGAACATGAATTTGATTCACAGAATGAATTTGTCAAATCTGATTCTTCGTTAACAGAAAAGGAATAATCTGTGCGTGAACGTGCTTTGTTTAATGAGCGATGAAGTAAATTTCCAATTTCCGTATTGAAGAAGCTTGTGAATTGTTCGTTCCAAAATTGATTCAAACCAAATGGAGTTAACGAAAAAGCAAGAGCAATTATATCTCCTCTTTGACAAGTCAAAAAAGTGTTGTAAAAATCTATGTACAAATCTGTAGTGCATTTAGACCAAGATGGGATAATAAAATAACGGTTTTGAGAAATTGTGCAATATCTTCCACAAGTTTTCAATAATTCTGGAAAAACGTATCTCAATTTTGATGAATCTTTTTCTAAAAACAAATGCAACACATATAGGGGAAAAAGCAATATCTCAAATTTCAACACTTCCAAAATAAAACATTCTGTCAGAAGTTCTTCTTTTATTGCTATTTCTTTTTTCATCCTGAAATATTTGCACATCTGATAAATGCATGACCATCTTGTAGAAACAAATGTGGGACACTTACTCAAAAAAACATTTTTGTATTTTGAAAAATGAGTTTTTTTGGAAAACTCAATTATTTGCTGTAAAATATTCGATAAAAAATCGTTTCCGTTGATGATTCTTGAAAGAATTCGATTTCACAAATGGTTCATGCAATAGACAAAAATTGGACAGAATGAATTATGTTTTTTTTCTCAAATGTCTGTAGACTCCACCGTATTTATTTGTTCAAGTGCAAGTTTCTGAGGCTTAAGACCATCACTGCAAAAGCAACGAACTTCAGAATTCAGATTTCTCATTTCACACATCACAGACAATGATAGTTTTTCAAAATCGCTTTTTGTGTAACATGATGGATACAATTTCCAGAATAATGGTTTTGCATTCATTAACAAAGGGACAATATTTACTACAGTAAATTTTTGCCCAGCAACAACACCTCCATCCATCACAACAGCAACTGCTGTGTTTGAAACATATTTTGACACTAAGATTTCATTCATTTTCTTTTCTTGAGACAATAAAGTTGAAACCTTTCTTGGTGTTATTTAAGGGAATATTAGTATTGAAGGAATTGTTGGATTTTGCTGAGAAACTTTGACAAGACCAGAAATGAACTCATTGAACTCTGTTGATGAAGCTGAAAGAAATGAAACATTACACTGGCTGATAAATCGAATGAACAAAGGTTGCATTTGCTTAAAAGGATTTAATTGACTTTTCATATTCTCCTTTTTTTGATTTGATTTTTCGACTTCATTTGATTTTGGTTTCATATAAAATTCCACACTTTGATTCGACAATAAATAACACTTGTGATTCTCAATTGAGTAATTGCCTCTTCTTCCTGAAAAACCGCACGCAATTCCTTTTTTTGAATTGGGGCACAAGAAATAACGATGTCCATCCTTTTTTTGATTCCCGTCCGGCAAAACAGGTATGAAAGATATCCATAACACATTTTTGTAAATTTCTAATGATATTTTCGTCATCATTTTTGTTAAATCTCTTGGATGCCTATAAACTTATAAAAATTGGAATATTGAAAAATTCATTCTTTTCTACGAAGATAACGCACTGTTTCCTTTGTCTGTTGCCTTGATCAATTCCAATGAAACAAATTCACAGTTTTTGCTCGACAAATCATCCAACTTTTTGATGAATGATGCTTGCTTAATCCAGTCAAAAAAGCAAAAAATGATAAAACGTAAAAACAAAAGCGATAAACAACATACGATTGTTGGATTAGAAAGAGATAGCTTTAGCTCCTGAGGGAGATTCGTTATGCTATTTGGATCCATAATCTTTAAACCAAGTGACAGACTTTTCCAGAAAGTGACTTCCAGTGGATTTTGAAATTCCAAGTTTCGCTGATCTTGTCAGTAAACCATAATTCACTCAATTCACAACATTTTTAAAATTATATTATTAATATTCAATTATCATTCAAAAAAGTGTTGTCATTCTTATGAAAATTATTCCAATATAATGAACATTAAAAGTGAATATTTTTTCTGAAAAAAAAAACCAAAAAATGAGATTTCAAAAAAAGGTTTTGATCATGAAATAATTGTCCTGTCGGTCACCTGTGTCAGTTACTGGAGAAATTTGCCACTTGTCGCACAGGTCTAAAAACATTAATACATTTTTTGTCTCAATATTATCAATCAAAATTAAAAAAAAATATTTGTTTAACGATGTCTTTGAAAAGAAAATTTAAACTGATTTAGAAGATGCAAACGTATTTGTTGAAAACAATTAATTTTCACAATTTTGGCAACTCATTTTTCAGCTATCCTTTCAAATAGTCTAATGTCCCTCAATGCATTGATTTCTGGTGTGTTGAAAAAAGAATCAGACATTTGTTTTCTTTTCAAATCCAATCAGCTTTTGAAGAAATAACAATCTCCAATTACCGTTCCAACTTCTTCACTCCCACACCTTCCATATGGATTCACTGTTCAAACACTATTTATAAACTGGATTTGGAGATATCCTGCTTTCATTCATTCTCATTCATTTCCACCAACTACCCTGAAAACAAAATAAAAAACAGTCAACAGATAAATATTCATATAAAGAAAAATAAATATACACCAAACGGACCTTCGAATGTTTTTTTCCAAACACACTCATCTTCACAGCCATCATTATTCAAAAAAACACTCTTTTGCTTCAACCTCAATGTGGTAGAAAACAACATTTCATCCCTCTCCACAAAATAATTAATACATCTCACTGGCGGGTCTTTTCAGCCCGTACACATTGTTGTGGATGTTCAGAGGTGTTTTTTCTGTTTTTGTCATGATCATCTCCTTTTATAATATTCTCAACCACCAAAAGAAGTATTTGATGTCTATCTCACCAACACTATGCATAGGAGGGATATGGGGCAGAGAAGAGATGGAAGAGGATTATTTGTAGCAAGGGGTGAAAGTTGAGAGTTTTATGAAATGTTAATATTTCAAGAATGATTTTTGAATGAAAGAAATTTTGAGACAAAGGGACGGGGAAGAGCAGGTGGAGATTTGGAGAAGATAATGTTGTAAATATGTGGAGAAGTTGCTTGGGATGATGAAGGAAGGCTTATTGTTGATGGGAGAAATGGATTTTGAAAAGAAAGAAAAGAGGGTAAAAGCTTGAAAGAAGAAGGAAAATGAGAAATGTTAGATCAGAAGATGGGAAACTTTTATGAAAGGAGAAGATTATTTGGAAGAGACTGCGAAAGATGAAGAAAAGGAGGGAATTGAAATTTTCTGATAATTTTGGGGGTTGAATGGAAGAGGTAAAATCAAAAGGAATGGAATTTGAGAGATATTCTCATTTTCTATTTTTGAGGGGAAATGAGAGGAAATCGCAAAATTAAATTCAATTGACTTTGGAAAAATACATCAAGAGTGATTTCCACAATCTGTTCTTCACAAATATTGTGATTGAGTTTTTGTTAACCAATCTGAAATTTATACAGCGAGCGAGCCATTTTGGCCAATCAACAACTTCATTCAAATTATTCTCAACTTCTCGAATTTCGTACGTCTGATTCCGCATTTCTCAACTGCATCTTCTTCTTTGCCTTCTTTCACATTCATCTTTGTTGATCCTCTTACTTCCTGCTGGGTCATAGAATCGAACCAATTGTAGATTATCTTGTCTTTCTTCTGCGGATTATGCAAGTTATTGGAATATGAGAGTCTGTTTCTATGACACTCACGAATCATTTTTTGGAGAGCTATTCGGGTCACAACATTCGTTTTCTGAGCCATCAATTGGCGCTATTGCGTTCGTGAAAAGATAAATTTTATTGTTGAATAGGTTAAAGGACATCCATTTTGAATGTTATTTTGTGTTTGCGTGTGCGCTTGCTGTTTGTACTGTTGTGTCCAGGTAAATTTGAAAGCCTGTGCTCCTTCGTTATGTTCTGAATTGGAAGGACACTCCAAACTATTTCTTGGGTCTTTCGACAATTACCTCATGGATAGAGAAAATTTGGAGTGGTTTGTGCTTTTGCCTTTTTGTTTAAAATGATATCTTTGTTGACTCGTTTGTTATTTCTGTTTCTATTTTCTGTATTTCTGCGGTGCTTGGAAAACAACATGCTTTTCACTTCATCAACACAGGCTTCAGTCATTTGTTGTGCGTGTCCTATCTGGCTTCTTCAGCCTTGCAGGTGCTCGGCGTGCTGTGTCATCAGCCTCTTTGCAACCGATCGGATCAGAGGAGCCAGCGATCCCCATTGCAGCGCGAGAGAGGAGGTTTATTGAGTCGCTGGGGAAGCAGCAGGAAACACACACAGCCAACGATCCCCGCTTTCCAGCACAAATTCCTGCTGAGTTAACACTCCCTTATGCAGCATGCTCTCCTCCCTTGCCATCCGCACAGCCTCGCTCTGATTGCATGGGTAGCTCTTTGGCTGGGCAAGACAAGACAGACATTTCTCTTTCAGCGGCCAGAGATTGAATATCTGGCTCTATTCAGATCCCGCAGATTCCTCTGTCTTCAAACAGATCGTCCTGTTCCTCTTCCTCACCTTCTTCTTCTTCTTCTTCCTCTTCCTCTTCTTTTTCTTTTTCTTTTTCTTTTTCTTTTTCTTTTTCTTCATCTTCCTCTTCTTCTTCTTCCTCTTCCGCTTCTTCTTCTTCTTCTTCTTCTTCTTCTTCTTCTTCTTCTTCTTCTTCTTCTTCTTCAATTTCTTCTTCCTCTTCTTCTTTTTCTTCTTCTTCACCTTCTTTTCCTCTTCCTCCTCCTCCTCCTTCTCCTCCCCAACCCTTCCATTCATCAAGCACAGCTTAGGGCGTTCGTTCAAAGTGAAGCTGCAGAATGTGATTGATCTATATACCAGTGTTGTTTGAAGCGCTTTACTGTCGATGGATGTTCCACCTTCGCTGCGCTGTGCGTTTTCTGTTGAACAGTTAATGGTCTGCGTCTTCGACGACATCCGCAGGCCGAGGGGACTAAACGCAATGACCCACATAGCGAACCAGAATTGAATGGAAATTTTGAAATTTTCTGTAAAAATAAAATATATTTCATTAATTGTTTCATTTATTTTTGTTAATCTTTATTTTGCTTTTCAAATATTTTTCTTTATTTAAATTTTTTTGTTCACTCTCAAATGATGAATAGTTACGATGGTGGAATAATATCTATGATTTAACAATTGTCTTGCAAAGCAATAAAGATTATTTGCTGAATGGTGCTGTTGCAAAGCAATTGATCAGATTCATGAGGTTTGTCAGAAAATATTTATTGAGATTTTGTTCACAAGTTTTTCTTTCTTTCTTCTTTTTGATCAAATTCTTTTTCTTTCTTCCTTTTTACACCCACTTTTTCGCTCGTTCGTTTCATTATTCACAAATACACAAATATATTCACATCCAGTTTCCACTGGTACCCCCTTGTCTCTTCTTCTCTTCGTGTAACCAACAAGTTCATCACCAACGGTGCTGTGTTCCACTCTGTGTTCCTGCGCAAAGGCATTCTCCAGCCCATCCACCTCCTGCTGCACTAGCGTTTCGCTGAAAACAACGACAAGGCCTCTTCTATTCTTCTCTCGCTGATCAGCAAGTCGTTCAAGCTGTTTGCCAGCTCGCTTGACAAGGCGCTGTTTAATGAGCTGGTCGAGCTGATGTACTCACCACAGGCAATTGTGCGGAACAACGCGTCGGAAATCGTCGAGGAGCTTGCTGAAGGATGAGGGCTGGATGAAAAAGGAGAAGGAGAAGAAAAACGAGAAAGATAATGAAGCGAACAACGAACCAACAGTTACGAAGGAGGAGCTGCTGCACCGTTTCCTGAGTCAGATCTTTGTGCCGAATCTTGTTGGAGAACTGGCTTCACCAACGGAGACTGACATGGCGAAAATAATAACTGCTGGTACTTTGCTTAATCTGTATGCACCTGTTGGGAAAAAGAGGAACAGGAGAAGATACGGAGGAAAATGATGATGATGAGGATGAAGAAAAGGAGAGTGTAACGAAAGAGATGAAAAAGAAAAAGAAGAAGATTGGTGTTCATGTCCGTCCTATCCTCGCACACAAGGTCATTCGCCCACTTTGGCTCGACTGCGTTCTTTCCTGTACTCACCTTTGCTGTTAATTTCATTGATTGCCTCATTACTAATTCCATGCTACGCCGATCCCACCATTACATGCTCCACCCACAGCCTGAAAAATATATGCATCTCCACGCTCCTACAAAAGGCAGAGCAAAACAACCACAGTGTAACATGGTCCAATGAGAAGAGAAGAACTGCCATATCTGAGTCACTGAGCGCGCTCCTCAACAACAAGAATGATTTTCTTCTTTCAGAATCGAATTTGAAAGAGGGTTATATCAATCCCTCAACCGCTTGCTCCTTCTCCTTCATTCACTTCCTCTTCTTCTTCTCCCAAGCTGCAACTTATTCCACAACCTTAACTCATGTTCATATACAGCGCTCACAGAACAGCAAATTGAACAGAACTTGTCAAAAAAAAGGAGGAGTCGATGAAGCTCAACCCAATCAATTCTGTAAGCGAACATGGGTGAGAGCAGTAGAAAGGGAAGGGAAAAGATAAAGTGTTCAGAACGTGTCAAACTTCATAAGAGAGGGAAGAACTTTGCATGCCATTGTTTAATTGCTGCTGATGCTGAGAGCAGAAGAGAGAAAAGGGGACAGATTTAAAGAAGAGCTGAAGAAAAACAGTTTTGTCCCTCTAAATGTGTAACTCGTGGAGAAAAGATATTGCTGCAATTGGGAGAGATGAGAGCGATGATGAAGAGAGAGTCAAATGAAGGGGAAGCTGGAACGAAAGAAAAGGATGATCAAGAGAAAGAGGAAGAAGATGATGAAAAGGGGGAATAAATTGCATTTACGAAAAAAGAATGAGGGTTGTGTCATATTCAATGTTGATTTCGACACATGAGCAACAAGAGCAGGAACTTTGGAAAAGAATGCAGTTAATGAAATGAGATTTTTAAAAATGTCGAGCATAAATGACAGAAAACGATGTAGTGAATCGAGAAAAAAATAAAAATTGTATTTTTAATGAAGAATAAAAAGATAAGTGAAGGAGTTGAGTCAATGATTTTTTTTTTAATTGCAGTTTCCTGAATCACACAATTTTCGTTTGCCGAATCTGTTGAGTTGTTCAGCGGATACTGGAATATTTTGATGAGGTTTCAGCTGGATTAGTGAAAAGTGCATTTTTTTTTCCGCGGAAAAATAAAAATTCACTAATTTGTTGCATTTTTTTAAGTTCTTTGAATATTTTTACCCTTTTATTGGCTTTGTTTAACATGTTAAGTATCTTTTTTTTCAATGTGTTTTGTTGGTTAAACTTTATTAATTTTTAGGTTCATTTTTACAAAACTTGACCTGAAAAATTCTTTTCCACAAAAACATCAAAAAGCTTTTTTTTTATGTATATATAAATAAAACAAATAGGCCTTTGCGACAGACCGACTTTTTTTTAACTGCTCGACAAGTCGACCGACAAGAGAGTCACAAAACTTTTTATTAAAATAATTTAAAAATATTTATTTTTATATAACTCATTCTTTTACATGAATTTTTCTTGTTTTTGTTCAAAAAAATATTTTTTATTGCATTTGATGACATACAACATTATTTTGAATTTTTTCTAATGAATAATCACAAAAAATGCATTTTTTAATGGGTTATCGACAGATCTTTGTTGAGGTCAGTCTGTAGAAAGATCAGTCAGTCGAAAGATCAGCCGGTCGAGATCAACCTGTGGAATGTATAAACGATTTGTTTTATTTTATTGTATTTAATCAATAAATGAAATTGTTTTTTGTTTCGATTATTCAAAGAATAATATTCTGATTAAAAAAATGAAATAAAACAATAGAAGTTGATTGATTAATTTTTGTTGAATTTTCAAATCATTTGTGCACAAATCCGTAGCTCGTTAGAAATTTATTTTGCATTCATCTCACAAAGTTCATTTCTTTACTGTTCAGTGAAACAAGAAAGAAGCATTCCAGATTTTGTTTTTATATTTGTGAGCAAACACTATTCTTGAGCAAATAACAGGAGAATGAATGCGAAACGTTTGAAAAAGATTTTTGTTCTGACTTTTTAATAAGATGAATAGATAAAGAAGCAAAGTCGAATTTTCTATCCTAAAGACGAAGAATGGCTATTATCTGTGGAAATTTGAGCATTAAAATATTTGTTGAAAGAGGAAAAATTACTCACAATATGAAAAATAAAGGGATGAGCGACACTCATGAACAACAAAGCTTTTAATGCAATTTTCGGAAATTTCAAATCGAGAATGAAGCTGTTAAGGATTTTGAAAAAGAAATAGGAGCAAACGTTGTCAAATGAAGAAGAAGAAAAATGAACAATCTTCATGGTATTTGTTTTATTTTTTCACTTTTTCTCCTCCAATTTTTCTTCTTCAAGAAGCACAACATTTCTTCATACTTCAACAAGCAAACAAAATCAACTGCAATCGTTGATCACTCTAAAATATCCTCTTCTCTTCCAGCTGACAATTATTGCACTTCTTCTTCTTCATCTTTTATTTAATCTGCACATGAGTTTGAAGGGAAGAAAAGAGAGAAAAGACTGAAGTGAAAGTGAGGGAAAATAAGGTGATGAAGGAAATGCATTATCAGCCAAAAAGCAATGATAGTGAAAGTGGAAAGAAACCATATAAACATCAAACACAAAGCAAATACAAGGAAATATCTATGTTGGTACGAAAAATATTTATTTTTCTTTTTTGGTTGTTCTATTCTATTTTTCATAATATTCTATCTATGTATCTTCTATTTATTCTATTTGACGTATTTTTCGAAATATGCTACTGTTAATTTCTTAGTATTTCCCACAGATTCATATTAGATTCTGCCCATGGCGCCTATAAAAGTTGAGTACAATCTCCTCCTCCGAAGATTCTCAATCCGAAAAATAAAAGTTTGAATATTTCTGCTTCTTCTTCCACAAAGTTGCTTTTTGTCAGTGAATTCATTCCATAACTGTCGCTCAAAGAATATGAACCAAACGCAAAGAAAATAACAAGTTTTTCAAATTCTGTTTGTCGGTTTCCATCCCGTTTACACAATATAAATCGAATTTCTCATTTTCAGTTCTAATTCCATCCACTACACTCTTCATCAAGAAAGACAAACCACCTCCTCCTGATCCTCTACCATTAGAAAAACACTTCTCCATTCCCATGTTATTACATGATCCACAATATTCATCACACCTCTTCATAAAGTTCAATGCGGAAGCACTCGTATCAACGAGCCAAAAGACGGACTTTGCAACGAGTTCACATTCACTTTTATATCTTTCTCTAGGAAATTTTCGAGCGTTCTGACATTGAGAATCATTCAGGAAGTAAAGAGCAGACTCAACAGCCTGTTCAGCCATCCCAAGCAACAAAAATGATACAGTCGTTGAATGAAATCAGTTATTCTCCATTGGTATAAGATGAATTGCTGTCTTTTCATCCGGCTGAGAGGCGAAGAAGGGTTTTCTTCTCCTTAAAAATGTTATCACTGCATCTCTGTTATTCACCGCCTGGCTATGTGGATTCAGAAGTGGAGGGGAAGAAGAGGAAGAAGAGGGAGATCCAGAGAGAGAAGAGAGAGAGAGATACAGAGAGGAAAAAAAGGAAGGAGATGGGGATTGCTGGGTGAGTACAGAATGAAGAGGGATAAGAAAAGGAAATGGAGGATAAATTATTTTTGTTTGAGAAAGCTTTCCTGCTGACTTTTCGCATGAGAATGCATTAGAGCAATCCGTTTTCTATCTCTGTTTCTATGTCGCTTCCGTTCCTGTTTTCGTTTCATTAACTGGTTTTATTCTTTTACGAATCTTCATCAACATCACAATCACTGTAATTTTATCATTCGAGTATTCATCTGTATTCTTCGCGATCAACAAATTATCCATCGTCCAAAGGTTCCCTTTAGCTGACGCAGAGTTTAATGCAACACGGCCAAGAAGCAGCAGCTTGAAATTTACATGAGATGGCATAGGGAACGAATGATATTGTTTGTGAGATATTTATTCAATCTGCTATTTCTTTATGTTTCTCCACTCGAATAAAAGGAGGATATAATCAGCCCAGCACTTTTAAAAATTTTCTTGAATGTTTCATATTGATGACCTTTCAAACTAACAAATGAAGGAGATAAATTAATGGAATTGGGCTGACTTTGCAGAAATGAGAAACACAAATAATGAAATAACCTGCATTGCTTTGTAACTTGCATTCGTTTCTTTAATAAACACTTCATTTATTATCATTCAACATTTTTTCATCAAACTTACTCTGAATATCTTTCACCGAAAAATACGAGGTCTGACCATCTCGTAAAACTGAAAATTGTGACAATCCCACTTCACGACACATCTCATCATCAAACTTTGGTGATGTTCGATCTGCTCTTCATTGAATAAAACATATGAAACGCCTTATCATCCAAAACATGCACATTTGTCAGCTGCTTCTTCTCCTTCTTCTTCATCGGTATCTGCTCCTCCTGTGTTAATACGAGAGCTTCAACCAGAATTAAAAACACTTGCCATTCCTAATGATGTGTATTCTTTCAACATCACAGACGCTATCTTCTGAGAAGCAAGTCTATTTTGGCACCCATAATCAGACGAGGAGAATGAAACAAATGATTTCGCACCTTCAGGCATGAAGTTAATCTTTTCCGTTGGTGTGAAGGGCAAATCACGCTGATATGAAGATTTCAAGCATTTACTCGAATCAGGCATTGAGTTGACCATCGGCGCTTTAATCTTTTCAACGATTGAGTTTGTGTGATACACCTGTATCATTTTGGATTCGGTATTTGCATAGAAGAGCTCGAACAATGAAGCGGAGAAGGATAAAAGGTGATTGACAAAGTTTCTGATAGAAAATAAAAATCAAAACCAAAAGAGCTCCCTCACCTATTAAGGAGAGCAGGACTCAACAGCGCATTTATCGCTGACAACTCCTTCTGCAAAGCTGTTTGATGAATCGTGAAATATTCACTTTTGAATAAAGAGTCAGAAGGCATTCTTTACTGACACAATAATTATTGATAGCCAAAAAGGAATGTGGCAAATATCTCATTAATTGCTCCATTACTACTGACAACTTTTTGGACAGCTTGCTGAAGTGAGGCAGGATCATCGCTGTGCTCAATATGTTTGTTTTTGAATAAGATAGAGAAAGGTTCTTGTCCGAACGAAGGAATTTTTTCTGGATGCCCTCACATGAAGCTTCATTGGTGAATCTGCTGCCACTCGAAAGATCACTCAGCGAAGAACTGCTTTTTGAATTCTGAAGAAAGTTCACCTTCTTCTCGTTAGAGTGTTCGTTCGTCGTTTTCGTCTGCCGCTGTCTTGTTGAATCAGACTCTCCTTTTTGTGTTTAATTTGTTCAATCATCCTCTATCTCTCCTGACTGTCTGTGCGGCAAATTATAACTTGATGCTGCTTGAAGCAGATGAGCTACTATGCAACAAAACTTTTTTGCACTATTCGCTTTTGCAGTTCAGTGCTATCTTTATTTTAACTTTTTAAATTCATTTCGGACGTTCTCTTTTATCCACATCTTTTGTTGATGGCTTGTGTGAATTATTGAATCAATCTCTTCAATATATCACTTTCACATCCTCTCGTACCGCAAATGTCAATCCAGTTGTTTTTATTATGATATTTCCTTTTTGTTGATGTTTCAGAAATAATTAATTCTTGAAAGATAAAAACTTAATTTCTCATTTTCACAAGGATGTATTTTTCAAAATTGCAAAAAATCAGAATGAAGCTCAGATGCAATTGAAAAGTTAAAGTTGAATGAAAGGTCACTGCGTATCGCCATATTTTTTAATTTACCAAAAATAAAAAAATAAAAATAAAAATAAAAATAAAAATAAAAATAAAAATAAAAATAAAAATAAAAATAAAAATAAAAATAAAAATAAAAATAAAAATAAAAATAAATAAATTAATAAATTAATAAATAAATAAATAAATAAATAAATAAATAAATAAATAAATAAATAAATAAATAAATAAATAAATAAATAAATAAATAAATAAATAAATAAATAAATAAAAAACTCCTCGACATTGACCTTGTTTTTCGACCGACATGCACCGCTTTATTTTTCCTTGTCGCAAAAGCCTAAAAACAAATATATATTGCAGAAATAAAAGCCAAACACTAATGAATAACCAATTTAATTCTTTGATCAATAAATACCACAATAGATATTGTTGTTTGATTTTTGATCTTTTTAATGATTTCAAAAAAAAAACCACCCATCTGCTGTTGTATTTCACGATTAATAATGCAACATGCCATGTTAAAAAGATTAAAATACATTGCATATTTCATTTGTTAGATATATTAAATTGAAACAAAAATGAAATGAACTAATAAGTAATAATAAAAAATTGATTGATACAACTATTGCAACTAGGCCTCTGCGACAGACCGACATTTTTTCATCAGCTCGACAAGTCGACCGGCAAGACATGAATCATAATTTTTCTTTTTTGATTAACGAAAAAACATTCAAATTAAAAAATGCACTTTTGTTTCCATTGAATTATTTTTTTTATAAATTATAAAATATAATTTCACTGGATTCTAACAAATAAATATTTTATTTATTGATTTTTTAGAAATTTCAATGTGTTATCGACAGATTTTTGTCGAGATCAGTCGAACGACAAAGATCAGTCGGTCGAAAGATCAGTCTGTTGAAAAGATCAATCTGTCGAACAGATTCACTTTTTTGAAAACATTTCTTCATTTCAGTGAATGGACATTTATAACTTTTTTCATCAAAAATATCATATTTAATTTTGATAATTTTGAGAATAAAAAGAAATTGAGTCCTTGTCTGTTTGATTAATTTATTATTTGTCCAAAACCACATTTTGAAAACACTTCATCTTCTTGCAGATAATCACGTTATTCACGTTATTATTTGAAAATAGTTTTTTATTAAATTCCTTAATAATTACTCATTTGAAGTTTTTTTAAAAAAACTCAGATTTGTGGAAATGTCAGGTCAACACACACGAAAAAGATTTGCAAAAGCCATTGCTTTGAATAATAAATACGATGAATAAAGATTGAAGTTTGATAGAATTGTTTGCGGCTTATATTATTAGTAAATAAAAAGTGATAATTTGCACAAAATCATTGAACCTTCGTGCGTTAAATTTATTCATTCATCCAGAAAAAAAATGATGAAATGAAAAAGGAAGAAGAAGAAAAAGAGGGAGAGGAGGAGGAGAAAGATTAAAAGGAAGAATAAAATAAAAGGAAAAAGGAAAAGAGATAAGGATGATGAAGAACAGAAAGAAACAATCAAAAAACAACAAAAAGAGAAAGGATTTGAAACTTCTCCTCCTCCTCCTTCTCATTCTCCTCTTTCCTCCATCACATCCATCTCATTTCAGAACATCTCCTTGTTCTGCCCCAATTTATGGTCTTTATCGCAGGCACAGCAACAAATTGTGCTCCTTCTGATTAAGAACTTCCTCCAAAACGTGCATTTGCTTAATCATCATCAACAATTCCATCAACAATTCCAGCAGCAATCCCAACCTTGTCATGAAGTTTCCTCTTCAAACAATACTTCTCCTATAATAAACCTTCCATCACATCCTTCTGCAATTTCTTCCATGCAAACGCTTTCTCTATCAATGTCATCAATGTCGCATTCGCAATATGCACAACAAATTGTGAACCAACCTATTTTCATTCCATTAACGGCTCATTGAAAGACTTTTCCATAAGACAAAGCAAACACACAAATGACAGAATTAAATTCTTTTATTTCTGATTCTCAGCTGCATCCACAGTAAAATAACAGACAGCAGCAACAACAACTAATTGCAAATACTTACGCAACACTTCAAAATAATCAAACTCCTCCTAAGATGACTTCACCTCAAAACAACAGTGTATCTCCATCACCTGATTCATCTGCTTCTTCCTTTTCGCCTTTTCCTTCTTCATCTTCCGACACAACTTTTTCAAATGTTGCTGCATCTTTTTCATCACACGGCAAACCCATCTCTTTGCAATCACCTTCAATTTCACCTTCAGCTGAGTCAGTTAACGTCGATTCGACGCATCTTTGGATGCTGGACACGATTGCCATAGGGCAGAAAGTTGTGCGGAAGCGGCTGTGGGACCTGTGGAAGTGGGCAATCCAGAATGTGCTGAAAGGCGAGAGGAGGAAGCGAGAGAGCTGGAACTGGCAGCACATCAACCAAAAGCAGAGGTGCGACGGGTTGCAATAGATGATGGAGAGGGTGCGGTATCCGCGAGCGATGGATTAAGAGACGCTGGGCGAGGACATGAGAGACAGAGTGAAGGAGTCTTTTGCGGAGGTCTGGGGAATCATGATGAACTAGCACTTTTGAAGGAACAAGAGGAATTTGGAGAGAATGAGGAATAATTTTCCGGAGGGAAATGCAAGAGATGACACGTTGTTTACAAGATTGATTGAAGAATACGAAACAAAGAAGAAAAAAAGGCAAAACAGAAGTGAAAGAAGAAGGAGCAGATGACTCGAAAGACGAATAAGATACAAAAAACGACAGACCGTGGAAGAGTGCAGCAGGGGGAGCGAACGAAGGAGTTCGGATGGGAGAGGAAGGAAGGGAGATCCAGATGCGACAAGAGAAACAGAAGAAAAAGCAGAGGGAAGCAACAATTGCAGCAAATCAGAAGCATCAGGAGATTGAAGAGCGATATGTGCAAAGAAGATTGGACCTGAAATGAGAAGAGAAAGAAAAAAATGTTTGAAAAAATTTTGAAAGGTGAGCGAAAGAAAATGGCAGATCAAGAAAAGCAGCTGCGGAAGGAGGAGGAGGCTGAACAGAGCCGAATCCAATCGGAACTGAAAGAATAAGAAGCGTAAAGGTTTCAAGATGAGAAGAAGTTTGCAGAGATTCGCAAAAATTTTAAGAAAGAGGAAGCAAAAGAGAAGATGAGGTGGCTGTGCATGCTGAATGAAAAGAAAATAGGGTGTTGTGGATTAAAGCTGCGTTGATGACGACGATAGCAAAGATAGATGTGGGATACAAGTTTGTGTGCATGCAGAACTTTCATGTGTTGGGAGATGTGCAGTAGAGAACAGAGGACGATATGCAAAAGGAGAAGAAGCGAGAAGGAAGAAAAAGAGAGAAAGTGGGAGAGAAAGAGAAAAAGAACTGGTATGAAATGAGGAGAAAAATTAAGAAAGCTCAGAAAGTTCGAAAAGGCTTCTTCAAATAGCGAATTTTCTGAAACTCCAGCTTTGCTTCAGTCTCTTTTTGATTTTCAGTCAACTCTTCATCAGCTAACAGCTCCTTCCACAACACACGATGTTCCAATTCAAGATTCCATTACTGACTGCACACGACAAACAGTAAAATCACAAAATAACCAGCCAATGAGATCAATTTCCACATATCCAGCATCTGCACCTCATTTCTCAACATCAAATACAACTTCGTATCCTTCTCCTCAATGTCCTGTGTTCATATTACCATCTTCTCAGGCTTCGCTTTTATCAAATTCTGCTATTTCAACACAAAACAAGAGCCTTTCTCACTCACTCCATCTTCTTCTTGTTCCTTATGTTAAAGAAATGCTTTTTTAATCAATTTTTGCTTTTGCTCATCAACTTTCATTTGTATTTGTAATGAGCTTTTTCAATTATATGAAAAGAAACTGGATGCAGTCCATTGACAGTGATATATTAAGATCACGAAAATATTAACAAATAATGGAACAGGCATATGAAAACAAATTCAAACAGAATAGCTTCAAAATTTGCAATTTCATATTATTTCGATTGTCTGAACTTGAACTGAATATTTTCTTGGATTTATGAAATAAATTTATGTTTCAATTTTTTTGTTTGTTTTAAGTTTGATTGAAACATTTTCGTGTTTTCATTTCATCTTCTGAAGTTAAAAAAATTAGTTTTGTTTTCAATAATTCTTGTTTTGGCTTTCTTCTTTCATAATTGAAGTTAAAAAAAAAGAATTTTCTAAACTAGTTAAATACAATTATTCCTTCATGTGAAAATAAATTTTTATCTAATTTTCAGTTTAGAAAAAATTCAGAAACAAGCAGAAAATATCAGAAATTATAAATTCTTTATGAATTATATTTATTTTTTTTCGAAAAAAAAAAAAAAAAAAAAAAAAAAAAAAAAAAAAAAAAAAAAAAAAAAAAAAAAAAACACTTCTCGATATTGATTTTGTCTTTCGACCGACATGCCTCGCTTTATTTTTCCTTGTCGCAAAGGCCTAATTGCAACAATACTTCACAATGTTATAACCAAATAAAGACTTCCTTAAAGTATTTTCCTTTTCATGCACATCAAAAAAATCATCATATAAATGTCGTATCATTCAAAATTTTCAGTTTTTCATGATTTTTGTCAAAAACGATGAAATGCGAAACACTCATGAAAAAATAGGATAAAACATAAAACAATCGGAATAATAAAACTTCATTGTGTGTGTTTTATGGCCTTGTGTTTAAAAATAAACAAAAAAAGAAAGATAGTCCAAAATGGACAAAACAAATGCTCAAAAATTAATTAAAAAATCCCAAGATCTTCATCAAAAATAAAAATTGACAAAAAATTTTTTTTGGATGAACGTTAAATACATATTCAAACATGGTTCAATATGCTTTTTCAATTTTCAGTTTTTATTTATTGAGAAACGCCAATTAAAAAAAATGTCCGGATAAAAAATCACCCAATCTCATTCAGGTTCAATGCCGGATCGATGAACGATGATGAAACAAATGCAAATATAAACATATTTATATGCCACGTTATTAAAATGCTCATTCTACAAATTCAGGAATGCAACTCAAAGCCAAAAAGATAATTTCAACTTCTTTTTGTGTTTCTTCACTTTCCTCTTTTTGTAATGAAACTTTCTGCAAACAAGGAACAATAAAAAGCATCAGTTCCTTCGAAACATCGAAATTAAAATCACTTAATTATAGATAGCATTTGCAAAGATCAGTAAGCTGCTTTTCATTGTTCACTTCCTTTTTTTGTGCTTCATCAGTTAGCAGATATTCAATTTTTCCACATAATGAACAATCATCAAAGTTGTTATTCCATATTCCTTTCAATACTTTGCAACGTCCCATACATATCAATAGCAATGAAACATTTTTCAAAGAAATTTCATCTTTTTCAAACATATTTCCAATCTTTTCGTAAACAGTTTTCGCAAAGAAAGAATATAATTCTTCCTCATTCATTTTGTCAATCAAACAACAAATTTTATCGCTAATCTGGCTCGGCTCTCCAAAAGAAAATTTATCAAACAGGTGGATT
This sequence comes from Monocercomonoides exilis, assembly GCF_001643675.1. Taxonomy (NCBI): domain Eukaryota; phylum Preaxostyla; order Oxymonadida; family Polymastigidae; genus Monocercomonoides; species Monocercomonoides exilis. The sequence goes on from NW_027150595.1 coordinate 145,045, forward strand.
AATTCTTTTTGAAACAATAAAGAACGCAAAATATCAAGAAAAAATCAGATAAACTCGAAAATTTCTCTGAAAGAGGAATCTCTCGCAATTCAGCTGTTGATTTTCCCTTTACAGCTTTCATATTATCTATTTTTTGTGTTTAAATAACAATAATTGTGCTTTAAACATATGAATATACATAATAATCAACCAAAACAAACATCTCTCTCCATCTATGAAAGTTAAAATGGAAAAAATTCATAATCCAATTTATATTTTTCCAATAAATAAAACATTAAATTAATTCCCTTTCATTCATTCAATATCCCTTTCAAACTTCAGATTCAAATATCTTTTCTTTTGATCATCTAACCATATAATTTTTAAAAAATTGTAGTATTTTAATTTTATCATTGAGATATTTCAAGTTCAAATTGATGAAATATTGTTTTTCTTCAATTATGATTTGAAATAAAAAAAACAAGAAAATTTGTTTATGTCGAGTATTTTGGAAATTCAATTCAAAGTGTTTTCAGAATGAGATATTTTCAAATCACAAAGTTCTATAAACAGCAAATAATTTAAATTTCTTAAATTTTTAATTTAAATTTTCATTTTCGAAAAAATTATATTTCAAAAATTGAAATAAATATATGGTTATGATCATAAAGGATAATTTTAATTTCGGAATATTGCGATATGTTTTTGTTTGTGAGCATTTTTTGCTGTGTCTACGACGTCAATTGCATTAAAAAGAAAGGAGATGAAGACATGCAAACAAAAAGAGAAAAGGGGGATGCGTTTTTCTCAAGAAATGTTAATTATTCTTCTGAAGGAATTGATTGTCCGAGTCTTAATTCTACCGCACGCTTACACGAACGTAAAGAAATAATAGAAGACGATGAAGGAAACATGGACCAAATGCACGAAAGATGCCTCGAACACCTGAGCAGAAAAGCCTCTTTTTTGAATTTGGACGATATCAGCTTGCGAAAAGAGAACGAGAAAAGAATTACCGAATGCCATTCTGAAATTACATATAAAGAAATGGAACTCAATGAAGAGAATGAAGTTGAAGTTGATGGAGAAAACGGGGTTGACAGTGAAGAATGTGGACTATCAGGGAATACACCATGCAAAACTATTAAAAAGGCAGTGGAGCATTGTGAGCCTGAAGGAAAATTATTGATCCACACGGCAGAAACCAGCAATAAATTCGATACTGAGCCAATAATAATTGATGGGAGACACATCGAACTGAAGAACAGAGACCAAAATGTCATTGGTATTACAACAGCTTTAGACGAAAAGAAAGTCAAAAATGGTGATGCCTTGTTTTGCGTTAAAGGCATAGGATATTTATACATTTGCTATGCCGATATTTGCGTGAATACAAAACGAGAAAGTGGAAGAAATCAAGGATTACTTGTTGTGGAAGGAGAAGGTTCACAAACAAAATTGGAAAAAACGAATATCAGCAATATAGAGACTGGGAATGAGCTGAGCTGCGTGCTTATTGAATGCAAATCTGGAGAATTGATGTTTCAGAGCATAGAGATTTCACATTTTGTATCTTCCTGTGCACTGATACTTGCTGAAGCCTCTCAAAAAATTGAAATTTTCGCCATGACATTGGACTCGATCACCACGAAAAGCAAAACGCAATCGGTCTTGACTATGATGGGAGGATGCCAATCTGCAAAGTTTGATGATTGCACTTTTACAAATTGCTGGTCAACAGAGCACAAGTTGGGAGGTGCAATATATTTGGAAATAACGAATAGCGAGCATCCTTGCTTGTTTTTTCGAATGCATTTCACGAATTGTTCGTGCGAAAGCGCAAACGCGAATGCAGATAGGCTGAGTGCTCATCTGAATGACGAGTCAAAAGGAGGAGCGATGTTTATTCAATCCACGGACGAAGTCACAAAAACGCTGAAACTTGAATTGAAAGATATGGAGTTCATGAAATGTGCAGCAGAGAAAGGGGAATATATTTACTTGTCTTTCCCAGCAGGAAGAAAGCAGATCGATGAAGATCAATTTTATTTAGAGATGGAAGGGATTTACGGGAAGAAGAATTACATATTGCTCGAAGATAGGAAAGATGGAAGAATTATTGACCTAATAGCAGACAAAGAGAACATATTGCCATACCATTCAGAGAACATCTTTGTTGGAAGCGAAGAAGCAAGCAACGAGAAAACATGCGGGCGAAAAGAAGAACCTTGCTCTCAATTAAGTGATGTTGCCAAACACAAATCTTGGAAAAATCGCATGTCATTGTATATCATCGAGAAAATCTTTGTCAATGAGCCGTTTTCTGGATGCCAAGTTACAAAGTTTTCTTCTGTTAATGATTCCATATCAATGCCTTCATCGAAAGGTGAACAGAGCAGAGGAACCGTTCGAATTGGAGCAAATATAAAAACCGACTTTGCACTTGCAGTGTTCGGAGACGAAATCAGCATGTTTTCATTTTTTCATTTGGATTTTGAATATCCAGACGCGATCGAAGGAGATGCGCTAACTTTGATATACGGGGAATGTGTTTTCCAGATTACAGATGTTGTATTTCGGCCTTGGTTCACTGGCTTGAAAGGTGAAAACGTGCTTGGAGATGAAGGAAAATTACTTCTATATAAGCTGATTGAATTTGGGCGAGTTACTACAGAATTTTCACAACTTGTTATTTACGGAAGAAACAAAAATATCACCCAAAAAAGTCAGCGTGGGAGCGATGAGGCAGCTTGCAGCCTCAGAGCTTTTCGGAATGCAACAAACGAGGAACATTTGAATCAGGGGAATGAAGAGAACAATCTGTTGTGTTCGTGGGATTCAGGACTTTAATTTCTGAATGAATCGTCTTTAGCATATGTTAATGACAGCTCATTTATTGACATTGGCGATGGAGCAATACTTTCTCATTCAACTACGTTGCATTTGTACAACTGCAGCTTCATAAACAACCATCCAATCGATGCTAGCTGGGAGAAATTTCCATCTTTGCGGCACAATGTAAGAAGCAATGGAGATTGGATTCGAGTGGAATCGTTGTCTCCAGGAAGTGATGGGCTTGATGGGAAGCCATTTGGAATGCTGTCTAATGAAGAAGCATCTGGAACAGCTGCTGAGAACATGGATTCATATTTCTTTTCACCCATTTTGAAGAATGTGACGCTGAAAAGAGATGACACCAGCAAAAAGAATGAACTGCAAAGAGAAAATGAAATTGAGAAAGAAATCGAAGCAGTTGCGCACGGGTCATATTTGTTTCCGTGTGGACTTACGTTTGAAGTGTCCAAAAAAAGGAAAGGAGAAGAAATGAAATGGACAAATTGCCCAGTTTCTGAATACACAAATGAGACAGAAATGAAAGTGAGGATTCCTCCGTCTTTGTTTGAAGTTGATGATTACACATCAGTTGTTTGTCGCTTGACTTATTCGAGTGGAATTATAAATGGAGAGAATAAGCATTCTGCAAATGTAATTTTGGTGAAACAGAAGAAAGACGATCCAAAGGCAATGCCCACCACGCATCTTGTTGTAATCATTGTTTCCACAAGCGTTTTTTCTGTTGTTGTGGTGGTGATTGTGATTGTGAGTATCGTGTGCGTGAAAAGAAGCAAAAAGCGAAGGCAGTACAGCGCTTTCAAATATGTAAAACAATGAGCCAGAACGTGACAATTCTTAAAAAATCATTTGTGATAATCACTTCTTCTATCTTGTTTTTGCCTTGTTTTAATTTCATGAAATCTTGTTAAAGTGCGAGTTTCATTCTGTATTTTTAATTTCTTCAAGATTAAAAATAGTTTCTTGAATTTTTTTCTTCTTTTTTTATTTGATAGAAATTAATTTTTAGCAAATGTTTTTGTATCTATTCAGATATTTCTTTTCTTCATAGTGCTTTTGATCTTGTTTTTTGATGCATTTCTTCCTTTTTATGAAAAATGCAAGGAATGCTGTCGTTATTTATTGTATTTATCAATTTGCGATTAAAAAACCTATTTCAGCATTTTTGTTTTTTGTTCCAATTATGAATGGTTGAGTTCATTTTATCAATTTTTAATAGTTTTCTTGAGTTTTATTTTTTGTGTATTTTATCATAATTATATTTAACAATATTTCACCTTTGCGAATTTAGATAAAACGCTTTGAGAAACACAGATAATCGAAGTGATGAGTAATTTTTAAGGTGTTTCTTATTTATCTGAAAAAATGCTAAAAAAAGAAAGAAAGAAATCAGTGAATAAAAAAGAAAACAAACATTTTTTGATTTTGCACTTTGTAAATGATGGAGGGGGGCAATTGTTAATTTTCCTCTCTCATTCATTTATGAGATGCTGTGAAAATTCAAAAAATAAATGAATTCTTTCATTTTCAATATTCTTCTCATTTCTTTTTTCTTTAAGAAATAAACATTTTTTCTGGAGAAAAAAAATGCAAGAGAGAAACAAAATTGCTTCAAGGAAAATTTTCATTTGTTTGTTATTCTCTTTGAAAAACATAAATTCATTTTTCATTCAGACACTTCTTCACCCCAAGAAACAGCAAAAAAAATAGGATATTCAAAAATTCAGTCTGTTCATCTAATGAAGCGAAACAAAAATAAAATATAAAAATATATACTCAAATGATTATTTTCAATTTCAAGAAATGATAAAAAGTAAAATAAATATTTTGAGCCATAAAATTCGAGGAATTTCATTTTTTCAAACATTCACAAGATAATCAGAAAATTTCAACGAAAGTCCATGATAATATCGTCTGTTGAAAATCTTTAAAGTTTCATGAAAACTTGTGAGGACATCTTCGTACCCTTCTTCTTCCATCTTTTCAAAAACCTTCCTGTTCAACGCTTTTCTTTCCTCTTCTTCCCTTTCATCTTTATTCTTTTCTTTCAATTTCCTTGAAACATTCACAAGGAATTGGAAGCAATCATTAACAATTGCTTCATTCAATGTTTGTCTCTGTATCTCCTCCAAAATAGCATCAATAGCCCCACCTTTCAACAAATCTTCAACTTTCACATCTCTATTTTCTGCTGCATATCTCAAGGAGGAAATGCAGAGATTGCCAATTTCTCTGTGATTATCCCCAGCTGCATGAATTATCTGAACAATTCTGCTTAAAAGCTCAACATATTCTTCATTCCACAATCGACAACTGAGAAAATAATATGTACATGTTTCGACCCACCTGATCAATGTAATCTCTTCTTTCGTTGCTTTTCTTCTTTTTTCATTTTCTTCTTTATTCTTCCAATCAATACATCTTGTGAGCTCTTCCAGTTCTCTTGCTGCTTCTCCGACAAAATGCAGCTCAGCCGTAATTGTATCTTCCAAGCTGTAATCATGGAAGAATCTGTTTATAAAAAATAGCCAAGCACACTGATAGGCAAGTTTTGTGAGATTTCTTTGTTCCTGCTGATGTTTGATGATTTCTGTAATTTCCTTCAAATACAGTTCTTGTTTCACTTCCTAATCAGAAATAAGAGGGGGAAAAAGCAAACATGATAAAAATGAAAAAGAAATGTTCAAACAATATATTCGTTAATGTTGCTCAGCGTTAGCAAAGCCATTTCCACTTCCTTTTGTGCCTCCTCGTTTTCCTCTTTTACCGATGCAGCTTTCAGAAGGCAAGGCACATATATTAATGTCAATTCCGAATTGAACTGGTTACCAAGCAAAAGATAGCATCCGCACAGATCAACAAGCAGCTTTTCGTTCTTTTCTTTTTTCTTCTCTTCTTCAAAAATCATCTTTTCAAATCTTTTGTTCAGCGAAGACGAATCAAAGCATGGATTCCACACGTTTTTCAGGGTCTTCAAATATCCAGCATGCTTCAGCAGCAAAATTACATTTTCCATTGTCATTTTCTTTTCTTCAATCATTTTGTATATTTTGTTGAATGTTTCTTCGTTGAAAATTGATTCGAGTTCATCAAAATCCATTCCCTCAACTATTTCATTCATTTCTCCAATTTTCTTTCTCTGCTCATCTTCATTGCTATGCTCCAGTTCACAAAACAATTCTGCAAATAAATAAAGGATAAATTAAATCGCAATAATCATGAATTTTAATGCAATAATGAGCACAAACCATTGAACCTTTCAGTTCCACTCGTTGACTGCATTTTTGAAAATGTGTTGCAGACAGAAAAAAACGAAAATTCGTCATTTGATTTGAATTCAGATACCATTGGAAAGAAGAAATCGGCGCAAAACAAAAGCTAACAATAATCATGAAAGCACAAGTTGTTATACCATTCTGCGTTGTTAGTGTTATTTGGCAAGGCGTTACAAACAAACAAACAAAGAAAAAACGATAAATCTTTTTTTGTGTTTGCAGTAATGGATATTCAGATCATCAGATTTGAAAGAACAAAAATATTCCTTGCTAAAAAATGAGAGATGGAGAACAAATATTTTCTGCGGAATGGGCGATATTATTTTGAGAGGTTGCACGAGACAGCGAAAGAGGGGAATTGATGATGGAATTGAGGGAGACGATTTTTATAAAAAGCATCATTGAAGGAAATTCAACATTTTTTTAAAAATCGAAATATTTGCATGTGTGCGTTTTTTATTGTTCCTGTTCGTTGAGAAGATGCTTTTATAAACCATCTTTTCAGAGTCCAAGAATCTGATTAATTTTAAAAATCGCGAATTTTATGTTTTTCTGAAGAGAACATCAGAAGAGTGCTGAATGTCGAGATACAGTCAACAGATGGGAATTGCATATTTTTTTGTATTCAATCGGAACAGGGGAAGAAAACAAATTCGATTTCAAAGTATTTTGATGAGAGCGAAAAGAAGAATGACAACAATTGGACATCACTTGAAAAGTTGAAATACCGAATTATTTTTTCCTGTGGAAAAAAAGTGGATGATAGCATCAAAAGCAGAATGTTTGTGTGGGAATAAAGGATGATGGAGAAAGGAGCACTGAGAAACAATGGAAAAGGAGATTGACAGCATCAGTGATTGGACAATCCTCTGCATTTACGATAGAAAGGAAAGGTGTGTTCTTTTGAGGAATTTTAATAATCAATGCAAAACTAATTATTTTTATTTTATATCTTTTTTTCTCATTCCAATGAACAGCATTTTTTTTTCATGTTGTGCATCATTTTCAGGAACAATCCATTTAAAGTTGCATTTTTGAAGAAAACACATTTTCTTCTCCTTTTCCTTCTCCTTCTCCTTCGATCTCTTCATTGATGATATTTTTTAAACTTGGTTGATGAAAAGAAGACCTTCTTCGTTTTTGAGAATTTTGTTGTTTGAATAGCCATCAAATTCTCATGTTGCAACACACAATGAAACTGCTGTCTGTTGCTGCTGTTGGCTGTTATGAAATTCGTATCTGTTCATCATTTCTTCATTTTCTTCAAATGAGTCTTGTCCACATTTGTCGTTCAACTTCTTCCAGAAGAGCTCCATCCAACTCATTTCATTCCATTTCTCTTTCAGCTTCTCTGCAGAATTGAGCAAATAATTTCTTTGTTTGCTTTTCTTCGTCTGGGCTTATCAGGCACAGAATTATCCTTCTTTTCATTTGCGATTCTTGTGATGAAAAAAAGGCAATTTGAACGAATTGATTTCATTTCATTAAAATCGTCTTCTTCTTCAGCACCTTCTTCGATTAGAAACAACAAATGTTTTCACATTCGTTTTATTCGGCTCCTGTCAAATTCAGCTCCAGGCCTTGTCTTTCATTCTTCCACAGAAAGACAAAAGAAATATTTGTTCTTTCATTGAATATCAGCAGAAATTATACATCAACGGAAACGATTCTATATTTAACCAAGAAAAGTCTCTCAGATGGCGCTCAGTAAAAAAGGAGGACCGTTTTACCATCTTCATTTGGAAGATGAAAGAGGTTCAGATGAAAAGAGCATATTATTGAAACAATTCTTGAACGGAATGGATGATTGAAATGATGTTCTTCTTCAGATCACACAACGCCAAATGCTTTCAACAAGCAATCAAAGATGAGACGATGAAGGAAATCGATTTAGAGAAAATTCATTTTTGAAAGGAAAATTCTATGAAGCAGCCGAATTTACAGAAGATATATGGTGATTAATCAATCAAATGCAAAAATGAGATGTTTTCTTCAATTTTGTGTGCCATCTCCACAACTTTCTTCGATTTTACCGTCACTTGCACATAAATTCACCGACAAGTCAGCTGATGAAATGATTTCTGACTTATGATCTGCATCTTTTTCAGAAGACCCATCGCGTTGCGTGTGCTCTTGCAGGGCATCTTTGATAGCCAGCAATGCATTGCTTTGATACCAAAATGACCATCCACATGTTCATTGTCAGCTGAATGCCCATCGAGAAATATAAACAAATCGACATCCCAATCGCCAAATGCCTCTGTTCTGTCATATCCAACAATCGAATTATCTTTTAGAGTGATGCTTCTCATAAAGGCGAACAAGGGCTTTTTCACAGAATCGAAAAGTTATCAACACACAAAATATACAACTCCTCCTCCTCCTCTTCCTTTATTGCTCGCACAGAATCAGCTGAACTTGGTGTTTAGGGAAAAAATGTTTCAAGAGGATGTTTGTTGGAGTTGTTAGAGTTACAGAGGGTGAATGAAAGATTAATTACTTTGAAAGTGCTGGAGATGGAAGCGAACAACATCAAATACATTTTCAAAAGGAAGATTTTGATGTTACGGAGATGAAACAAAAGGAAAAGAAGCAGCGGATGGAGAAGGAACTCAAAGAATTATTCATTGGAAGAATAAAGAGAGAAAAGGCGAGGTTGAATCATTTATGATCATCAGCTTTTATCGCCTCGACACCATATTCTCTGTTTACTGTAGCTCCTGAGAATCGCATATAGAACAAGGATTTTGTGAAACTGTATCAGCTGAAGAAATTATTGAAGACTTGTTTTCATTCTATTTAAGCCATAAATTTTATTTATTTGTTGCAATGACAGCCAATTTCTTTTTATGCTTTTTGTTTATTTGTATTGAATAGCATGTCAAGAAACTGCAATTTTCCTTTAATTGTTTGATTTTTTATTTTTTTTTATTTTTGAATACTTTTTAGAAAATTGATTGATAAATTCGATTTTCCATTAAAAAAATAAATAAAATAAAAATAAAATAAAATTTAAAAAAACAAAAAGAAGGAAAAGGAAGAAAAGGAAGAAAAGAGAATAAATAAAAAGAAAAGAAAGAAACATGCAAACATAGATACACAAAGAAGCAATAAAAAAAAAAAAAGAAGAAGAAGAAGAAGAAGAAGAAAAATGAGATATTTGATAATGATCATCTCCAAAAGGCACCATAACATTAATGCTCTATGGGGAAACGTTTCAAATTTCTCTGAATTTCTCCGAAAGCAAAGCAGGAATATCAGAGAGGCAGACTAAAAATGAAATTTCTTTGAGTTTCTTTGTGCGTTTTCCATTGTTTCCATTTTAATTTTTGTTAAAAATTGAGTTTTCTGCAATTGCAGGAAAGAAGTCGTTGTCTTTATCGAAATTGTCTTCTTCGAAGAATGTTTCGTCTCTTTTGGGGGAAGAATGAGTTGTTTCAAGTGTGATGAATATGTTGGCTCTTTCTTCTCTTTCTCTTTCTTTTCTTTCTTCATTTCCACAACATATACAATTTTTTCTTCTTCTTTATCTTTCTCTTCCACCTCCTCTTCTATTTCTTCTTCCTCTTCTCCTTCGACTTCTTCTTCGTTTTCTTCTTCGTTTTCTTCTTCCTCTCATTTCTGTCCTTTCTTTCCTTCTTCTTTTGTTCTCGTTCGTTTCCTTCCTCTGCAGTTCTGCTTCTGCAATAAATGTCTCCCTTGTCCTGCATCTGATCGAAGCATTCTTTGCTTTTCTTGTGCAACCGCTGCTGTCTCCAGCCAACAAACAATTGAATTACCCGTCTCATTGCATTAGCTACCACTCTCTGTAGAAGCATCCTCACATTAAAAAAATGTCACTGCTTCAATAATTGCTGCGACTCGTCAAGAAGATGAAAGAACGCAATGACACATCAGACGACTTGCAGGTACACGAGCAGCAGAGTGAACTCAATCAGCGCTAGAAAATATGCTCGATTGAAAGCAGAATCTGAAGAATTCCCCATTTTTTTTAAAAAAAACCATTTCTTATTGAAGCCGCAACACAAGATAAACACATACCAACAGCATAACAATCAGAAATTTATATATTAAACAGTCTTCAGATAAACTGTCCACTCTCGATGTTCGTCTGAGAAAACATGGCCGTCTTGTCTAACGTTTGCAAACACCTCAGCGCACCCAATACGTAGCAACAAAGTCCCCACAAACCAACTCCGCATCGATGCTACGCAAATGGAGCATAACAAAAGAATCTCTGACTGTCTGCGCTTGAAGAGGTTGACACAAATATTCTGTATTTTTTCTGTAGTTGCCTGTGGCGTCGAAGAAAGCAAACTTCGAATGACAATCGCCTTGCTTGATCAAAATGGCTGTCCTTTCGAAGAATGAAATCCAAAAGCGTTTGGCCTGAATGTTGTTCGACTGCCAACAAATATTCGACAATTGGATGTCTCGTAGTTGGCGTTTCTCCGCTCTTTTGAAGCAAAAGCGGAATCAGAAATAGAATTTCGCTGCCTTCCATGTCTGCCTGGCGCAGTCCGAGAAACAGGAAAACTTTATAAATAAAACTGATATTTTGGGGCTTTCATTTTTAAAGTTGAATTCTTTCACTTTTTTATGTGATAAATATCCTTCCCTCGATATTGCCAGCCACTTTCCTTGTCCAAAAAATACCACAAACTGCTCCCCCTGCATGATGCTCCAAAATGCTATATAATTTTGTGCAGATTTTGTCCTTCACAGAATTCCTTCTTTTCATCTTCATTCAACAAAACTTCAGTCGAATTTGTTTTCATCTCTTGTTCCAAATAAAAAATCATGAAAATCATATATCTTCCGTAACTTCATTTATTTCCTAATTGCTATATAACAATCAGCTCTATTCTCATCGTATTGCTCTCCAAAGCGGGGATTGGCCATTTCAACAATAACTCGGATTCCTGCACTCTGGAGGAGATACAGATGGAAATATCTTTGCAATCAATAGGACAATATAAAATGCATTCATTCATGTATTTCCATTCAAAATGAAAATCGTTATATTTCCTTGGAAAACGAATCTCAATAATTCAAAAGATTGAATAACAAAATTATTGCATTTCCACGATTTCTAGTTGCCATCATTGGAAATAATTCTTCTAATTATTTGGGAAATGTTCATTAATTGAACTCTCGTTTTGTTAATCTGTATTCCTTTTGAAATAAAACTTTGATCAAAACATCCATAACAACAAACAGAAAAAACAAAGCGTTTTTTTTCTTTGAAATTACAAATCGAAAATGTTATCGAAAGATGGAATGGTTTGGATGCACATATTTCTTTCATCTTTTGTGAGGTTTAATTTTTCATCTGTTTTCTTCAATCCAATCAAATGAACTTTCATTGTGAATATCAAAATGGTGTTGTTTTCTGAATGAAAATTTCTACAAAAAATCTAGGAGAAGGACAACACAAAAAAGTTCAATGGTTCGCATTCATTGTTGGATGAAAACTCTTTTTGATTGCATTTCTTTTTTTTTTTATTTTTTAGAATTGTTTTCTGAGCTGGAGCATTACGATGAAGATAAACAGAGAAAGAAAATTGGAGAAACGAATGAAATAATTGATGGAATGAATGAAGAAGAATTCAGATCCATTTTCAAATCAGAGCTGTTTGATAAAATAGACAAAATGATTGAAGAAAAGAAAATGTCGATAGAGAATACAATATTGCTGTTGAAGCATGCTGGATGTTGCGTCAAGCTTAAAAATGTTTTCATTCCAAGCTTTGGGAAATCTTCGTTGGCCAATAGATTTGAGAAAATGATTATTAAAGAAGAAAAGAAAAAAGAAGAGAAAAACGAGAAGCTTTTTGTTGATCTTTGTGAATGTTATCTTTTGTTTCATTTCGATTTTTCTTCAGAGTTGATTTCAATTTGTGTCCCTTGCCTTCTAAAAGCTGCGTCAAAGAAAGAGGAAAGCGAGGAGAATCAAAAAGAGGTGGAAATGGCTTTGCTGGCTTTGAGCGAAATGGGATATTGTGTATGAGCACTTCTTTTTCATTTTTATTATGTTTGCTTTTTCCTCCTCTTATTTTTGATTAGGAAATGAAACAAGAACAATTTTTGAAGGAAATTACAGAAATCATCAAACATCAGCAGAAACACAGAAATCTAACTCATCTGGCCTATCAATCTGCTTGGCTGTTTTTTATGTATAGATTCTTCAAAGATAGAAATTTGGAAGATACGATTGCGAATGAACTGCATTTTGGAAGAGAAGCAGCAAGAGAATTGGAAGAGCTAGCAAGATGCATTGGCTGGAAGAAAAAAGGAGGAGAGGAAACGAACAAAGAAGAAGCAAAAGAAAAGTTGACATTGATGAGATGGCTCGAAACATGTGCAATGTATTTTCTCGATTGTCGATTGTGGAATGAAGAATTTATTGGGCTTTTTTGCAGAATTGTTCAGATATATCGAGCGGCGAAGGATAATTGCAGAGGAATTTGCATTTTGTGCACTTATCCCTTGAGAAATGCGGTGGAAAATAGAGTTGTGAGAGTTGAAGATTTATTGAAAGGAGGAGCTGTGGAAGCTGTTTTGGAGGAGATGCAGCGGCCAACGTTGAAAAAAGTCATGACAAATGAATGCTTGCAATTCCTTACAAATGTTTCGGAAAGATTGAACGAAAAGATGGATAATAAAATGGAAGAAGCGAAAAGAAAGGCAACGAAAAGGAAGGTTTTTGAAAAGCTTGAAGAAGGAGGATACGAAGATACCATCACCACCTTTCATGAATTATTTCATCTTCTAAAAATGATAATTTTTGATTCCTATGAATTATCGGAGGATGTTTCAGATTATTTGGTGAATGTTTGAGGAAATGAGATGATTTGAATTTTTTTCATCTTTTCATTAAATAGAAAACAAATATGCATTTGAAGATCTTTTCAAAAATAATATTTTTTATCCCATTTCATTTTGATGAAATGAAAGAAACAAAAAATAAAATAAGAAAAAAACTTCTTTGATATTCAATAGTGTTCCACTTTAACTCTGACCTACACCATTTATTATTCAAATTTGGTAAACTTATTAGGGTCATCTTTTTATTGGAACTTTTTTCTTTATTGGCACCAAAATTTTTTGAAATGAAAAAAAGTTAAAAACACATCAAAAAAATACAAAACTCGAATCAATTACTCTTCTCACTTTTCTTTTTCCATTTTCACGTTCAAACGGGTCAAATTCATCACTTGTTTCATTGTCATCATTTTTAATTTTTCTGAATTTTCTTTTCACTTTTTTCTCCAAAGGCAATTCTTCTTCTTCAATTTCATTTTCTTTTTCAACATTTTCTTCAATTTCCTTTTCTTTTTCTTCAATTTCTTCAATTTTCATCTTGTGTTTTTCATTATATTCATCCCATTCATCAAGAAGTTTTTCTTTTGTTATTTCTTTTCCGAAGAAGTCGAAACAATGTGAATGAGAAGGAATGAAGTATTGAGAAGACTGAGGAAGCTTCATTAGAACCGATCCAGATCCATTGCTGAGGACTCCGCTGTTAATGAAGGCTTTTTTGATCACCGATGGGGTGAATGCTGTGTGAAGGGCTTGTGGCAACACATCTGCAACAGCTGTTCTTTTCGAAGATGAGGAGGTGGATGATGGAGAGCTGTAATTGTTTGATAGCTCTGACTTCAATACTGCAAATACACCTCTGTCCAGCGGCTGCGATATGTGCGTTGTGTGTGGAACGAAGGTGATGACATCAATTTCCGCTTCCTTGAACTGTCTCCATATCGTTGGATCTGCGCGCGATGAGTGCGAGTCCAGGAGAAGAAGGCAACGATGAGATTCTTTTAGAATTCGCTTTCTTCTGTCAATGATAGCTGGCAGCAGAACTGTTAAGGCGTATTTTTTGAATGCTGTTTTGTCCATCCAGCCGTTTGTGTTTGGCCAAATGTCAAGCGACGGAGTCAACAGTGTTGTCAGTTCTTTCGGAAGATTTGCACTCGGCCACAGCACGACAGACGGAAGCGAGAAACCATCAGCAGCGATTCCAGCAACGAGAGTAGCATTCGGCATCCGTTCGTCAGTCTTTTTGAACCCAGCTTGTTCATCTGCAGGATGAACAACAACGCCACGTGTTGAAGTCGGAATTCGAAGCGAAGATTCGTCAACATTGAAGATTAATTCTTCTGGATATTTGTTTTCATCGTGTAATGATTGTAATTCTGTATACCACGGCTTTAGGATTTTCTGACAAGATGCTGCAAGTCTGTAAATATCAACTTGCTTTGGCAGCGAGGACTTCAGTTCCGGATGTCTCTGTATGAAGGCGTAAACTGTCTTTAAAGTTACAGTCTTTTTCTTATTTTCTTCTTTTTCTCCTTCTTCTTCACTATCGTTAATTATATTTTCCATCTAAATTCCAATTAATATACAATTCAAATAACAATTGCAAACCAGATCACGCGCTTTTCGTAACGAGAGGCTTGTCCCTGATCGAGATTCTATTGTTACTTCTTCTAAGAATTGCTTTTCTTTTTCGCCGCTAATAATTGGTGGGTGACCAACTTTTGCAATAGGCCTTCCGTTTTTTATGGCTTTAACAGCGTGCTCCAATGACTTCTTACTGATTCCGCCGTATTTAACCCCGTCGACCAGCCTGACAACATTGTCATGAACAATGTGCGCAATCCTTTCTAATCTCGAACTATATTTTCTGTAATGCAATGTAGACATTGCTTCCTTCAGCCGCTTCTGCACCGCTTCTGCTTTCTTTTTTACTAGCAATTTCATATATATATTATGGGTAATGATCGTTAATAAATTTTTTTATTTATTAATTCTCATTAAAGAATTTTTAATTAATATTTAAATTTTTGAATGAATTAGAAATTTTTACAAACCTTTGTGCAGTCCAATTTCTCACGAAAGCTCAATGGAAGGACTTGAACCCCCCCATTTCCCCCCCATGAGAAATTGGATTTCTTTCAAAATTCAAATATTAGAATACTTGACATTTGTATATATACCAAAAATATAATTTAAAATATCATTTGTGGGTCAGATTAATTTTTATTGAAAAAAAAAGTGCCAATAAAGAAAAAAGTGCCAATAAAAAGATGACCCTATTCAAAATTAGTCAACTAATTTTTCAAAATTAATAAAATTCAGTATTTTTTATTATAAAATTTTTTGATATAATATGATCACTGGCTGATTGTCAGAAAGTGATTAAAATGTTTTGTTTTTTCATTATTCTTAAAAAGGATGAAAATTGAACCCCAATTTTTATTATTTGTGAATAAATTTGAAAAATTTTGATATTTCAGATAAAAAATCATCATCCTTGAAATCGAATAATTTTTAAATGAATTCACCTCACATTGTTTTATTATGTGTTATTCAATCAAAATATCTAATTATTATTTTTTTAATATTCAGATGAACAACAAAAACAATCAAAGATTTTCTAGAGTGTATTAACAGATTTATTCAGTTCCGAAAAATATTTGTATTTTGTTCGAAAAACTGATGTTAATAACTTTTCTTGATTGAATTTAACATTATTTATCGATGTGAGGTGAATTCATTTGAAAATTATTCGATTTCAAGGATGATGATTTTTTATCTGAAATATCAAAATTTTTCAAATTTATTCACAAATAATAAAAATTGGGGTTCAATTTTCATCCTTTTTAAGAATAATGAAAAAACAAAACATTTTAATCACTTTCTGTCACTCAACAAGTGATCATATTATATCAAAAAATATTTTTATAAAAAATACTGAATTTTATTAATTTTGAATAATTAGTTGACCAATTTTGAATAATAAATGGTGCATTTTTTCCCCCACCCTTTTTTTTGTGGAGCTGGCTACGGCTTAATACAAGCTCGTGGCCATCGAAAAATGAGGAGAAACGTTTATTTTAATAAATTTTTCGAATGCAGGGAAAAATATTTTTTTACGAATTTTTTTATGACTTAGAGATCTCGGTATTTTTTAATTTCATTTTTTGATCATTAAATTGATGGTCTTTCCATGAATATAACATTCTGGAAGTTTTAAGCTACATCATCATTACACATCATATCCTTTTTATTGTTTTTATAACTTTTCACATTTCACAAGTTTCTTTTTCACTTGTTTTCTCGTTTCGTCCACTTTTCGAAAAAATGAAATTTTTGATTGAATAAAAAACAATTTTTAAGTTTAATAAATTGTAACTCATTTGATACTCAATATATTGTTGCACACTCACGTTTTTTTTTTTTTTTTTTTTTTTTTTTTTTTTTTGCTGAATAAGTGTGTTTGGTTTAAAAAATAAAAATTACCAAAATTGATGTTTTACAATTTTCTATTTAATATCATTCTAGCATAGCTTTGTTGTAAAACTGCATAATTAACATTTTAACATATATTAAGTATCACCTGTGTGATTATTTTTGAAAATATAACTTTTTTCGGGGTGTTTATTTTTTTAAAAATATACACCAAAAATAATTCAAAGTCGAAAAAAAATAATTCATTTTCGCAAAAGAATAATTCAAAATCGGAATTAATATTTCAATTTCGAAAATGAATTCTTCAATTTCGAAATTCATTTAAAACCAAAAATTTTAATTTATCTCGAGAATGGATTTTAGAAATTTTCAAGTTGTTATTTTATCAATCAAATACTATAACTCAAATAACTGTTTTTTTTAATAGAAATATGAATCCAACCAATTTTTTGTATTTTTTTTTCCGTTTTCGAAAATCATCACTGAAATGATAGTAATTTCAAAAATATTCATTCTATTGAATATCAAAATAAAAATATTTAATTTTCAATCACGTTTATTGTAAAATAAAAAAAACTAGAATTTTTTTTACAAATAGAAAAAAAATTTTTTCTTTTGTAAAAATATTAAAATCTTCAATTTTTAATACGAAAATGAATACATTTTCTTTTCAAATAAACATCAAAATAAAATATTTTCAATCAAAATGAATGAAAATTATTTAAAGAAAATACATAATTTTTCAAATATTCATTAACAAAGTGAACTGATGAAATACAAATAAATAGAATTAAAAACCCAAAACACAAGTTATTCATTCCACAAATCAAAAAAAAATATTCATTTTCGAAATTGAAATATTAATTCCGATTTTGAATTATTCTTTTGCGAAAATGAATTATTTTTTTTCGACTTTGAATTATTTTTGGTGTATATTTTTAAAAAAATAAACACCCCGAAAAAAGTTATATTTTCAAAAATAATCACACAGGTGATACTTAATATATGTTAAAATGTTAATTATGCAGTTTTACAACAAAGCTATGCTAGAATGATATTAAATAGAAAATTGTAAAACATCAATTTTGGTAATTTTTATTTTTTAAACCAAACACACTTATTCAGCAAAAAAAAAAAAAAAAAAAAAAAAAAAAAAAAAAACGTGAGTGTGCAACAATATATTGAGTATCAAATGAGTTACAATTTATTAAACTTAAAAATTGTTTTTTATTCAATCAAAAATTTCATTTTTTCGAAAAGTGGACGAAACGAGAAAACAAGTGAAAAAGAAACTTGTGAAATGTGAAAAGTTATAAAAACAATAAAAAGGATATGATGTGTAATGATGATGTAGCTTAAAACTTCCAGAATGTTATATTCATGGAAAGACCATCAATTTAATGATCAAAAAATGAAATTAAAAAATACCGAGATCTCTAAGTCATAAAAAAATTCGTAAAAAAATATTTTTCCCTGCATTCGAAAAATTTATTAAAATAAACGTTTCTCCTCATTTTTCGATGGCCACGAGCTTGTATTAAGCCGTAGCCAGCTCCACAAAAAAAAGGGTGGGGAAAAAAACAGGTCAGAGTTAAAGTGTAACCCTATATTTCCTTCATTCGTCAAACCCTTTTTTCAATTAACTTGAACGCTCAGCTGTTTCATGAAGAAATAAAAATTTATTTGCTCGTTCATCAAATCTAAATGTTTCTCTTTCAGTCTAATGATTATTTTTTCGTTTTTCCGCTCATTTCTTGCTTTTCCAAATTATGCATAATTTCTGTGAACAAAGTTGAAAGCGAAATGAAGTCTAGACAATTCAGACTTACACTCAAACTCAGTTGGGACATTCCAAACAAAGAGATATTTTTCACAATACCATTGGCGTTTCCCCAGCACCCTGGCTCCAAATCCTCTCCCTTTCATTGAAGCATTCTCTTGTTTTTCTTTTTTTTTTTTGAATAATGGAAATAAAAACAAGAGAATACTTCAATGAAAGGGAGAGGATTTGGCACTAGGTGGCGGGTTAATAACCAATTGTATTATAATTGTAATTTCAAAAATATGTCAATTTTATTGTTGTTATTTCTTCGCTTCATTTTGATGAATCTGGATAATAAATCACTTTTAAAACAAACTTATGAGAATTAATTTTTGTACAGTTAATTGAAATGAAAAAATAAAAAAATGATAAAAATTACAATGAATTTCTTCAAATGTTAACAGAAAAATCAGAAATATTCAATGATAAAAAATAATTATAATTTCCTTTCAAAAACTCTAAAGTTTCATGAAAGCTGGTGATGACATCTTCGTACCCTTCTTCTTCCATCACTTCAAAAAACTTCCTTTTCGTTGCCTTTCTTTCCTCTTCTTCCTTTTCGTCTTCATTCTTTTTTTCCAATCGATTTGAAACGCTCATAAAGAATTGTAAGCATTCATTTACATTACGATCGTTCAATGTTTGTTGCTGCATCTCCTCCAAAACAGCATAAACTGCTTCTCCATTTAATAAATCTTCGACTTTCACAACTCTCCTTTCTGCTGCAATTTTCAAGGAATAAAGGCATTGATTGCTAATTACACCATTATTCTCTTTTGCTGCCCGATATATCTGTACAATTCTGTTGAAAATACCAATATATTCTTCATGATGCAATGAACAGTGGTTTAAATAAGCATCGAACATTTGAAGCCATCTCATCAAAATAACCTCTTCTTTCGTTTCTTTTCCTCGTTTCACTTCTTTTCTCTTCCAATCCACATATTTCATCAGCTCTTTCAGTTCTATTTCTGCTTCTCTCACAAAATGCAGATCATTCACAATCACCTCTTCCACATTCTCAGCACTCCAAAGAGTGTAAATCAGAATTATCCAAGCAGACTGATACGCAAGTTGAGTCAGATTGAGATGCTCCTGATGGTGTTGAATGATCTTTTTGATTTCCTTTAAGTACAGTTTTTGTTGATTTTTCTTAAAAAAAATAAAAAAGAAAAATATCAATAATTGAAGCAAAAACAACTCAACAAATTAATCAATTAACAAATCATACTCTCCACTTCGTAATGTTACTCAGTGTCAACAAAGCCATTTCCACCTCTTTTTGAACTTCTTCGCTTTCCTCTTTTACCGATGCAGCTTTCAGAAGGAAGGGCAAGCAAATTGAAAGCGTTTTAGAATTAATTTTATCATACAGCAAAACATAAAATTCACAAAGATCAACAAGAAGCTTTTCGTTCTTTCCTTCTTCTTTCTTCTCTTCTTCAAAAATCATCTGTTTGAATCTTCTGCTCAGTGAAGATTCATCAAAGTGTAGGTCGAACAAACTTTTCAACTTTCTGCAATATCCAACATGTTTCAGCAGCAAAATTGCATTCTCCATTGACATTTTCTTTTCTTCAATCATTTTTTCTATTTTGTCGAATGTTTCATCGTTGATAATGGATTCGAGTTCACTAAAAGCCATTCCATCAACTATTTCATTCATTTCTTCAATTTTTTGCTTCTGCTCTGCTTCAGTGAAATGTTCCATCTGTGAAAGTTTCTCTAAAAAAGGTGAAAAATCAAAAGAGAAAAAAGAAGCATTTTTTTTTAAACCAACTATTTCTTTTAACACTTTGCAAACTGAGAAATATTTGCTTTTTTGAAGGTGACTGTGAAATCGCAAAATGAATTCAAAACAGTTTATAAATTCGTTTTCGAAATATTCGTTGAATATTCGAATTAAAAGAATTAAAAGCACCAAATCAAAATTTTATAAACAACACAGGATTCGAAACCTCTTTTGCCATCAAAGATTTTTGCATCAAAACAAGCAAATCTTTGTATTAAAAAATCTATTTTTCGCGCAAATAAGTAAGGGTTCACAACATATAATTTATAAAGTTATTTTTTTTAAATTGGTGATTTGCTACAGTCAGAGCATGTTTGAGCTGCTTGTGCATACAACTACAGATGCAACCATGCGAGTTATATCCCCACAGAAGAATAGGAATTTTGCTTACAGATGGAGAAGCGAGTGGCTGTTTGCATCGATTGCTTGCGAAAAGTGAATAAGTGGAAGAAATTGCATGAAATTTGAACTTGGTTAAAAATCGCAAAATATATGAGGCAACATCATCTGCGATATTTTGAATGAAAAATAACTCAAGCAAGATGCAAAAAAAGCGATAAGAATGTTTCTGAAGGATTGAATTGAACCACTTGTTCATTTCGAGGGAAATGCAGTACACTTGACATATCTATTGGGTAGGACTTGTTTTGTGTGGTTCTTTGGGGGGAAGGTTGGTTTTGTGGAAAAGGAAATAGAATTGGGGGATTGGACAATGGAGGAAACGAGTTGAACGATGCACTCAGCAGGCCTCAACAACAATCGCATTTGCATTTCGCACTAATCCTGCAGGAAATCTATCAACAAAGACATGGCGTTGAATAAGTCATTGAAAAGGAGTTCATTACTTTATCATTTGGAGAATATTAATTTTCACTTGCATCATTATCGGTTTCATAAAGGATTTTTTGCTTTCGAGGATGTTCTAGATCAGCCATTTGTTGTCCAGTAGTCTGTTTTTTTTATGTGGCAAGAGGCAATTTTGGAGAACAAGAAAGCCAGCTGGGCTGATAATTACCAATCAATTGGAAATGGGAAAAACATTGAAAGAAAAAAAGATGGTTTGATTATTTTTATTTCATTCATGTTTCTTTAAAGTTACTCTTTGAATGAATAGAGATTGGCCACGAACAGGAATGACAGGAAAGAAATCTTTTTTTATTTAGCAAAAGAACCAGAAGTTTTGAGATTATTCTTGTTTGGATTGCATTCAACAATAACATTCGTTACTTCCACCATCTGCCTTGCATGCATAGCATAACAATGCTTGATATGAGCTTGAAAGCGAAAAGCAGTTTGTTTGGCTCGTTTGTTGAGAGTGCTTGGCAGAAGCGACTTATTTGTCGGAGCAGATGGGCTGGCTGAGCATTCACATTCAAAAAAGCAACAAAATTTTCATGTTATTTATATTTCTTCATTTCAGAAAACTGCTTGATAGAAACATGCAACTGGAAGATTTTATGGCAAGACTCACACTTTTGATGCAATTGGCAGAAATGGATGTATAAAATGTGAAAAGGATTTTCGAAACTTTGAATTGGGATCAAAAATTGGAGGATTTCCAAAAGGAGAAGAGAAAAAGGAGATAAGATGGAGCAATGGACTGGAAAATAAGGAAAAATGATTGTGGAAAAGAAAAGTTGCACTGAGGGGAAATGGAGGAAAGAATAACAAAAAGAGGAGAAAGAGCGAGAACCTAACAATTCTGAAGAAAGAGAATCATACCATTGGAGAAAGAAAGAAAGAAAGAAAGAAAGAAAGAGAAAAAAATTAATAGTTCAAGAATGAGTTGAAAAATATCTGAATAAAATAAAATTAGTTAATAAAAATAATTTTCACAGTTGAAAAATGAGTTTTCAAGACTTATTAGATGAATTAAAAAATATAGAAAAATATCAAAATTATTGGGTTATTTTGAAATTATCCAATAATTTTGAAATTGTCCATGGAACTTTTGAAAAATTTAGGGAAATTTTGCAATTAGTTAGGAAGCTAATTTTATTCTGTGAAAATATATATTTTGCAAAAAACATAAAGTAATTCAAAGCAAATATTCATGTTATTCTCTTGTGTTTTTAGTGTTAATATCTAATAATATAACTTATTTGCTGTTTTTTTAGGAAATTAAAAAATAATTTTTTTAAATAAGCTTTTAAATCCAATTATGTTCTTTTCTAAGACTTTTTTTTTGTTCGAGTTTTTCAAATGAAAAATACTTCTCATTAAGCTTGAAGATTAAAAATGTTCATTATTAAACAGAATGAATGGATGCAACAAAAAGCCAATCATTTTTTTTGTTTGAATGGGTTGACTGTTCATCACCACAAGGAGGCGTCCCTCATGTGCAAGATTATTCAAATGCTATTCTGTCAGTTGAGAATTCTTCATTCACAAGCAGCAATGCTTCTTCCACAAAAGGTGGGTGAATATTTGTCTTCAAAATTGCTAAACACACTGTGCTTCATTCAACATTCACCCAAAGTTCGGTTGCAGCAACAACACACTTTAGTGATGCAGGAATCATGGCAGAAGATATTCACACTTAACCAGTTGTTGATGATTGCTCCTTTCAAAATTACTCTTCTGGAGACAATAGAGGAGGAATTTGTTTTAATCAAGAAGTTGTTCAAAAACAAAAGCAATGCGTTGTGAGTTCCTTTTTTTGAAAACAACAGGCGTAATAGTTCATCTGATGGCACGGGTGGTGCAATTGAGCATTGGCTTTCAATGAACAAAGTCTTTATGATTAACTGCCTATTTTGTTACTGCTTTTCGATGACAGCATGAGTTGCTTTTGGCTCACAAATAGATGTTGTTTATTGAGGAATTTTTATTTTTCTGTTGTTTTTTCCACAAAAGTTCATGTGTGAAATGCAGACATGACATTCTTCTTCAAAACTTTTCATCAAACAACATTCACATAAGATGTTATACAAACAGACAAACACCAAACAGAGTTAGCTCAAAATACAACTCTGTTGTTGATAAAAGTGAATAGCTTGATAATGTTGGTGGACGAACCACATTTGATTTTTTCAACTGCAGCACAATCAAATTCCAAAGGCATTTTTTCATGTGGAATCAATGAAAGCTATCCGTATAACACTATCAGCCATTGTTTAACTCAACTTTTTCCACGTTATACAAATGAAGTTCAGATATATACAGGAACAATAACAAAAATAAGAAGTGAAGACTTCGATACCAACGCTATTGTGATATGTGGACAAAGTGGTGTGAGCGCAACTGCCCAAACAGAATTTGAAGCAGCCAATGTTTTTCTCATTACAGTTTCAACAGGAACTTGCTCTTGTGCATAACTCAGAAGAAGTGAGTGTAAGTTCCATTCTTCTCAAATACACTTGAGTGATAAATAATGTTGGAACAACAGGCTGCACAACTCTTTTCTCACTAAGTCTCCTGTTTTCACGAACCCTCCATGAGAGTTCTATTAGCTACAGCTCCATTATCATCTGCTCATGTTCTCCAGTAAAAGGTCAACAATGTGTGAGTATCACTGATTGAATTTCCTCGGATAACTGTCATTTTTATAATTTCACATCATCTGGGTCTGTTTTCTCCAGCTATTGTCTTTTCTTCGCTTTCAGTTCCATGACTGATGATACCATCTCTTCTCCTGATCTCTTTTGGGGAAAATTGAATGTTTTTATTAAATTCCATTCAATCTGACAGAAAAACAATTCTCAAACTATTTTCGTCGTCATCATCAACCTTTTTTTCTTCTTATTCCTCATTTTTTTTATTCTTTTTCTTCATCGTTTCCTGCCTTTTTTGTTTCGAATGTTTTTTAAGAAAATTATGCTTTCTCAAGATTTGAGATATATATATTTCATTCGAACATTTCTTTGAATGAAAATGACTGCGATAAGAAACAGGAGATTAAAGAGAAAGAATAAGGAAAAGAAGAATGCAACGATGAAGATGACAACACTGATGAAAATGTTTGATGAGAAGTTAAATGATCAATCCCATCAAATCATGGATCAAAGAACTGCAACATGCTGTTGATCACCAATTCCATGTTCTTTAGGAGATCTAAACGATGTTCTGAAGAAGCAGATACTGATGAATCTTGGCAAGATATAATTCCTTCTCCATCTTCAATATCATCGTCTCGTGAAACTTTACACTCACTACCCGTCCCACAGCAGCGTCCCAAAGCATATCGACACGTATTCCTCATTTCTCTTCAGCTGCAACCCCACCAATGCCACTAGCAGCCGCACCATTTGAAACAGCGCCCTCTGCCCTTCTTTCTTCACCACAGCTAACTGCACAGCATCCACTCACCACCTCAGCCCAACCAACGCTCTCATCCATTTTCACGCAGATGCTATAGAAAGCATACTCACCGTGCGTTGCAGTTCCTGTTCACATTCTTCGTAATCACTCTGTATTCTTTCAACGTTAGAGGAACTCTCCAGTGAGTTGCATTGCATATATCCGGAAGTCGAAGATGCAATAAGAAGAAGTCGTTGAACTGGCACGTCTCCAGCACCGAAGCAAACGGTGGCAGACAGCACGGCGATAGATAAAATGAATCCAAAAAGATACAAGGCAACAGACACCTGTGGAGTCTGCAAATTACAAATACACAGAAGAGATTCCATTTGATCAGACGTGATATTTCTACAACGTGCCCTTGATGACAAAGACAAAGAAGTCGATATGTGTCATTCTTTTTGAAAAGTTCCTCAACTTTAATTTTGTCCCACAAAAGATCATATATGATGAAAAAATGTTGATCATTCCGTTCCCATTATTGTTAAAATGGTTATAAATATTGTTATTTTCTGAGCTTATTATTGAAAAGCATTTCAAAAATCTGATGATAACATACAGAACGTTAATAGTATAACAAAAAACGCTTTTGTTTGCTGCTTCATTCGAGCTATTTGAATCAAATGAATTGCATGTTCTTATTTCTGCTTTTTCATTTCATCTGTTTGAATATTCATTTTTATTTCATTGATTATAACTAAGTTTTTTTAATTATCTTTTGATTCCAGACAAATAAAATTGACTTTCTTGTTTTGGAGTATTTTTAAATAATAATTGGGTGATAATTTTAGAAATCATAACTTTTTTCGGTGTGTCAGTTTTCAAAGATTGTCGGTTTTATAAAAGAAAATTTCAATTCAAAAGTGAAAAAACATGAAAATTGTTTTTAAAAGCAAATACTTAAACCGAATTGTGGATAAAAATGTCTTTAATAAGCATTTTCACTTTTCAATGTTCATTTTATAATATTCAAGTGAAATTTTTGAACTGAAAATTTTCAAACAGGAAAGATTTATCAAAACAATACCCGTTGCATTAGAATAATAGACTTAAAGGAGTTGACATGGAGCAATTATTAATGCTATTACAAAAACTGGAAGTTAGATATATTAATTTTCAAAATAAATATCCATTTATTTCAAACTCAAAAATGCCATCTTTTCCAGTATTTAGATTCAACAAGTTTGTATCAAACAAGTTTCTTTCAACTCAGAATGTGCCTTTTCCTTCTCCCTTTCAGTTTAAACAGATGCATTATATAAAGACGTTCTGCTTCAATCTTTTCAAATAGCATGAAAAAAGTTTGCTTTTTCGGCTGGTCGTCCATTCTGATACAAATATGGATGCTGTTAGCTCTTCGGGTGGCACTTCTTGCTGACTTGATAAGAAATGTCTCATCAAATTTCATGTGTCATTTGCAGAGAAGCAGTCATCTCTTCGTTCAACGCCTTTGTCTTCTTCGTCTTCAACAGGAGCAGCACGCCGATCAACTGCTCCATTCCGGAAGCGAAGAAGCAAAGATAAGAAGGCGGTGGGAAATTTTTTGTTATCGTCGGAACATGCAATCAATTTCTTCGGATGTCATTGTGGTGGTGGCGTTTATAACTTCAACAGCATCGATGGAAAAAACGATATGCGGCTTCGAATTGTGATGTCTGAGGCGGCTGATGTGAATGCGCAGCACATGCAGCTTGCGCCGCATACGATTATATTAATATGATGTAGCGCAGCGTGCGGTGCTGCACGGGGGCGTTGAGTGTGCGTGCGATGTGGCGCTTTCGGCTATGCTTTCGGTTCCGCTGGTGGCACCGCTTCCTTCACTTGCAGCGTCGGTGGACACAAAGTCAGGGAGAAAGAGAATCTTTGTAGTGGAGGAAGTGAATGCTTTACCGTCGATCTACGATCTGTTTGACCAGTCGCTGCAAATATTGCGATCGCAGCAGTCGAGGCGTATGGAGGTGAAGTTGGATTACGAAGTGACGGGGGCGAGGGGATGCAGTGTGTGATGTGGAGGAGATTGTGGAGAAGTGGCTGTATGTGGTGGGGCTGAGGATGGAGGATGTGATTCTGTCACCAGCAGCGATAGTTCTGGCAGAGCTGGAGGAGCGAAAACATGGAGAGGAAGGAGAACGATTCAGCAGGAGACGCAGATGAATGTTTGAGTATTTCAACAATGAAAAGTTTTATTGAAATGATGAGATTTGTGAAGCTGTTGAAAAAATGAGCGAATGATTTGTCAACAATTGAGGAAAAAGGCAAATCCGATGAAGAAGCAAGTGGAAGAAAGTTATTTGATTTTTGAAGAGTGATAAAAAGAAGAGGAGAAAGAGGAGGAAGAGGGAGGAAAAATTGAGTGCACTAAGAAGAAGGAGTGATGAGATTGTTCTATCTGGTAGATGGCCGATGAACAGCGTCTCGAACCAAAAAGGTAATCAGCGAATGATGCGTGTGCGCATTGCAGACGAGCAAATTTTGGATGTGCTAGGCGAGCTGAACATACTGCTGCCTTAAAGCTGTGCAAAGATACAGATGAAATGGTGGAGATCCAGTTGAGAAACAAAGTCGAAGAGGAATCAAACTTTTGAGCCGTGTGAGGTCCTCATGCAGCATGGGACTAAGAGTGAAGCAGGGATGAAGCAGGCGATTTCAGAAGACTTTGCGGTTATGTTTTTCTCCCTTGTTGAATAGTTCGAGCAAAAGCAGAGGAGTACGAGTTTGTGTGTGGTATCTTTATCAGCCAGGATGAGCTGATCCGCCTTGTGAATGTGCACATTGTGATAAAGCCGCAGCGACTTTGCTGAGGAGTGACAGAGCCTGTTGTGATGGAGTGCAGATGATTCGGTGAAGGTGAAGTTAACAACGGAGAAGGGAATTGAAGCTTCACGGCAGAGCAGAGAAGGAGCAGCAGGTAATGCGAAAAAGATTCTGAGCAATTGTTCAGCGATGCTTTCAGTGCATGCGTTTGAGGATGTGTCTGATGGGGCGTCTCAAGAGGATACGCAGCTGATATGGCTAGGTGAGTGAATTGAGGCGGAGGTGCAGAAGGCGGGGGGGCGTGTTCATTCAACACGTCAGACAAGAGGCTAGGTACAGAAGAGGAGTTTATTCAGAGAAGACAGTCGAATGCTGTACAAACAATAGGGTAATGCGGCTATGATGCTTCGTACCCAATTTCAAACCAACCTCGCTTTCTCAGCGGTTGTTCCTATGGATGCTCCCAAGGAATTGAAGATGGCTGCAGATGATTTGCATTACAATTTTGTTTCTTCTTCCACTTCTTTTCTTCGTCAATTTCTATTTTTTTTTTGAGTGTCTATTCCTTCTTCTCATCATCCTCTTCATCTCAAATTTCTCATCTGTCACATTCCTCTTCTTCTTCCTCTTCATCAGCCTCAACGCATACATCTCTGGAAGCACCTGCTTTGAACAGTATATCAAATGCGTGTGTTCTGACAAGTTTCCCGTAGATGTGCTTGTTTCATTGGCTTTACGGTTTTTGCGCAGCTCCATCGACCTCCTCATCTCCTGATGCGACGAAGAAGAGCGCTTGTGCAACGAATGGGAAGAGTGTGACGAAGGCATCAGAGGTGGCACATCGTCAAGAGGAGTGGTGGATTTGAACAGACGAGGAGGCGAATAGAAGAAGCGCTTATGCGAAGAAATGTGTGAAGATGGAGAGTATGTGCCAAGGAGAAGCGGTGGTGCATCAGCAGCGGAGAAGGATAGAGGGACAGACAGAGCTGATGAAAGAGAAGAGGAGGAAGTGGTGGAGATGACAGCAGACGAAGTGAATGGAGCTGGCAAGTTTGATGAGGTAGTTGGGGTTGCAAGAGCAGCAGATTGTTGGAGGCTTTCTGGCTGAGCCAAATGAGAAGGGCGCGAGGGAGAGCTCGCCTGTGTGAGTGACTACTGCGATGTGGCTGAGGATGTGCGGGTGTGGAGAGAGTTCGTGTTCAAAGAGGAAGACAATGATTGAGATTGAGACTGAGACTGAGATGAAGGCTGAGGCTGTCGGGTGAGTGCAGAACCAGGAGAGGTGGATGGAGACATCTGCTGGATGGGCTGAGAGAAGGAAAGAAGAGCAGAGAAAGAGGAGGAAGCGAGAGATGTTGGAGAAGTTAGAGAGGCCAAGGAAGAAGAAGCAGAGGAAGATAAAGGTGGAAGGGAAGAAGACGACGACGACGAAGAAGATGATGATACAATGGATGCAGTTGAAGATACCCCAAGCACAATCGTCGGAGCCAACAGTGATGCAAAAACAGAAGACGATGTGTCATCAAAGAAAGAGCGAAGCATGGCCAACACAAAAGTGGAAGAAAATGGAGCGTATGAGGTGCTTATCTTAGAGCGGTGAGCTGTTGATGAGTGTGTGAGTGCTATTGACGTGGTTGTTTGAGTGACGGGGGGTGCAGGGAAGATGAGGATAGTTGTTGAGACAGAGGCAAAGGCAGGCACTGTTAATGTGGTAGAAGTGGAAGCAGAAGAAGAAGAAGAAGAAAAAGAAAAAGAAGGAGAGGAAGAGGAAGAGGAAGAGGAAGAGGAGAAGAAGGAGAAGGCGAAGGCGAAGGAGAATGAAAGAGAGGAAACAAGGGCTGGAGTTGAATGGCTTGGGGAAACGAATGAAGATGAAGCATATGGTTGTGTAGGAGTTTTTGAATGTTGTGAGCGAAGAGTGGGAGGCGAATTTGGAAGAATGGAAGGTGAGGAAGTTTGTGGAGTGGGAGAAGATGCATGCGGTGCGGATGAATGCGTGTGATGTGGTGATGATGAGCACGACAGCTTCGTAGATGTCGACTGAGGTACTGATGCAAGCGACAGGATCGATCGCGCTGCAAAGTGGCAGTGCGAAAAAAACATAAAGCAATTCACTGAAGTGTGATGGAGCTCTTACGTAGTTTTGTGCGTTACGCTTCTTGTTGAGAAAAGTGTCTGTTCAATTATATGAACATTTGATGACTTGGTAGTCGAATGAGTGTCACATCAGAGAGTGAGGGCTCATGGTGGGGTGAAAGCAGAAGGGAGGACGCCTGAGGCAGAGTGGAGGGACAGGAGGAATGTGTCGCAGGATGCGGAGAAAGAAGTGCTGCTTGAGTTTCTGGAGTGGAAGAATCTGCAAAGAGTAGAAGTGGATTTGTTGATGATTATATGGTAGTTAAAGGAGAAGAGCGTATCTGAAATTGTGGTTTGGATCCTGTTGGATGTATAAAGGATAGTGCTGTGGCGTAAATGCATGAGACAATTATGGCGAAAGGGAGGCAAGTGTGTTAGAGTTTCGCCATCTGATCAATGTGCATATTTTTTTGATTGGAATAGAAGAAGAAAAGTTGTAGGATGAGGAAGAAGAAGAGATGTTGAAGAGATATTGAAAATGGAGTGAAGAGGAAGGGAAGATGAAAGAGAGAAAATAAGTTTTGATGATTCCGTTTCAACGCTTGTTGTTATCATTGCTGAATTGATTGTTGAACTTGAATCAGAGACTGTCCAGCCACTTTGATCATTATTTCCTCGAATTTCATTATAGCGATTGGGAAAGTTAAGTTCATCATCTGTCATAATCATGAGATTCACAATGACTTTCTTTGTTCCTGTTTGACGTGTGAGTGAGTGTTTCATTGTCAAGCAAGGGAATTGGACAATTCCGCAATGAGAATGATTGGATGCATCTGTACCACTCACACGTATTTTTTCTGGTATGGGGAGGAGATAGATGCAGAGAAGGATGGCGGCGCTGGAGTTTCCATTGTCGTATCCTCTCACTCTGTCGACTGAGTCCAAAGAGGCTGTTTCATATGAGATCATTTGAGGATTGGCGACTGCCTGCAGATTGGATGAAATGACAAAGATATCATTCCCCCATTTGGCTGTGTTTGTTCCAAAGGAGGAAGAAATCATGAAAGTGGGACTTTCATTCAGCAATTAAAGAAGGATTTCTCCTATAAGTCCATTCAATGTGGAGCAAAAGCATCCATCACACATCCCGCCTTTCACTTTCACTTCGTTCGCTTCTCCTGTACATAGCATTGTTGATCCCCCATCAGCCAATGTGGTGCTTCCACGTCTGAAAATACTCTCGAAATCATATCTTTATCTATTATGAAATTGAAAAAACAAATGTTGGCTATCAACTGCGAACTATTCAATTAAAAAAGCATTATTGAATAATAAATTAATAAAAAAATATATTTGTGAAAATAAAATGAAAACCACTAAATTTATCATAATTTCAGATGCATCGAATATGTGTGTTCTATCTTCGCTTTTGTGTTAAGTTCATGTTCATAATGCAAATGAAAAAATACTATTCATTTGAAATTTTGAATAAACATAAAAAATCGAGTTAATCTGAAAAAAAAAATCGATACACGCCTTGCTCATTTCATTGATAAACAATTGCAAAGGTGTTCAATCAAGAAAAAAACATTTTCATTGAAAAACTGACATTTAAATTTTGATCAAAAACTTGGATGAATAATTTTTTTCTTTAAAATATTTCTTCTCATTAATAAGTATGCAATCAACAAACGAACATTTTCATGCTTGTTTCAAATTATCAAAAAAATAATGGAAATGGGGCAATAATTTTTCTTTTAAGAAAAAAACAACTATTTGTTCCAAACTTTTTCTCCAACTTTACATTAAAAGTCTTTCATTTCTACGTCAAAAAAATACAGAAAAATTCTAAAACTGAGAAAAATATTTGTTAGAGAAGAATGAAACAAAATTCTTAAAACAAAAAATTTTGTCCCAAATGGAATGATAATTTTTAATCTTCCACGGGTCAGATATTTGATCTTTTGTCACTTTATAAAAAGAATGACCCATATCAACAAAATTATAATTTGTTTGCTTGTGTCTTGCGTAATTTAATTTTATAAATTAGCCCTACGTGACGTGAGGAAAAAAAATTTGTCACGTCCTTCACTAATTTTCCACTTCTTAAAAAAATTAACAAAAAAATTTTTTATACCATTGGTCGAAAACTCGGTAAGTGGTGGAAAACCCGGTAGTTGATCACTCGAAATAGTCGGTTTTTTCAAAGTTGAAGCCATCTCAATTCATTTAAAACATATTATTTTTGTTTTGGAAGATGTTTGTGAAAATAAAATTTTATTTTTGTAAAAAAAAATTTTCGAAATTCGTTGAGAATATTTTTTTCTATAATTTGATCTAAAGCATTAAAATATAAAAATCATACAAAAATCTCAGCTGCAGTGTGCTGTTCATATCTACCGAAAATATTTTATTAAGCTATTAATAATAAATTGTATTTCTATATTAAACAACTATCATATTTTGTGAACGGGGACGCCAGATACATGTTTTGATTGGAACTTGCATTTTTGGAAGTCAAACATTTCATATGCAAGCTAACAGTTTGTTATTTTTTAAATGTTGTGCACTTTATTATTTTTTGCTATTCTCATAGTTAAAAATCCAAATTCCTGCATTTTAGCTGCTTTGACGATTGCATATTTTCATTTGAGTTTATCAGTGTTAAATATATCATGACGTTTACAATTGAACAATATTGTGTAGAAAATACTAAATTCTTGAGATTATCCAATTTTTAAAACATCAAAAAAAGTTGATTCTGATATTTTTGACTTTTATCATTTTTTATAATTTGACGATAAGTTTGTAAAATGTTTGTTTCATGTTCCAATTTTGTCTGTATTTGTTATTTTATGTTAAGAAGTTGTTTTATAATTTAATTTAAAATTTTATATTTCGTTTATGATAATGATTTGACAAAAGATATTGAACTGTTGTTTTTCACAGAATCGTTTAATAAACAAAGTTTTCATTCAAGTTCTAAAGAATATCGAACAAAATTGTGCAATATTTATTAACTATTTCAAATTTTAATTTATTATGGTCATTGCAAAATCTGATTCATCTACAAATAACTTAAAATTATCAATCTTGTATTTTTAAATGCAACATTGAATTTTTGGTTATCACAAACCGGTTTAAAAAGATAATAGGTTGATTCAACATATTGCCATTGTTATTTGAAAATTCATTGAAAAGTTTCAAAATTTGTGATCTTATAATTAACAACAAACTTTATCGAATAAATAAAAAATTTCATTTGAATAAACTAAACAAAACAAAAATCATTAACAAAATGTTAATAATGTTGAATATGCTATTCAAACACAGTTAAAATCAAAACTTGAAACAAACATTTTTACAAACTTATCGTCAAATTATAAAAAATGATAAAAGTCAAAAATATCAGAATCAACTTTTTTTGATGTTTTAAAAATTGGATAATCTCAAGAATTTAGTATTTTCTACACAATATTGTTCAATTGTAAACGTCATGATATATTTAACACTGATAAACTCAAATGAAAATATGCAATCGTCAAAGCAGCTAAAATGCAGGAATTTGGATTTTTAACTATGAGAATAGCAAAAAATAATAAAGTGCACAACATTTAAAAAATAACAAACTGTTAGCTTGCATATGAAATGTTTGACTTCCAAAAATGCAAGTTCCAATCAAAACATGTATCTGGCGTCCCCGTTCACAAAATATGATAGTTGTTTAATATAGAAATACAATTTATTATTAATAGCTTAATAAAATATTTTCGGTAGATATGAACAGCACACTGCAGCTGAGATTTTTGTATGATTTTTATATTTTAATGCTTTAGATCAAATTATAGAAAAAAATATTCTCAACGAATTTCGAAAATTTTTTTTTACAAACATAAAATTTTATTTTCACAAATATCTTCCAAAACAAAAATAATATGTTTTAAATGAATTGAGATGGCTTCAACTTTGAAAAAACCGACTATTTCGAGTGATCAACTACCGGGTTTTCCACCACTTACCGAGTTTTCGACCAATGGTATTAAAAATAATAATATAATTATTATTGTTATTGTTATTAATTTGAAACAAAAACAAGTATTTTCAAAACATTAAATAAATTATTCGTTTTTATTTTCTTTCTTCGATAAGTTTAAGATTAAGTTTTCCCATTGCAACATGATAATTTAAATGAAATGAAAATTATAAAAGAGATGAAGAGTTACTGGAACCAATTCGGAAATGTTTGGTATAGGCACTGACATATTCACATGAATTTTGATTTATGGTTAAAATTCTTTCCCCTTTTAAACAAAGTTAAATTTTTTGAAAAGATCAAAGTGTTGATTTTTCCGAATACCATATTTTTTCAGTAATCATTTCCCTAAGACATTATTTTCTATTTGTGTGCTTTATCTTCTGAAAGCTGCATGGAACAAGGAGATTAACGAAAAAGCTCAAAAAGAAGTGGAAATGGCATTGTTGGCTTTGAGCAACATTCACGAAAAATTTGTGTGAGAATCGCTTTTTTATTTTTTATGATGTGATCGAATTTTCTTTCAACCTTTTAATTTCTTTAAACATTTTTTTAAGGAAATTCCAGAAGAATTGTTCTTCGACGAGATCAAAGAAATTGTGGAATACCATCATGAGTACCACAACCTTTTTCATCTTGCATATGTTTCAGCTTGGAAATTTGCGATAAATTGATTGTGTTTCAATGAAAATTTGCACGATGCTGATGCGAATGATCCGCATTATAAAAGAGAAGCAGCAAGAGAAGAAAAAGAGCTGACCAAATATGTGGAATGGAAGAGGAAAGAAGAAGAGAATGAAGCGAGAAGAAAAGAGAAGAAAGATGATGTTGTTTTTATTTGATTACTTGATACAATTGATAATTATTTTTTTTCAAGCACATAATGGAATGAAGAATTTGCTAAGATGATTGGCAGCATTGCTCAGTTGGTTCGTGCATCAAAGGCTAATCACAGAGGAATTCATAAACAATTCATATGTGCTTTTGCAAATACGGCTGGTTGCGACTATGTGAATATTGGTGTTTTTTTGAAGGAAGGAGCTGCTGATCTCATTTTGTAGCAATTTCAATTGCCAACATTTAAAGATGAAGTAATATATATTTGTTTGCTTGAGATTCTTAATGAATCTATTGTAAGTCTGAAAAAAGAAGAGCACAGCGAAGCTAACGAAATGAAAAGAAACAACTTTCAAAGTTGTTTATTTGAAAAGATAGAACGAAAAGAATGTGGTGATGTAATCACAAGCTTTCAAGAAATATTACATTTTCTTAATCAAAAATATATATATAATTACAAATCACGTTTTATATTTTGGATTGTTTTGTGAATGTTTGATAAAATGAAATATTTTGAATTCATCACTCATTTGACATTTTTCTTATAAATCATTTCATAAAATATTTGAAAATCATCAACAAAAAATCACATAAGTGATTTTTTTTAATAGAACTTTGAAATGAAACAAAACAAAAATAACAGCAGTTCATTTATCATTTTTTTAGTCATCTTTTCCCATCTTTCACATCATCAACATTCAATATGCTCTAAGATTCCTTTAGAAAAATCCAAATGCACATGTAACACTTTATTTTCATTAGATGATTCAGTGCCTATTTCAAAGTTTTATGAAAATTTCTCGGTTCAATATCCGTTTCCAACATAATTTTTATAGTTTCATGGAAGATGAATAGAAATGAGATTGAAAATGTGATATGAACTTTTGTGGAGTAATCATACTAAAAAGAAATTAAAGAGCAAATGAATCAAATTGAAAGAACAACGAAATCGTTAATTCTGAACGATTGGAACATAATTATTCCCGTTTTTGTGTAGATTTCTTTTTCCAAAATGATGATCTATCCAAGTACATTTTATTAAAGCGGAATGATATTTCAGAATTTTTTCGATTCCAACTCTTGTCCAGATCATAGAAAATTCGATGCATTGAAAATAGTGACAATTCTGAGTTCATTTTTTTCATTTTTATCGTTCTCATCCGTTCTGGCAAGAACTGAAATTTTCAAGCTTAATATAAGATACAAATTCATCTTTTTCATCATAAAAAAAAAAGGTTGCTAAAAAACCATTCTAATAGTTTTTTTTTCGCAACTCTTTGGAACTTCCTCATTGTTTTCAAAAACTTCGAATGGAATCCTTGAAATATGTTCATTTAATTATCGGGGGGTGCTTGATGTTTTTCACAAAGGCTTTGTTTGCACATTTTGATGCAAAATTGAATCACTTTAAAAACAAAACAAACATCACATTTTTTCTCTTTATGTTTATGCAACTTAATAAAAACGATAATTAATGCTCTCTTTATTCTTCAAATTGCTTTAATATGTATTTTTCATGAAAAAACGCAAACGCATCAATTGAAAAATGAAATGTTATAGTTGTCAATCTTTTTCGAAAAGAACAAACAAAACTACAACACCTCTTGTATTGGGAGTGATAACAGTTGGGAATTGTTATATATCTGCCTGAATATGACTAATCTCACTTATCTGAACTGTTCTTATTGTTGTATATTCAATTCTGCTTCATTCTCTTGTAGGCTCCACCGTCTGCGAGCTTGGAACTAACGAGTTGAGTTTGTTGTCCAGTTCCGCAATGTGTAGTCGTGGGAACGCAGTTGTTCTTGAGAAGAGGTTTGTTGTTTCCTGTAGTACTGAGGCTGGGAGAAATGGTGCTTGGGCAATGGATGAGCAGTTGCAAGCAACAAGTGCGGTTTGATCTTCCTGTCGAGGAGCAACTAGCGCGTGGGCAATGTCGGATGCAAGGTTGGCTCAAAGATAGGAGCGCGTTGGAGTGTGAGCTGTCGGTGATAAGCGAGCATGTCTCGCTATTAGCACTTCCGGTACTCCCTTCAAGATCAAGGCGGAAATGGCTGCATGCTTGATTGCGTATTGTCTGAACTCCTATGGGATCCTCACCTGCGTCATTCCGAGTTTTACCATTTTTCTGATTCCTGAAGTCTTCAGCGGTGTGTAATGCGTTGTATTCAGAAGAAATGTGTCTCTCGATTCGTAGGTCCTTCAAACTCTTTCCCAAAGGCAGTTGACGGTTCTTGCTGGGCAGATCTTCTCATCTCCTTCTCCTAAGAAAGGAATTGCAAGACAACTCGGGGGAATGGATGATTTCAGGTGGGTGTGAAGATGGATGGCATCGTTGTCAAAAAGAGATTTGTTCATCGATAATAGTTCGAGTTCGTGGAAGCGGCATGCTGCGAATAGCACGCAAAGCATTATGCACTTAACAGTAAGTTCATTGAAGGATAGATCAATATTGATTGGCCGTGAGTTGTTGAAATCGAAGACCAAGGTGGGCGACCACATATATGTGAATGGTTTTCTGGGAACGTGTGAACGGTGGAACGAGCGGAAGATTGTCTTCATAATTGGGACTTGCTAAATTTCCTCTCCACAACCAATTCTTGAGATTTGAGAAATTGCGGATCTCGTGGGACACATGCACGTGTTGGGGAATCCCTTTTCCTTTTGTTTGACAAAAAGCATGGTCCACCTTCAACACCATTCCAAAAAGTCTAGTGGAAATTCTCCACAGTTTTTCCTCAGCCCAGGACTGGGAGACATGATCGAATCCGAATGTGTGGGCTGTCCAAATTTAAGTCGATATACGATTTTAAGCTTCGGTGATTATTGTTTCGGGAATATTGCATCTTCGAATGCCGCTGTTCCACTGCTGTTCTCCTCTATGTGCTTCCAGTTGAGTCTTGCTGCTTAGAAAGGTCCCGGAAGATGTGATGCTCCCAACCTCTTCATTCCTGGGCATGCCCTCAATATTTTCCTCGAATCGCTCCATCTCATGTGAGATGTCGTCATCTCTCTCAGAAGAGGTGTCCAGACCTGTAACTTCCAGGCTGGAAGCAGAATCACTGCTCTCGCCTGTTCCTCCCGAATCTTCATAAAGCAAGGAAGAATCAGTGGTATCGTTAGATGTACCAGCGTCACCGCTCCTTTCCAGCCTGCTTGCAGTCCGTCCTCCAGCTCCGGACTTCCTGGTCCAAACCAAGTCATTGTTTTCCTGTTTGTTGCGCTTGCGAAGGCGTCCTGTTCGATTGTCAGATCTAACCGATGTTCCAACTCTCTTAATACTTCGTCTGTAATCTCGTAGTCTCCTGCGCGTTGAAGTCTTGAGAGAGCATCCACTGTCAAGTTCTTTGCTCCTGGGAGGTTAATTGCTCTCAGCTGAATGTTCCATTCTATTGTCCATTATCTGATTTTCCTCGTAAGAGCCAGGAGATTCTAATTTGCTGTTCAGCGATTGATGTCGTACACAACGGAGGTGTTGTCCGATCTCAGAAGAATCCTTCTGACATTGTGCTTGGCTATGAGATAGCGAAAATGTTAAATGGTCAAATGGACAGCTTATATCTCCTTGAAATTGGATTACTGGTTGAGGAATACTCGATTGAAAGTTTGTTGGAAGTGGTATGGAGATCTGCCTGTTCGAAGGGTTGCACCACAGGCCCAGGGTGCAGCATCGGTTGTTAATGTTGCGTCTGGAATTGCAAACGACACACAAGGTCTTTCCTTCTTCTTTCTCAGTCTCGTTTTCCAATATTGCAGCTGTTCCCTGATTGAATGGTTCAGATTCATCGCACCAGTCCAACCGGTTTACATGACTGCGTTGTTGAGTTCCTTGTACAATTTGTTCATGTGCAGAGAAGCGTCTGCGGAGACGAATCGAGTTGCGCTGATTTCTCCAACGAGTGATGCGAAGTCTATTGTCATTATCAATGTTTCCTTCGATGCCAAATTCATCCACCGTTTTATTTTCTTTTGCAACGAGGACCTGCGCTTCGTCTCCACTGAGACCTTCATCACACGAGTCTTCCATGTCCAACCAAGGAAGGAGAAGGTTTTTCTTGGAGTTAACCTGCTCTTCTCTTCGTTGACAACATGTCCGAGATTGTTGAACCAGTGAACGATTCCTGTTGCAGCTTTCAGCAAGGCGTCTTTGTCCTCGTGCAAAATGATAATGTCGTCGATATAATTCAAACATCTTCCACTCCACCTTTTCCGAACCTGCTGCATAACCTTCCTCATCAGCTTTGTAAATATTCGTGGAGCATCTTTGTAACCGAAGGGGAGACCTTTGAATGCGAATGTCCTCTCTCCGAAGCCGAAAGCAAGGAAGGTAGTGAAATCTTTGTGTACGGGGACAAGGAAGTAGGCTTGTGAGAGGTCTATTGAAACCGCATAATCGTCCTTGCGGAGGAGCCTCTCCAGTGTCTTGTGTTCATCGGATTTGAAGTGAATGTCCTTTATAGCTTTGTTCAAGGGGCGACAATCGATGATCTGTCGATATTTCCAGTTCTTTTTTTTTATATAGAACAACGTGTTCTAACATTTTGCCTCTCCTTCTTTGATTTCACATAAGATGTTGTTGGACAAACTCTCCTGTATCCATTTGGGGCACTCTTCTTCTTCCTTTCTTGTGCCAATGAAGCCTCTTCGCAAATAAACCTCCATCATTAACTTTTCTTTCGCAGATCTTCCTTTCCAAACTGGGCGAACTCCAAACGATGTTATGTTCTTCACTCCAATACTCCTCCATTCCTGTGCAAACATCTGAGTCATGCCTCCTATTAAATTTTGAGTGTCCCCCGGCTTCTGAACCATTTCCCTGTTTGTCTCTGTTGTCTGGCTGATGTTCTCGTTCGGAACTGGGCAGGGCCGATGCTTCAGGCCGGAAGCCGAAAAAATCTTCTTCTATTGTGGAGTTGGTGTTGCGATGGTTGCGATCGAGCTCTCCTTGCCTCGAGAAATGGTTTGATCTTGGACAATTTTTCACCTGAGACAATTGCGTCCTCTGTTTCCACTCGAAGCGCTTTTTCTGACGCAAATCCGTATTCTTCTTGGACGCTCGAGTGCCTTGCTTCTTGGAGACCCGAAATCATAAGCATCTTCGAATTGGATAGTCTTTCCTGTTTCTCAGGCGCATCTGCGTGTGTTAGAATAAGTGCCTTCACTGCTTGAATTAAGTAGCGTTCAACTCTCCAGCCACTAGAGTTTAGAGCGTCCTTCATCCAGTTTGATAATCTGGCAAATTCGTGAACCTTGGATGGGATAAAAGGAGTGTATGAAATTGATTCATTAAAGGAAACTGTATCGGCTGCATCAGGTGAGTAGATTTTTAGATCAAAAATGGATTCTGAGGTTTCTGACCCAAATAATTCTCTGCATAACGTTGCAAAAATATCCTTTCCATTTGGGGATGAAGCAGAAGAGTTATCACCTAATGGAGATTGCGCTTGTTGCAGAGGTTGTACACTGTTTGAGGAGGTAGGTTTAGATAAGCCCACGCCGCCCGTTGATCCGCTGAGTGTTTAAATACTACCCAGTGCCGATGCAGGTCCTGTTGCAGTGTTTTCAATATCCATGATCTGATAAGCGACTGAGCCCTTAATACAGGCTCTACTCCCATTACAAGAGGTGTTGTTGTTATCGTTTGTTCTGGAGAATTATGGAACTCTGTTCTTTAATTTGAAAATGAAATGAAACTATCTTGAGATGTCACTTGCATATTCTGTTCTTCTGCTTCTTCTTATGTATTTTAAGATAAATTGACTGGAAATGAAGAAAGAAATCACTGACTTCTGTAACGCATCAATATTCCGATAATCGCTTTCACGTCAGTGAAAATTGAATCATGGAAAATCTGATTTTAGGTTTTTTTTATTTATTTTATTTTTTTTTTTTTGACGTGGAAATTTTTGTCACGTCCGTCAAAAATCGAAAATGTTATATCATAAGTTACCACGTCACACAGCACTATTATAAATATTAAAAAAAATAAAATTCAATGCAAACAAGAAATCAGTATTACAATTTAAATGTTTTTTCTTTTATCAAAAAACAAAATACAAGCCGACTGTCTTATCAGTCGATTTGTCGAGCAGATGTCAAAATATCGGCATGTCGCAAAGGACTTTAAAAACATCATTGGACTGATGAGGTTCAATTATCACCTGTTACTCCAAGCCAAGACCTTTGAATAACAATTCACAACAAGAAAAATAGAGAATGTTGCAGGAACAATTCCAGAGATAGAAAAGAAGATAGAACTGCAAAGAAAGAAATTGAGTCAACATAGAACAGACATAATTGAAGAAATCAACAAACCAAGCCAACGACGAAGTCGCATCAGATTTATACCAAATACAGATACAGTTAGCCAATACAGAGAATCGATGCCTATGGCTTAGTCCGATAACCGATGCCAAACGCGAGCGCCATTAACCAGATGCCAAAACCTCGTGTCGAACCAAGCCCAAGACAACCGCCAAGTGCAACTTCACCTCTGCACTTAATTAGGCACAGAACAAAATTACTGTTTTGTTATTTTCACACTTCATCCATTTGTTCACATCACTTTTGCAGCCGGCTGAGCCCAAAATGCAGAACTCACTCAAAAAAATAAAGAGGTGTTGTGGATAACGGTTTATCTTTTGAATAATGGAACTCTGTTCTTTATAATCAAACTAATAGTAGATATATATATATATATATAAGGATTTTTTAAGAGTTTTGTTTGTTCAAAAATACATTATTTCTCTTTTTGAAAACTGCGTTGATTTTTCTCCACGAAATATTATTCTTTAATTATTAAAATTTCTGTATTTTCATGCTTTGAAATGGAAGACTTAAAATGATTTAAATGCAGAAATAGTTTGGAACTTATCTTTGTTTTTTTCATTATTGAAAATATTTTACCCCATATTTTTTGTTAATTATAACATCTTTAAACTTGCAATGCGACTTTCACCAAACAAAAACGATTTTTTATAGATTAGAAAGTTCATTAATGCATAAGCATGTTGTCATTTTTGTAAAATTCGACTGTTATTGACACAAGTTTTCTCCCTTAATTTTCCATTATGCAAATAATTTGTCAAAATTTTGAGGAAAGTTGGAAAATTGAGTTTATCTTCAAAAAAATGTATTCTTGTAAAAACAAATATAAAATACAAAAATCGTAGAACTCAGCAATCCTTGGTCAAGGTTTTGTTGATTTTGAAATAAAAATCCAACATCTTCTCTCGAAGGGGAATAAAAAAAAAATCGGAAAAATATTATTTAATAATTTCTCATATTATAATTTTCATTATCGTAAGGTTTTGCTACTTATGCTTATTTCTTTTTTTACAAACGCAAACAAAAACAACAACGATTACAACAAATGTAATAGAACCGATGACAATTCCTGTGATTGCACCACCAGACAACTTCTTTTTTGTCGGTTGACTTTCTTCCTTTGTCAGTGGAGGCAACACAGGACTTTTCACACATTTTGCTTCTTTATTTCTATAATAGCCACTTGTGCAGCGAGCAAACACACAACTGTCTGCAAACTTTCCTTCCTTGCAAGGATTTCCATATACTGCATTTGAATCTGTATCTGGTACAGCGCATGATTCATTTACCTTCACCTGCCAGCTATAGCACACATCAAAATACTTCTTCACATTTGCCAACAGTGTGAGATATCCGTTCGCATTTCTTGCTTCTTCTGCACTTGGATAATACGGATACACAACATCAGGTTCAATCACCTTAAACTCGAGCTGCTCGTCTGGTGTCTTCCAGTCAGAGGAATATCCTGCAAGCACTGCAAGTGTCACATCAGTGTTCTGACGTGGAAACTGTGAAGGCCAATCTTCAGATGTTTCAGTTTCACCTTTCAGCTCCTTTAAAATCAAAGGAGATAAAACACCATTGGCTCCTGAAGATGCAATGTCAAAACCAACATCTTTTCTTGTTAACGCGCCACCCACGCCTACAACTTTAGCCAGCTGCTTCTCTTTAATCTGCTTCAAGAACAAGGAGCACGACGCAGCACATGTCCCATCTGTCACAAACAACAAGTCATTCGGATCAAACAAGTTCTTTCCATAAAGTGAGGAAGGAATCAGTCCATCAATAAAAGAATTCAAAAGTCTGTCATAGTTGATGGCAAATGAACCACTCCATGTTTGAAAGCGTTCTTTGCCATCAACAATTGTTCTCTTTTCTGTTGTTGGCAATTCTGTAACATTATCAATGA
The DNA here is from genome assembly GCF_001643675.1 of Monocercomonoides exilis. Lineage (NCBI taxonomy): Eukaryota > Preaxostyla > Oxymonadida > Polymastigidae > Monocercomonoides > Monocercomonoides exilis. The sequence goes on from NW_027150595.1 coordinate 187,258, forward strand.
TGTCCAACGTTTCGTAATTTGTAAATAGTGACGTTTCACCATTCGCCAAAGTTGCGACGAAGGCATCTGTAGCTTTTGTTCTGACGTATTTATAATGTGAGTTCAAAGGAAAAGTCTCAGAAAAAAGCAAATGGTATACAATCGAACTGAGAATGCTCGATCCTCCTCCATTTCCCCGAACATCAAAGATCATCTTATAGTTGCTGTTTTTCGCTTCTTGAACAGCATTCACAACTATTTGCACAAATCTATTAAAATGCTCTTCAGTACTGTTGGTAAAGCTCTTGATGCGACAGTATCCGATCTTCCACTCAGGAATCGCTACACAATGAATAACATTGGGTATTTCTCCAATCTCTTTGACTTCCACCGCATCGTTAGATCGTGACTGTTTCCTCTTTGATTCAGCTGCTATTTTCTGGTTTTCTTTCTCCATTAATTTATGCAATTTCTGAACTGCTGGTGGATAGAGATGCTCCAATGGCTGATGAAAAATACGATCCATGGCAAGCATCTTTCGAAGAGGCTTGTTTGCAATAAACTTCTCAAATACATTAATAAATTGAGTATCATTTGCATATTTCTCTCGGATTTTCCGGATCTCCAAATCATCTTGCTTTTTAACCTGCTCTTCACTCATGTTAGCAAACAATTTGTATTCGTCAATCAACTTTTCCTGTGGCATCTTTGTTGACTGTAACAACTTCTGCAGAACTTCAGACCTATCTTCTTTGGCTAATTTCCATCCTTTCTCGTCATTCGAAACAGAGCTAGCTGCTTTGCAGTAATTGTCATACAACATTTTGGAATCACTAATCTCTGATGTGGACATCCCGTACCAATACAAGGGAATTGTCTCTGTTCCCCCATCGTCTGTTTTCAGCGTAACTTTCACACTTCCATCCATAACTGCATATGAGGTTAGTGATCGAACGGCAAAATGCTTTTCTAATCCATAATTCAATCGAGCAGCTGGTGATTTTGAAAATGGAATGTTTTCATCGCACCATCGCGCAATCGTGACTTCCGGCTTTTCGTTCGCAACTTCTGCTAAATCGTCCATTGTAATTTTTGTCACAACTCTTTCTTTAAAACTTCTTCCAATGACCTCTTCAAACACCTGAGTTACTTCAGGCAACAATTCCACCAATTTCACAATAATCTCGTCTGGCTTCGATGGATCTGGAACTTCAAATTTGAAATTATAAGGCAACGCAAATACAAATGGTTGAGAGCATGGGAAATGATAAACTGTTTGTATGTCTCTAAGTTTTGCAAAAGCTCTTCCAATTGCATTGTGAAACTCAAGTCCGGTTGAATACTCAGTCTTTTCAATGTTGTCAAGCTCTGCAAGAATATCATTTTTATCGCTCTTGAAAGGTGCAGGAGGATTAGCCATTATATCTCTAAAAGCATACATATCCAAATATCCTCTAATAGACTTCAATGTCTTCGCTGCTTCATTTTTGTCATATGGAAGCTGCTTTAAACAATCAATAAAATTTTCTGATCGCGCAAAAAAATCTCCAGGCAAAGAACAAACAGAAGGATCCTCCTTATATTTTGGAGGGCCCATTGATGGACGCTTTTGGCACTTGCCTTCTTTGTTCAAGTAATATCCACGTTCACAGCGAGAGAGCTTGCATTGGTTCTCGTTAAATGATCCAGAGGTGCATGGATTTCCAAACACAGCATGCTCGTTGCCGCTTGGAATAGAGCAGGCGTAGTTATCTTTAACCTCCCAGTCATAACACTTGTCAAATGAGGACTTAACTTGTGCGACCGTTTTAACAATACCTTCAGGATTAAAACCGTTGATCTTATCGGCATAAATCGGAAATACTTCATCTGGCTCGATTATTTTAAATTCGAGAAGCTTATCTGGAGTTTTCCAATCAAAACTGTATGCCACCACAGCTGATATTCTGATATCAGTTGATTGACGGGGCACTTTTTCTGGATAAGGTAACACATCTTCATCTGTCAAATTATGGAACTGTGTTTTCTCATTCATCGCTCTACTTAGTGGTCGTAATAGTTCAATATATTCCGTGTCAAACGTATCGCCTCCAGCAAACGAAGCAATATCAAATGGAATTGTGCTTCCGGAAAGAATTCCACCAAGTCCTACAACTTTTCCCAGATTCTTCTCTTTCACATGCTTCAAAAACAAACCACAAGCAGATCCACAAGTTCCATCAGTTAAAAATATAATTTCACTCGGGGTAAACATCCTCATATTTCTATGTTGTATGTGAATACAGTGCGTCAATAGTTGGAGTATTTGTTCATTATCTTCCACAAATTTATAAACCCAATCTCTAGACCGCTCTTCGCCATCTTCACCTGTTACAATTTCCGTTGTCTTCGGCTTTGCCCACACATCCTTTATCAGCTCCTGTGTGATTGGTTCTGTGAAAAAGGAAAAATGATCTTTACCAATATATTCCAAATAAACTTTTGATAATTCAGAAGCTACAGTAGAGCTGGTTGAAAAGATAGGGTATTCATCAGGAAACAGTAATGCAAGCAATAAATCAGAAAGAAGTCCTTTGCCACCACCGTTGCCGCGCAGATCAACAATAAGTTTATGACCTTTGGATTTGATTTTTGTAACTGTATCAACAATCGATTCTAAAAAATCTGTGACGTTTTTATCACAAGTTGCTTCAAATGACTTCACATAAAGATATCCAACTTTGAAAGCATCGATATTCCCAGCAAGAACATGTTTATTATCCAAAATTTGATCAAATACGGGTTCTTCATCATTAGTGCGATTGATGTGCATGTCATCATTGCTGTTTCCTTTTATTCTCAATTTCTTGACTTTTTCATCCACTTTATCTTTCAACGAGAGTTTTCGTTGGCTGTTTTTTCTCTGTTTGTCTGAAAGCGCAAGTTGCTCAGAAATAATTTTCTCCACTTTTCGACGCATTTTCTTCTCAAATGGAAGTTGTAATTTTTCATTTGATGGAATACTTTCCAGCTTCTTGCCGAGCGCTTTTCTTGACTCCTGCGATTTCCATATGCCTTTATATATTTGTCGGAATGGTGAATCGTCCTTATGCGCATCCATCACCGACTGAAAATGTGTATCATCATCCTCAAAAAGTGGCTGCTCCCTATTTGTTTGTTCAGTCATATTGTTGCTTTGCATATCTTCATTAAGCGGACAGAAATCTTCCAATTCGTAAACACTTGAAATGCTCACATCTGATAATCCATAAAACGGAACATTCACTGTCTGTTCCCCATCATCGGTTTTGACAGTAATGCCTATTTCGCCTTCTGGAATAGGATAAGATGATAGTTCCCTTAAAACAAATTCTTCTTGAGTAAGTGCATATGCCAATTTAGCTGCAGGTGTCCGAGATGAACTCACATATTTGTCTGCCCATTTCGCAATTGCCACTTCAGGTTTCAAATTTGTAGAATCATCCAAATCAGGAAGATTTAACTTTACAACTTCTTTTCCAGTAATATCAATACCGCCTTCATCAATAAATTTCACAGTTGCTCCGTTGACAAGAGATTCTTCAACTTTTACCACAATTTCTGTTGGCTTCGAAGGATTAGGTACTTCAAAAATGAATCTGAAAGGGAAAACAAATTTAAATAACCTCGAGCATGGGAAAACGTATTTTGTATGAGCATCTTCAAGCTGATTAAACGCTTTTGTGATTGCAAGATGAAACTCTAATCCATTTTCAAATTCTGTATTTTCAATTTCATCTAGTTTTGCTAGAATATCATATTTGGCAAATGGAGAAGGAGGATTGACCATTATGTCACGATAAGCATAGCTGTCAATGTAACTTCTAATAGTATTCATCGTTTCTCCCAATTCATTTGCATCATCATCGACCTACAAATGGGATTATGAAGATTTTGAATTAATTAAAAATTGTTTATATTCAAAAAAAAAAATGCAAACTGGTAAATTTTGAAGACATTTGACAACGCTATCAACGCTGTACAGTTTTCCACTCTGAAAATTGCAATCTTCTTCTTCTTCTCCAAAAATGCTTAAAGACAACGCAATAATAAATAAATACATGGTAATTTAAAAATAAGATAAATTTTGATCAATCCCTTTAGTTGATGCTTTTTCTAGTTGTAGTTATGAGAATTTTTTTTTTGGAAAAAAAAAAATCATGTTTTGAATCGAACTTATCCTGCACACTAAACTGGGCCTTTGCGACAAGGAAATTTTTGACGAATCGTGTCGGTCGAAAGAAAAAACCTGTGTCGAGTCTCTTTTTTTTTTTCTTTTCTTTTCTTTTTTTTTTTTTTTTTTTGATTATTAAGAATTGGGAATTCACAACGAATGTTTTCAGTATGCACTTTTGACTTATCAAGATGCTAATTTTGACTTTAGCAAATAACAAAAATACATTTTTCATGAACAAAAGATCAGGTTCTTTTCTTTTTGAGAGAAATGGTCACAAAATATTTTTTTTACTATCAAAATTCAAAAAAGAAACACAGATATGAACATTGCTTGCTAATACGATAATGCATAAAAATCACAGTCAAACCAATAACAAAAACAAAAATCAAATTCAATAACTATATTCTGATTTTTGGATAACATTCAAATTCTGCAAAGATTTGTTTTTAAATATTTAATAAAGCCATATAAAGCTATTCCGTTTCTATTCATTTCATGTTGTTTTTTTTATACCTTCAGTCAAGTTAGATGACCTATCTTTTTCACTGTAAATCAACTGAAGCAAGATGCCAACAATGAAACATAATTAATGTGCGATGAAAGAAATCTGAAGTTGGGTGGCTTCTGTTGGATTGATGATAAAACTATTGCCTTTAAAATCATAAGAAGATGAAAAAGGTTTTATAGCTGTATTTGCATTAGTCACTGGAAAAGTGTTGGAACAACAAACGGAAGTTATTGTTTCAGTGATTTGTTCTCTCTTGAAACAAATGAAGTTTCAAAAGAAATGAACTGAAAGGGGTTCAAGTTACAAGGAGAGAAGTCGAGCAGGACTTCTGCGGTTCTAATTGGATAATAGAATTGTGTTCTGCAGCTCAACTGCTTCAAATTACATCATATTTCCCTTTGTTGTGTGGATAGTCAGCAAAAGTGAAGATAATTTGAGATAATGTGGAACAGTGAATGGAAAGGAAGATATCTGATTCGATGATTCATTTGAAGATGGGAAAGGTGAGCGATCTTTGAAACGAAAATAAAGCGAAGAACTGGGTTTTCATAAACATAAAAGGTAGACCGGAGTTGAAAGCTCTTTTGAAGGAAAACAACGGTTATCTTGTTGGAACTTCTTGCTTTGCCATTAAAAATATTCCTTTCTTCAGAAAGGTTTCATCTTCCTTCTTATTTCATGACGGGCATATTGAACAAAGAAACAATTTACTCCCATTCGAGTGCTGATGCCTGTATGAAGGCGTGACTGAAAAGTTTTTGCAAAAACATTAGCGACCTTCAATTCAGAGTTTGGATTTGGTGTTTTAAGAGATAGAGGAAGACAGGAAGAGGCGTGTCGTGAACTCTCTTGTTCATTTTTCGTCTGTGGATTTTTTTGTTTCAATGCGTTCTATTTGTTCACTATTTGCTTCGAAGATTGAGAAGATGAAAGAGATGAGTCATACGCAAACAGCGAGGAGGGCATCTCATAAAATTAAGTCGATCAACATGAAATAGTTCACAGCGTGTTCGAATGCGTACTTGAGTCTATGAAGAATTGAGCCAGAAGCTGTCAAGAATGATGAAAAGTCATAGAGAGGAATTTGGAAAAATGCTGTTTATTGAGCAAGAAAAATCGATATGGATCATCTTTCTGCCTAATTCGTCCATTCAAATAGAGGAATGTTCTTGACCTTTTCCGCTGAGCAATGGATCGCATGTGCTGTTTTTGTTGCATCTCTCTTCATCTATTTCATCTTCTTCCGCTCCTCCTTCTGCATTCAGCTACGCTTAAATTTCTTGAATTTCCATTTTCGTCTTCTTTACTGTTTTCTTTCTTTCTCTCTCCTCACATCCAGATTCTTCTCCAGATTCTTCCAAAAATCCATGAAGCTCTTCTTCCCCTGGCAGATATATGTGTTCTGCAGCACTACAACTCAGTTTGTCGATGGAATTATCGGAGGAGACGGAGTACTGATTTTGAGGACAAAATCATTTCAATAACCCGCGAAATGGAATATGGTGAAGAAATAATGAGCTTTGTGACTTTGATTATGTGAATGTTCGTTCAACAATGACTAATGCCACTTGACAGAAAAAGAAATAGCTTGAATAAAATTCCTCAAGCCTTTCTTCACCTTTCCAAAAGTGAAGAAGCCCTTCCATTTTTTCTTTCTCTGCTTGCTCTTAAGTGTAACATGAGTTTCCATTGTTCCTTCAACTCCTCCAAACAGCTTATCTAAGAAATTATCAAGCCTGAAATGTTGTTTACGGACGGAACAAACCCCTCCTCCAAGTTTAACGAAACTCTGATATTCAATTCGAGAGGCAGTTGAATCTTTTCTTTCAATGCTCTTTGAACCTTCAACCGACTGAAAATGAGCTACAAGTTCAAATGGATGATCGCAATAACCATTGCATCATTATCTGTCATTGGGTTAGAAAGGGGATATGTATTTTCAAAGGCGACCCCTGTGTTGATGTTTGTGAAGAACTTTTTTTCGTCACAAGAATTATTAAAGAATCTCCTATCACTCTGTTCGATATACGCTCAGAGAAGAGAATCGAAAAAAGAGAAAATTACTGAACTCTATTTTTTATTCTGCTGCGATCTGCTCATTCTTCACATAGCTGGAGTCTATTTTGATGAGCTCAGTTAATCCCGGATATGTTAATTATAGATGTGATAGATGCAACGTGGTTTTTTTTGTTTCGTCGTTGAAGATCGATGGCTAGTGACTCGAACAACAACTTGATTCACATCGCGATTGCATTCGCTTTCTTCCTCAGCTTCTTCATCGTATTCAAGTGCTTTCATCTTTTCAACTTATTCTTTCTATCCTTTTCTCCCTTTCTCTATTTCTATTTCTATTCCAAAAACTTTAGTCTAATTTACGTCTTCAACATTTTCCTGTATAAGATGCATTTAATGTATTTGCAGAGATGTTTCTTCTGCTCCTTGCACGATCTTATTTCCATCTTTTTTCTCATTGGCCGTTCTGTCTCTTTCGCCTGCTGTCTGTTTGATGTGCTTAGCCACTTCATGCATGGAGATTGAAGTTGAGTTCATTACAAAGACATATGATGCTATGTTCAAATAATGCATCTCTTCTATTCAGTTAATCGTGGTGATAGCTTAAAAATAAACACGAGTCGACAACTTTCTTTGTTTGGATTAACATCAACACGAGAATACAAGCGAATTTGAAATAGGATAGAAGAAGATGATGATGAAAATTCGATTCAGAATCAGTATTTTCTTCCCTCTGCTTCTGATTCTTCTGTTGCACCATGATTTTGTAAAAAAACAGGTGGTGCACGGACACTGCTAATGTCATGTACTTCAATATGTTGGGTGCCAATCAAAAAACAGATGAATTACACCATGTCGCTTTACAGCAGCTTGTATTCTCTTGTAGGCTCGCTGCCAGAAAAAGAGACTCTTGCCGCACGCAATTCAGATTGAAGAGAATGATACACTTCTTCGAACAGCGTCTTGAAAATATCTTATGAATGGAACAAATAGACAATGACCTTTTCGGTTTTTGATTTCAAAACCGGATCAAATATATGTTCAAGAAACTTCCCTGTTTCGCCAAAGTGAAAATTCGCCTTCTTGCTGCCTTTGCAACTCAGTTTATTCTACAGTACCATATTTGCCTCCTGAAAAAGCTTCTGCACAAAATCATTTGTCTTTTGCTTTTCGGAATCTGCCATGTTTCCAGTCCAAACGTTATATGCTTCATCTCCATGACGAATGCCTTTCACGATATCGAATTGCTCGATGTTGCTCCATGAATCAATTGCACTGTGACACTTGGAATGGCACTAATAACTCACACCCTTTTGTAATTTAGGCAGCTGATTCTTGTCGCGCAAACAAACAAACAGCGAGATCTCAGTTCACTGCACGACTTGTGTAAATCCTGGGTTTGGTTCTGAATGATAAGAAGAAAAAAGTTAGAAAATCGATAAATTTGTGCTGGATGAGACAGAGCCAGGTTTATTTTCGCTTGTCGCATCAATATATTATAAGGAAACACATCTTCATGTTGAAAACCATTTCGGTACGCGTATGAATGGAATAATACATAATAGTTTTTATGTTCTCTCACTGATGTCATATGCATCCCGCGGTTATATCCTTTCTTCCTGAAAACCATTCGAAGATTTAGCAATGAGTCTTCAAGGATGATTCACAAATGATTTCTTCATTAATAATTCTCTGTAAAAAATGTTCAATCTTCACTTTTTTCTTCGGTCACAACGTCAATTCTTTTTTCTTCTTCAAAATCTTGAGCTTCTTCTTTTTCTTTTCAAATCAACCGAAAAATTACGAAATTCTGTATTATTTAACAATATTACAGCTCATTTCAATTTTTATTTGATCTAGTGACTTTTGTTTTCACATAAACAATTGTTATGTGCAAATTATCACTGATTATTATGAATATTCCTCAGTGTCAACATCGAGAATTCAAAATAACTTCAATTCCTGTTCATCATATTTAAAAATAAATGCTCGAATTACAGTTAATCTCACTCTTATGACACACAGTTATTTACTCAAATATTGTGTTTGTTCTCGATATTCAAAAAAATAAAAATTATGGAACACAATTGAAAATCCAATTGGATAAAATCAATAATGATATAAATTTATGAAAGTCGATGAAGAGTTAAACAATTTTCCTCTTTTGGCGAACGTTATAGAGATGCAAGACAAACAAAACACTTCATTGCTTTAATATTCTTGCAATTTTTCAAGTAATAAATGATATTATTTTATCAAAATTGAAAACCTGTGTGACGTGATGAAATTTTTGTCTTCGCGTAAGTCAGTGAAATTTGGTCACGTCAATGTTTTTTTTTTTTCTATTAAGAAAAAAGATAAAAAATTAATTGTGAAAATTTTTATTTTTTAATAAAAAAAATTTAATTTGAAATAATTTTTGAAGGTGTAATTTTAGATTTTATTTTCTGTTTCCCATAAATCGATTTCAATTATGAATTGAGAATGAGTTGCTTTTAATCAGAGATCAAACGCCTCATTTGCACAATAATGTTCATAATGCGTCACTCCACTACTTTTTACATAACGGTTGATGTATCTAGCACTTATACAGTTTAATATTATTTTTAACTCTCTGATTTTTCATTTAGATGTTTTATTTCTTTTTTCAATAGAATTTTCATATCTCTGCCCACTATTCTCAAGTATTTCATTTCTTAATTGCTTGTTTTAGACAATCACTGATGCCTCTTCTGTTTGAATGTTGAATTTTTTCAAAGAATATTTTAAAAGATTTCTCTTTTTCATCATTTCCTCCGCATCCTTTCCTGTCCCCACGATCTTTCATCGATTCAACCTTCAATTATGAACAAACAACTTCATTTTTCAGGCACGATCTTCATCAAATGCCCCTGTTGTACACATTGGAAATGAAACTAAAACAGTGAAACTTGGAAGATTGATTTCATTCGGTTTAAACAGCCATCGCTTCGAATAGTGCGAATGGGGAAACACGACTGGCGGGCCAGATCGAGGAGGAGCACTTTCTGTTGTTTGCACAAATGCAAATCTCACAATCACTTCTTGTTCCTTCAACAATTGTTCAAATACAAATCATGGTGGAGCATTGTATTTCAATAGTTTGTTGAAAATTGACATCACAAAATCCAATTTCACAAGTTGCTCGGCTGCTCATGGAGGAGCAGTCCATGCTACAAGTCCACGATCAAATTCTGTTTGGACATTCTCAGAAAACAGAGTTGAAAATTGTTCAATAATAAATTGGTGTGGAACTGGTTGGTATTTTGGGGTTGGTGATTTTTCTTCAAACGGTCAATTCCTGTTCACCAAATGCAAGTGCATCTCAAATTCCGGTGGTGATGCTGCTGGCTCTCTAACATTTCGTTATCCTCCAAGCAACAAACCGAGTCAATTTTTGGTTAATGATTGTCAGTTCATCGATAATAAATTGACATCAACTTCAACTACCTACGGAGGTGCTGCGTTGTGTTGCACATACACCTTCACTTGGATGAGTGGAGTAAAATTCATCACATTCTGTTTCTTCGATGGCAATTCCGCAACTAATGGAATGGGGAATGATGTGTTCTTCAGTGGAAGCAGCATCACCCAATCTCCATTTGAGAATTGTGGCTCAACAACAGAATCAAAAAGAGTGTGGAATCAAGGAACTGCAGATAGCAGTGTGTACAATGGCTGGCTCCCCCTCATCGCCCAGAATAAAATCGTTGACAACAATGGAACTAATTCTGATGCCTGTGGCAGACCCCAACAGACCCCATGTGCTGCCATCGAGTATGCCCTCAACGGATTCATTTCCCTCCTCCAAGATGCCTACCTCACTCTCCCCACCTCAATATTTGCTCCCACTCAAAAGCTCTCTTGCTGCGCTGCTGATGCAGAAAATTCTGGAAATGGAACAATTGCTCCGTCCTTTGAATCTTCATGAAATGTCCATTGATATTTCTCATGTTCATCTTCATATTATATTTTCATATTTTGCCTCTTCCTCCTCTTCCTCCTCTTCCTCTTCTTCCTCTTCTTCCTCTTCTTCCTCTTCTTCCTCTTCTTCTTCTTCTTCCTCTTTCTTCTCTGTCTTCTTCTCATTCTTTCCTTCATTTTCTTCTTTCTCTTTCTTTTGTTTCTCTTCCTTCTCTTCTTCCTTCTCTTCCTCTTCCTCTTCTTCCCTCTCTTTTCTTTCCCTCTCCTCCTCCTCTTCTTCCTCCTCTTCTTCCTCTTCTTCCTCCTCTTCCTCATCTTCCTCATCTTCCTTATCTTCCTCATCTTCATCATCATCTTCTTCTTCTTCTTCTTTAACACCAACTGATTCACCTTTTCATCAGCACCACACTTTCCATCCTTCTCCTCTCCACTCTTCTTCATCTGTTTGCTCCATTCATCACGAAAACTCCAGAGTTATTTATTATCCTCTCTCTGAATCATTCACTTCTTCCTCTTCCTCATCTTCCTTTTCTTCTCAAGAAGATAAATCTGCTCCCCTTTCTTCTTCCTTTTCTTCCTTCACCTCTCCTCCTTCTCCTTCTTTCTTTCCGTTAATTGCCTCCATCTCCTTCACAAACATCACAGCTTCTATGTTCTTTCAATAAACAGAAGAACTTCCACATTATCCCCTCATCTTTATTTCCTTCTCCACATAAACAGGATGCACACAAACATCTGTCAACGTAACTGCAAACGCCGCTGACGCAAACGAATCTGTGCATTCAGTCACATTTTCCGACAAAAAATGAGATGTCCTCAACACTCACACGCGTTCCTGCCCACCCCTTCCCCCACACACACCAAAAAAGATCCCGTCCTTAATCCAGGAAGAAGCGGTTCTATTTTATCAAAGCAGAATATGAAGACTCCACGCAAAGATTTAAGTTCGCTCAGCATTCCATTGTGTTCTTCACCAGCTGAAACTTTGAAAACTTGCGTTGTTTCTTCCTCATCACTGCCAAAAGAAGAATTAGCACATACAGAAGCAGCAGCAACAAAAGAAGAAGAAACAAAGCCATAATGCACTTTATATGCAACCATCTTCAACTCCACAGAAACGCCCAGTAGATCAACCGCTGAAAAAGCGCGGACAATCTGCAATGGCCGACGAAATGTCGCAACTTCATTGATCGCCCGACACATATCATTTGACTTCCTTCTCTGAATGAACTCCTCTTCTGCACCGAGCTCCTTGTCTGATGCGTTGAACGATTTCTGCTCCTTCGCTATCTGCACCTCTGCCTGTCTCCCCTCTGCCGGCCCGCGCCAGCTGCACATCTGTGTCAAACGCACCCACAAACACTCAACCAAACACGCGCGCACGCTTCATCGCTGTTCTGTTGACCAGAATCTTCTTTTCATTGTCTTCTTCTGCTTTTTGTTTACTCCTCCGTGTCACCTCAATTCTCTCTTCCTATGTCGACTAAACTTTCACAGAATAATTTGTCTTTCATTCCTACAGGCACTGCAACTTAACAACACAGCTTCCGAAGATGAAACTGGATATGTGTGTTCGCATAACTCATCAGCTCCTTTCGAACTATTCAGATGCAGTGATCAAAGTCGCATTTCTTTGCTTTTTCTCCGTTTCTTTCGACAAGAATACAGAACTTATCGGCCAAGTCTTTTTCCATTGCCTTCTTTATGTTCTCACCATTCCTTATCACTTGCAGGATCAAGATCTCCAAATCTCCAGAGCCAGACTTCTCTTCGACTTCGTTCCTCAGCTGTATCTCCGCCTTTTTTCCCACATTTCAGCACTGCTTATAGTCAGCAGCATGTTCAGTCGCCCGGCACATCCAAAGTCTTCCCGTCTGCAATGCTCACACGCATCATTTGCTGATTGCCTTTTTGGTTCAAGGAACAGCTCGTCAGCCCTCAGTCAGATAGAACAACCACTGCACTCCGCTCTTCTTCATGCATTAAAATTTTCCTCCCTCTTCCCCCTCTTCCTCCTCTTCTTTTTATCACTCTTCATAAATCAAATAACTTTCTTCCACTTGCTTTTTCATAAGATTTGACTTTTTCCTCAATCATTTTCAAACAATTAGTTTGCATTTGCACCTGTTCCACATCTTTTCCCACTCCATCTGCAATTCCATCTGAAGTTATACCCAAAGATCCATCTGCTGCTTCTTCTTCTGCTCTCCTGTTCTCCTGTTGAATGTCATCTCTTTGCGAAGATCTGTTGATTATAGGTAACATTGAATGCTGCTTGCCTGTCTTTTCGTGTGTCTCCGCCTTCACAAACCTCAGCCGACCCAGCCTAAGTACCTCTATAACCAGCGGCGCAATCGCTTCTTCCGGCTTCTCCTGGTTCTTTTTGATTCTCTCCATAAACTTCCTGAACTCCATCAGATATCCTCCTTTCTCCTCATTCCCATCACCTCCCTCTTTTCCTTTATATTCTTCTCCATCTTCTTCTCCCTTTTCTTCTCCCTTTTCTTCTCCCTTTTCTTCTCCCTTTTCTTCTCCCTTTTCTTCTCCCTCTTTACCTCATTCCAATCACCTTCCTCTTCCTCTTCCTCTTCTCGCTCCTCCACTTCCGCTAGCGCAATTGCTGCAGGTGGCAGAACCACGTCTTCCATCCTCAGCCCATCTTCCTCCAGCACCTTCTCCACAATCTCCTCCACTTCACATACTGCAACCCCTCTCCCCATCACTTCATCGTCCAGCTTCACCATAACACACCTCGACTGTGGTGATCGCAATATTCACAGCGACGGGTCAAACAGATCGTTGATCGAATCGAATGCATTCACATCTGCCGCTGCAAAGATCCGCTTGCTCCCCGACTTCGTGCCCACCGAAGTTGCAAGCCACAGAAACAGCGCCACCAAAGTAACTGAAAACCTCACCGAAAGCGCATCATAAGCACACACAACACCCCCACACAGCACCGCCCGAAGCGCTTCAACGTATTCCCGCAGCATCTGCTGCTCCTTCAGAAAAGAATTCCTATGATTTGCATACACTACTGCTGCCTTAGGCACCGCAATCCGCAGCCGCCTCTCAAAGTCGTCCATCGCTGCTACAGATGTGTATGAAGCAGCCACCACAGACGCATACGAAGGGTCAATCGCAGGTGATGATGACGAAGATGATGGCTTATCATCTTCTGTCATTTTCTTCTCTTCGCTTCTCCGCCTCCGGAATGGCGAAGCAGATCAACGTGCTTCTCCAGTTGAAGAAGACGAAGAATACCAAAGACGCTGAACAAAAAGACGACTGATGCACTTCGATGGTAACATGAGTATTTTTCAGATACCTAACCACATCTGCAGGCAGATCAATCGGAGATACAAGCGCAACATCCGCAATCCAATCACAAATCCCATTCTGCCACAAAAGATCATTGCTTTTAAGTGGATGGAAATGGATGGAACAGAATTTTTTTTGAAAGGGAATTGAAATGAGAAGAAAAAGATGAGCAAAAAAGAAAAATGAAAAGTTGAAAGCTATTTAAGATATGATTCATGGCTTGATTCTAAACTTGAGATATCATTTCTCTTTTGAATTTTTTTTCTGAAAAGGAAATTTAATATAAGAAATTATAAGTTGTTTTTTTTACTATTTATTATAAAATTAAAAACTGCTCTGTATTAACAATTTTTTGAATTTCTTATAAAACAATGAAAACAGTATCGATGAAATTTTCTAGTTTAATAATTTCTAACAAAAAATACACGAATTATAGCAAGTTAATATCTATTTGTTTTTCGACATAAGAAAATATTCAAAAAGAAGTCTCCATTCAGAAAATGAAAACGTTTATTCGAACAGTTGAAATCAAAACAAAGAAATATGAACAAATTATTAAATTGCTCCAAAAAACAAGAAAAATAATATATAGGGTCAGTAATTTATCGGGACCCTTTTTTTTTATTGGGACCTTTTTATTTGACTAGAAAAAAAAAATTAAATAAAAATTAAAAAAACACAAATGAAGAATCCAATTTACGTATTACTTTTCTTTTTCCTTTTTTTCTTTCAATTATATTGATTTCTTCCTTTTCATTTTCATGATCATCTTCTTTCACTTCAAATTTTCTCTTTATTTTTTTCATTTCAATTAAAGACTCTAACTCATTATCGTCTTTTTGCTCTTCTTTTTTCATTTCTTCAGAAAAATTCTTTTCATCATCAACTTTTTCTTCTTTTTCGACTTTTTCTTCATCTTAAATTCCCAAATGTTCACTCCAATCATTCAGAAGCTTCTCATCAGCAATTAACTTGCCACAGAAGTCGAATCTGTTTGAATGAGTTGAAGGTTGATATTCCGATATTTCTGGAAGCTTCATAAGAATCGGTCCAGATTCGTTATGAAGTACTCCACTCGTTGCGAAGGCTTTTTCAATTACAGCAAGTGAGAGTGCGGTATGAATTGCTTGAGGGAGAACATCCACAAGAGCTGTTCTTTTCGATGAAGATGTCGATGACGACGGAGATTCATATTTTGTTTGCAGTTCTGTTTTGAGAACAGCGAGGACTCCTCTGTCAAGAGGCTGGGCGATATGTGTGCTGTGAGGAATGAAGGTGACGACTTCGATATTTTCTTTTTGAAATTCTCTCCAGATTGTCGGATCTGCGCGAGAAGTATGTGAGTCGATGAGAAGCAAGCAGCGAGAGTTTTCCAGTGACATGCGCTTTCTGCGATCGATGATTCCTTGAAGGAGTGTTGAATGCGAATTTTTTTTGAATTGATTGCAGCCCATCCTACCACTTCTGTTTAGCCAGATATCCAGAGTTTGTGATGGCAGCGGCTTCATTTCATCAGGAAGACTCTTGCTAGGCCATAGAATCAAGAAGGAAGTGCAAATCCATCAGCAGCCACAGCAGCAACTAGAGTAGAATTCACCATTTTTGTGGTTCTTTACGAAATCCCGGATTTTCATTTTTTGGATGAACCAATCTTAGCTTTGTATTGGTAGGGACTCTCAGTGATGACTCATCCATGTTGAATATTAGTTCTTTGCAGTATTCATTTTTTTCATGTAGACCGTCCAATAATGAATGCCAGGGCTGCAGAACACTTTGGCACGACACCGCTAGGCGATTAACATCAACATTTTTCGGCGAACTTCTCTTCAGCTCTGGATGGCGCTTCACAAATTGGTAAGCTGTAGCCATTGAAACGTTTATGTTTGGTGCGTCTTCGTCATCTGTATCATTAATTACATTTTCCATCTAATGTTTTTTTAAGAATTATTAATTATTAAAGAACAATAAACCAGTTCGCGAACTTTCCGTATAGGCAAACAGCTTCCAGATCTTGATTCAATGATAATTTCATCCAGCACAATTTGTTCTTTGTCTCCTATAACAAATTGTGGCCTTCCCACTTTTGAAACAAGCCTTTTATTTCTCAGCGCCCGAACTGCATTTTTAATTCTTTTGCGTGAGAATTCCATGGAGTTAATTGCGTCTGTAATCCTGACAACTCCATCAACCACAATGCGCGCCATCCTTTCCAGTCGATTGTCAATCCTTCTATAATCGAAAGATTTCATTGCAGCACGTAATTTTCTTTGTCCAGCAATTCTCTTTTGTTCCACAGCAATTTTCATTTTTTTATTATGGTCATGATCTTAAGTCCAATTTATTATTTTATTAATTATAACTTTCAATTTTCATTGAAATTAAATTTTTATTTGCATTAAATACGAATTTAAATGGTTTTACGCACCTTGTTACCCACCTATTTATTTATTTTTTTCGACGGAAGGGATTAACCCCCCCATCTCCCCCCAATTGGATATAGGCTTCGCATTCAAATGTAATTATCCTTATTTTCAGGGTTTGCTTATATACTGATAATGTTAATAAATATATAAAAAGTGGGAATTTTAGTTTTCTATTTAAAAATTTAGGCACCGTTAAAAAAAAAGGTCCCGATAAATTACTGACCCTAATAACATTGATGTGATTTAACAGTTAAAAAAATAGAAGAAATTTGTTTTAATGAAACGCAGTATTTGGGGATATGTGACAAAACTCAACAGAATAATTTTTTACAAAATGTGATGGAAAAGGAATGATCAACATTTTCTGATCATTATCGATCTGATTTTCAGATCAATTAAACGTTTGCGACTTTTCATAAATAATGACCCAAATGAATTTTCGTTTCCTCGTTTTCTTCAATATCCTAAGAAAACCCTCCAGAAAAAAACATCTTCTCTTTCATCTTTTGATATCTGCTATATTTATTCCTCTTCTGGGTGTATTGCAAAAAAATTATTTAAATATATCTTGATCAATTGTTGGATTCCATTAATCTCAGAGAAAATCAAACCAACCAGCTCTTATCACGCCTTTCTGTTGATGGATAATCATTCAACACACAATGATGTGTTTGTAATTAAAGCCGGAGAAAAAAACAACATCTTTCAGAAACGATTCCTGCCCAATATGAGGCACTTCCTTTGACCGAGTGACTCATATGTTTTATCTCGACTGAAATCAACATTGAACAACAAATTTGTTATTCCATCTCCATTCTCCCTCTCTTCTTATCGAACACAACTCGCAGAAGTTCTTCCTGAAGCCTTGTCAGCTGCTCACGTTCCTTCATATATTAAAGCAGCATTCATAAAGATGTTAGTAAAGCCTGTTGCCACAGCTCCTGTTCTCAACTTTGATTAAGTGGAGCACCTAATGGAGCATTTCCATAAAAAGAGAATCTTCATCCTTAATCTGAAGAGTTACTGAAGAACTTTTCGGTAACTTTTCTCCAATTTAAACGCAAAGAATCCCAGTTTCATCTAAAACTTTTAACATTAATTTTGAAGAATTTTCTAACTTGACAAAATTCACTTCATCTAACATATCGAGTTCTTTTTCAACGCCTTTTGATTACAAATCACATTTATCAGCAATTATTGAAGATTTGGACAGCTTTGATTTAATAAAAACAACTTAAAGATACTAAAAAGCATCTTGAATATCTTGGATGAATGTTAAAAGAAATTGAAAAATCAAATGTTTCATCGACTTCTTCAACTTTGAAAACAAGTTATTCTCGAAAAGAATTCTACATTCTTTTGTCAAGCTCTTCTTCAGATGAAGAAAAAAAGAGAAATTAAACAGAAAAAGATAAAGATAATCTTTAAAATTATCAACAATAATACAAGTGGAGAAAGCCACATTGATGAAAGAAGAAAATTGGAAAAGGAAAATGCAATTCAAACAGCAGTCTCACCATCTTTCAGCAAAATAGATAATTGAATTTCGCAAAAAATATTATTCTTCTTTGTCGTCGTAGTTTCTTTCTATCTATCTTTCTTTTTATAATAAAAAAGTTTGGAACCGCGAAATGTTGAGATCAATAAAGAAAAACAAGTGAATAATGTTTGTGCTTTTCTCAGAACTTGCAACTGTGGAAAATGAATAGTTCAAAGTTGATTTGAAGATGAATACTAAACAATTTATTAACAACTGGAGAGCATTTCAAATCAGTCATTTCATTACATACAAATATTCTCTTGATTTAATTGAAGTAAACATGAAGAAATAAATAAATAATTCAACAAAATTGAATGCGTTTAGCGAAATTGAAAGGGGGCAGGCTTAGCACCAGGTGGCGTGAAAATATCCAAAGGTATTTTTTTTGTAATTTTGAAAAATATGTCAATTTTTTTGTTGATATTTCTTCGCTTCATTTTGATGAATCTGGATAAAAAATCACTTTAAGCAAACATATGAAAATTAATTTTTGTATCGTTTTGTGAAATGAATGAAAAATGAGAAAACTGAAAATAAAGAGTGACAAAATACAATGAATTTCCTCAAACATTCACAAGATAATCTGAAATACTCAAAGATAAATCATCATAATATTTTTGGTTGAGAAATTCAAATATTTTATGAAAGCTGGTGATGGCATCTTCGTATCCTTCTTCCTCCAGCTTTTCAAAAACCTTCCTGTTCAACTCTTTTCCTTTAACTTCTTCCAATTCATCATCTGTCTTCCTTTTCAATCTTTTTGAAACATTCAAAAAGAAATACAAGCAATTTCTCATCACATTGTCATCCAACGTTGGTTGCTGCATCCCCTCCAAAACAGTATCAACTGCTCCTCCTTTCAACAAGTCTTCAACTTTCACAACTCTATTGTCTGATGCATTTCTCAAGAAGTGAATGCATCGATTGCAAATTACTCCATTATTCCCTTTTGCTGCTCGATATAAATGAACAATGCTATTGATTAGCTCAACATTTTCTTCATTCCACAATCGACAACTGAGAAAATACATTTCACATGTTTTCAGCCATCTCATCAATGCAAATTCTTCTTTCGTTTCTTCTTTGTTCATTTCTTCTTTTTTCTTCCAGTCAATGCATCTTGCTAGCTCTTCCAATTCTCTTGCTGCTTCTCTTCCAAAATGCAGCTCAGCCGTAATTGTATCTTCCAAGCTGTAATCATTGAAGAATCTGTATATTAAAAATTGCCAAGCACACTGATAGGCAAGTTTTGTGAGATTTCTGTGTTTTTGCTGATGTTTGACGATTTCTGTAATTTCCTTCAAATATAGTTCTTGTCCAATTTCCTTTTTAAAAATAAGAGGAGAAAAAATTCAATAACATAAATAAAGGAACTAGAAGTGCTCATACAAAAAATCCCATATCACTCAAAGCCATCAATGCTATTTCCACTTCTGTTTGAACTTCCTCGCTTTCATCTTTGACAGAAGCAGCTTTCAGGAGGCAAGGCACGCATACGCAAAGCATTTTCGAATTTATGCAACCATTCAGAAAAACAAAACATTCGCAAAGGTCAGAAAAAAGCTTTTCATTCTTTTCTTCTTTCTTTTCTTCTTCAATTACCATCTTCTTAAATCTTTCACCTAGCGAAGACGAATCAAAGCATAAATTCCAAACATTTTTCATCACCTTGCAATATCCAATATGCTTCAGCAGCAAAATTGCATTCTCCATTGACATTTTCTTTTCTTCAATCATTTTTTCTATTTTGTCGAATGTTTCTTCGTTTAAAATTGATTCGAATTCTTCTTTATTCATTCCATCAACTTCTTTATTCATTTCTTCAATTTTCTGTTTCTGTTCTGCTTCAGTGAATTGTTCCAACTGTGAAAGTTTCTCTAAAAAATGTGAAAAATCAAAAGAGAAAAAAGAAGCATTTATTTTTAAAACCAACAATTTCTTATAACATTTTGCAAACCCAGAAATATTTGCTTTTTTGAAGGTGACTGTGAAATCGCAAAATGAATTCAAAACAGTTTATAAATTCGTTTTCGAAATATTCGTTGAATATTCGAATTAAAAGAATTAAAAACATCAAATCAAAAATTTTTAAACAACACAGGATTCGAAACCTCTTTTGCCATCAAAGATTTTTGCATCAAAACAAGCAAATCTTAATATTAAAAAAATCAATTTTCGCGCAAATAAGTAAGGGTGACCAACCTATAATTTATAAAGTTATTTTTTTTAAATTGGTGATTTGCTACAGTCAGAGCATGTTTGAGCTGCTTGTGCATACAACTACAGATGCAACCATGCGAGTTATATCCCCACAGAAGAATAGGAATTTTGCTTACAGATGGAGAAGCGAGTGGCTGTTTGCATCGATTGTTTGCGAAAAGTGAATTGGTGGAGAAAACCAGAGTGAAATTTGAACTTGGTTAAAAATCGCAAAATATATGAGGCAACATCGTCTGCGATATTTTGAATGAAAAATAACTCAAGCAAGATGCAGAAAAAAAGCGATTAAAATGCTAGAAAGATTGAATTGAACAGCTTGTTCATTTTGTGGAAAATACAGTACACTTGGCATAACTATTGCGCAGGACTTGCTTTATATGGTTTTTTTTGGTAGAGTGTTGGCTTTGTGGAAAAGGAAAGGGAATTGAGGGGTTGGACAATGGAGGAAGCGAGTTGAACGAAGCACTCAGCAGGCCTCAACAACAATCGCGTTTGCATTTTGAACGAAGCAAGTTGGAAATCTATCAACAAATACTTGCAGTTGAATTGGGCTTTGTAAAGGTGTTAATTTGGAGAATATGTGTTTTCATCTGATATCACGGCCAGCTCCACAATGGATTCTCTGCTTTCGATGATGTTCTTTACCAACCATTTGTTATCCAGTTGTCTGTTTTTTTTTTTGTGACAAGAGGCAATTTTGGAGAACAAGGAAGCCAGCTGGGCTGATAATTACCAATCCATTGGAGATGGGAAAAGATTTCGAGGTCAAAAAGATGGTTTGTTTTTTTTTATTTCATTCATTTTTCTTTAAAGCTACTCTTTGAATGAATAGAGATTGGCCACGAACAGGAATGACAGGAAAGAAATCTTTTTTTTTATTTAGCAAAAGAACCAGAAGTTTTGAGATTATTCTTGTTTGGATTGCATTCAACAATAACATTCGTTACTTTTGCCATCTGTTTTGTATGAACCACAGCATAACAATGCTTGACATGAGCTTAAAAGGGAGAAAAAGCAGTTTGTTTGGCTCGTTTGTTGAGGGTATTTAACAGAAGCGACTCTTTTGTCGGAGTAGATGAGCTGGCTGAGCATTCACATTCAAAAAGCATCCAACTTTTTTTGTGATTTGCCATTACTCATTGTCATTTCCAGAATGGTTTGATGGAAACATGCAACTGGAAGACTTTATGACAAGACTCACACTTTTGATGCAACTAACAGAATTGGATGAATAAAATGTGAAAAGGATTTTCGAAACTTTGAATTGGGATCAAAAATT
Organism: Monocercomonoides exilis; assembly: GCF_001643675.1. Lineage (NCBI taxonomy): Eukaryota > Preaxostyla > Oxymonadida > Polymastigidae > Monocercomonoides > Monocercomonoides exilis. Next base: position 208,678 of record NW_027150595.1, read on the forward strand.
GGAGGATTTCCAAAAGGAGAAGAGAAAAAGGAGAGAAGATGGAGCAATGGACTGGAAAATAAGGAAAAATGATTGTGGAAAAGAAAAGTTGCACTGAGGGGAAATGGAGGAAAGAATAACAAAAAGAGGAGAAAGAGCGAGAACCTAACAATTCTGAAGAAAGAGAATCATACCATTGGAGAAAGAAAGAAAGAAAGAAAGAAAGAGAAAAAAATTAATAGTTCAAGAATGAGTTGAAAAATATCTGAATAAAATAAAATTAGTTAATAAAAATTATATTCACAATTGAAAAATGAGTTTTCAAGAATAATTGGATGAATCGTGAAATTACAAAAATTTCAAAATTATTGGGTTATTTTGAAATTATCCAATAATTTTGAAGTTGTCCATGGAACTTTTGAAAAATTTTGGGAAATTTTGCAATTAGTTAGGAAGCTAATTTTATTCTGTGAAAATATATATTTTGCAAAAAACATACAGTAATTCAAAGCAAATATTCATGTTATTCTCTTGTGTTTTTAGTGTTAATATCAAATAATATAACTTATTTGCTGTTTTTTTAGGAAATTAAAAAATTTTTTTTGAAATAAGCTTTTAATCCAATTTTGTTCTTTTCTAAGACATCGTTTTTTTTTTTTTTTTTTTTTTTTTTTTTTTTTTTTTTTTTTTTTTTTTTGTTCGAGCAATTCAAATGAAAAATACTTCTCATTAAGCTTGAAGATTAAAAATGTTCATTATTAAACAGAATGAATGGATGCAACAAAAAGCCAATCATTTTTTTTGTTTGAATGGGTTGACTGTTCATCACCACAAGGAGGCGTACCTCATGTGCAAGATTATTCAAATGCTATTCTGTCAGTTGAGAATTCTTCATTCACAAGCAGCAATGCTTCTTCCACAAAAGGTGGGGGAATATTTGTCTTCAAAATTGCTAAACACACTGTGCTTCATTCAACATTCACCCAAAGTTCGGTTGCAGCAACAACACACTTTAGTGATGCAGGAATCATGGCAGAAGATATTCACACTTAACCAGTTGTTGATGATTTCTCCTTTCAAAATTACTCTTCTGGAGACAATGGAGGAGGAATTTGTTTTAATCAAGAAGTTGTTCAAAAACAAAAGCAATGCGTTGTGAGTTCCTTTTTTTGAAAACAACAGGCGTAATAGTTCATCTGATGGCACGGGTGGTGCAATTGAGCATTGGAATTTTTTGGACAAAGTCTAAATGTTTTACTCCCCATTCTGCAACTGCTTTTCGATGATAGTAGGAGATGCTGTTGGCTTATAAATTGTTGCAGTTTATAAAGGAATTTTTATTTTTCTGTTGTTTTTTCCACAATAACCCATGTGTGAAAGGCAGACATGACATTCTTTTTCAAAACTTTTCATCAAACAACATTCACATAAGATGTTATTTTAACAGACAAACACCAAACAGAGTTAGCTCAAAATGCAACTCTGTTATTGACAAAAGTGAATAGCTTGATAATGTTGGTGGACGAACCACATTTGATTTTTCAACTGCAGCACAATCAAATTCCAAAGGCATTTTTTCATGTGGAATCAATGAAAGCGATCCGTGAAATACTATCAGCCATTGTTTAACTCCACTTATTCCAGGCTGTGCAAAAGAAGTCCAGATATTTACAGTAATAATAACAGAAATAAGAAGTGAAGATATCGAAACCAACGCTGTTGTGATATGTGGACAAAGTGGTGTGAGTGCAACTATCCAAACAGAATTAGAAGCAGCCAATGTTTCTCTCATTGCAGTTTCAACAGGAACTTGCTTTTGTGCATGGCTCAGAATAAGTGAATCTTAATAACCCAAGTGTATTTGAGAAGAATGGAACTTATCATGTTAAAACAGGAGGCTGCTCAACTCTTTTCTTTCTAAGTCTGCTGTTTTCGCGAAGCCTCCATGATAGTTCGATTTGCTATTGTTCCTTTATCATCTGCTCATGTTCTCCAGTTAAATGTCAACAATGTGTGAGTATCACTGATTGAATTTCCTCGGATAACTGTCATTTTTATAATTTCACATCATCTGGGTCTGTTTTCTCCAGCTATTGTCTTTTCTTCGCTTTCAGTTCCATGACTGATGATACCATCTCTTCTCCTGATCTCTTTTGGGGAAAATTGAATGTTTTTATTAAATTCCATTCAATCTGACAGAAAAACAATTCTCAAACTATTTTCGTCGTCATCATCAACCTTTTTTTCTTCTTATTCCTCATTTTTTTATTCTTTTTCTTCATCGTTTCCTGCCTTTTTTGTTTCGAATGTTTTTTAAGAAAATTATGCTTTCTCAAGATTTGAGATATATATATTTCATTCGAACATTTCTTTGAATGAAAATGACTGCGATAAGAAACAGGAGATTAAAGAGAAAGAATAAGGAAAAGAAGAATGCAACGATGAAGATGACAACACTGATGAAAGTGTTTGATGAGAAGTTAAATGATCAATCCCATCAAATCATGGATCAAAGAACTGCAACATGCTGTTGATCACCAATTCCATGTTCTTTAGGAGATCTAAACGATGTTCTGAAGAAGCAGATACTGATGAATCTTGGCAAGATATAATTCCTTCTCCATCTTCAATATCATCGTCTCGTGAAACTTTACACTCACTACCCGTCCCACAGCAGCATCCCAAATCATATCGACACGTCTTCCTCATTTCTCTTCAGCTGCAACCCCACCAATGCCACGAGCAGCCGCACCATTTGAAACAGCGCCCTCTGCCCTTCTTTCTTCACCACAGCCAACTGCACAGCATCCACTCACCACCTCAGCCCAACCAATGCTCTCATCCATTTTCACGCAGATGCTATAGAAAGCACACTCACCGTGCATTGCGGTTTCTGCTTTCACTCCTTGTAATCACTCTGTATTCTTTCAACGTTAGAGGAACTCTCCAGTGAGTTGCATTACACATATAAGGAAGCCCAAGACACAATAAGAAGAAGTCGTTGAACTGACACCTCTCCAGCACCGAAACAAATGGTGGCAGACAGCACGTCGATAGATAAAATGAATCCAAAAAGTTCCGAAAAAACAGACACCTGTGGAGTCTGCAAATTGCAAATACACAGAAGAGATTCCCTTTGAACAGACTTGATCTTTCTGCAAGCTTCTCCCGATTACAAACACGAAGAAGAATACATATCAAAACAAAACATGAAATCATGCAGAGCTTTAATCGCCTCCTTCCGCTTCGCTGCTTCTGCATGGTGGTTATTCAACTGAAATATGAGAAACACAGATGACTTTGCCCTTGCTTTCTCCAACTGCAATCATTTGAACACAACAAGAACCATCTAGATCTTATTCTAAAACGCATCTTTGACAGCACGATGTTGAAAAACAATAGAAATGATTTCTTATCAACGGTGAACTTCTTGTACATGAACCTCCATGTCAGTCACATATCCGCAAAAAACTTCCGGAATTTCTTTTCATTGTGGATCATTTCCCATCGCACAGTCTCGCCCTTCTTCTGCTCTGATTGCTTCTCTTCCAGCCACTGAACAACAATTGCCTTCCCTGCCTCTTTCTATTCCACTGTTAAAGTTGCAGTTAACATCCAGTCCTCCTGCTCTCTCTTCGCATCCTCGTGCAGCGACAGCGGAATCCCAAGCACTGCACTTGCATCTCTTTCTTCTGCCATGTCCCCCTCCTCTGCCTCCTCGTATTCTCCCCCTCCGCTTCTGTTACTCCTCCTCCTCCTCCCCATCCCATCCCTCCCTCTCCCCCCTTTCTCCTCTGCCCCGCCTTCCCTGCCCCCGCCAATGTCCCCCCGCAACACCTGCTCTTCCACCTCCTTCGCTTGCCCAGCCTGCCTCCCCACAATTTCTTCATATAAGACCTTCTTTTTATTCTTCTCATTCTCCTTTTGCGCAAGTGCTGTCTGCTGCTTCTCAATCAGATACTTGAATTGCGCCTTCTGTTCAATTATCGTCAGTTCCTGCACTTTCGACAGCTCCAACAGCATCTTCGTTTCCTCTTCCATCTTGTTTATCTTCAACAGCACAGTTGCTTCCACTCCTCCTTCACCACCACAAATATCATTAATGCCACCGCCATTAGCCACAGCTTCGTTCTTCTCAGATCTTTCGATGATCCCAGATTTAGATCCCCTCCTTTTATCTTCTCCTCCAAGCAGTTTGCTTCTCACGCAAAGTGGGGACAATGAAGAAAGCAGGGCAACATGCATTCCCAACACCACCAGTTTCTGTGCGCAATCCACACTCACCACTCCTCCTTGTTGGGCTCTATCTTCTTCTTCATCTCCACCAGCTGTTCCATCAGCTCCTTCACCTCTGCACTTATTTCTGACACATCTCCAGAATCTTCCTCGCAAGTTCTACCACCATTGCCTCAATCTCCTCCACTTCACATACTGCAACACCTCACCCCATCACTTCGTGATCCTGCTTCACCACCACACACCTCGACTGCGACTATCACCATATCTACAGTGAAGGGTCAAACTGATCGTAGATCGACGTTAATGCATTCACATCCGCCTCCGCAAAGATCCGCTTGCTCAACGAATTCGTGCCCACAGGCTCGGCAAGAGTAGGAAGTGGAACCACTCTCAAAACTGAAAATGTCTCCAAAAGCACCACAACATACCCACCATAGTTTCCGTAGCGCACATGGAAACAACGGAATTCCATGATCAAACACCCCAGTCACTTTCTTATTTTCGCTTCTTTGCCCTCACAATGGAAAGGCTGATCTGTATTCAGCATGAGCTAAAAAGATGTGAAAGTCATTTCAGAATCTTTTCATATTGCAAAGTTTGGAATTTCAAATAATGTCAAGTTGTATTTTGGTGGATTTGAGACATGATGGATAAAGTTGATATCAATAAAATCTGAAGATAAAAGGTTTAAATGTTCGTTCTCTGTGGAAAATATTGTTTCACAAAACTACGAATTGTTTTATTTTATTTCTTGTCTGTAAAAAAGCTCCAAATCCTGTGGTGTGTGTCTAATAACTGATAGAACGATTCAAAAATTAGTTGTATTTCCTTTCTGATTAACATTTTGTTCAATAAGGCTTGGAAAATTTTCACATTTAACTCGGATTATTCTAATAACAATACGTCTATCCACAGCGATTTGGGACGATATTTTTTGCTTTATGAATTTTGTACTATTCTGAATATTTATTAATATTTCTCAATTCTGAAAATTTTCTATGTTTTTTTAACACGTGAATGAAAGATTTCTCTTGATAAGGTTGTGGGAAAAGTTTTGAACAAATTGTTGTTTTTTTCATAAAAGAAAAAAATTATCCCCATTTTATTGGTGTGTTGAGAGATATAACAGCAGAAGAAAAACATTTATTCACAAAGAAACAAAAGGTTAGCAAACGTCTTGTAAATACTTGCTTCTTTTCTTTTTTATCCAGTGGATAATCATTTTCATGGATTTGATTTGGATGATTATTTTTTTAATCACAACTTTTTTCTGGGTGTTGATTATTCAAAGGTTGTTTGCCATTGTGAAAAGACTTTGTTTTCAAGTGCTAAATACGTCTCAACTGTTTCAAAAACAAATGTCTAAGCTACATTGATGATGATGATCTCTTGAAAATGGCTTTTCTTTTTTCAGTGTTCATTCGCTGATTTTCAAAGAAAATTTTTGAATCGAAAATGATGAATAAAAAAATGTGATTTGAAAAATAATCTCTTATATGAAAGCTTAAAACTTTTGGAAAAAAAAATTCGCAGGAAAAGAAGAAAGTCAATGATAAAAACAAAAAATTATTTCAATCCTCGATTCTTTCTAAAAACAAAAAATATTGAAAAAAATTCAGAATAAGGAAATTAATACATTTCTCACAGATCTTATTATTCTTTTTTTCCATCAGGCATGCGTGAAGCAAAAAGTATGACAAAAAAGAAATAGGTCTTGATCAAGAAAAATGATCAAGAAAAAATCATAGCCCTATCAATTATAAATTTTAGTTTTTAACTGGTCGAGATACACAAAAAATTATTCAAAATCGAAAAATTTTAAAACAACATTAAAAAACTTAAAATTAAAATTGAAATTATTTTTTCGAAATTGGAAAAGTAATTAATTTGTTCAGAATTTCAATTCAAGTCAAAACAAAGGAAATTATATTGAATCAAATGTTGTTATTACAAACGTTAAATTGTTGGAAATGCTTTTCTTTCATTTTGAATTACTATTTTCAATGATTTAGACTGATATCCATCCATCCTTTTCTTATTTTGAAAATTGAAAATGTTTTATGATATCAAATTCAAATGCAATTAATGAAATCGAAAACATTTCGTTTCAAATAAATGAGATTGATTTCTGTCTTTTTGTGAGTTAAACAAGATAAAGAATGATCATGTATATTTTGTTTCTTGCAAAATATCTTTTGTCTCCTGAGTACATGTGAAGAGTTAATAAATAATGAATTTTTTCTTATTCACTCTATTGAACACAAAAAACACCACAAATACATCAAAAATACTTTTTTCTGATTGAAATTAATAATTAACTTTGATCATTTACATAAAAAAAAAAAAAAAAAAAAAAAAAAAAAAAAAAAAAAAAAAAAAAAACAACGATCATTGATTTACAAAATTTATTCAAATATTTCGATCATGAATTAAACATTTTCGATTTTGGATAATAATTTTGATGTTGAATTGAAGTTTTTCGATGTTGTTTTAAACTTCTTCGATGTTGAATATTTTTTGGTGTTTATGAATCTCAAAAAAAAGTTCGGGTTTTTTAAAAAGTTAGGGTTTAAAAATCACCCTGTATGAATAGACATAGATATTTAATGGATCACTGAAGTGAAAATAAAATATGATGAAAAAAAAAGAAAAAGAAAACGATTTGAATGAAGTTCAAAGAAAAATAATTGAAGTGAAACTTACTCTTTTTGAAAAGCCTTCATTTTTTCGCTTTTAATCAAATTAGTAATTTTTTCATTTTCCACGAATTTCATTCTTTTCACTTCATAGAACTTTCCTTCAATCACTACTCCATTCATTACCCAATCTACAGACCAAAAATCAACAGTTTGAGCTAACAACTCCACCTCCACTCCCTCAGAAGTCAGTGAAGTCGGTGAAATATGTGTGTCTCCTTTTGATTTTCCTTTTGTACTTCCTTTTTTATTTCCTTTTGTGTCTCCTTTTGTGTCTTCTTTGCAACATGAAAATATTGCATTGCAATTGCCTTCTTCTTCTTCTTCTTTTTCTCCTCCTTCTCCTTCTTCAATCAATTCTTTGCCATTTCTCATGCTTTTCTGCTTATCGATGGATGCAACAGAATCAGAAGGATGAGCAGAAGGAGAGGGAGAAAATGGGAGAGTGGAAGAAGAGGAAGAAGAAGAAGAAGAAGAGGAAGAAGAAGATCGAGTTTGGAGACTATAGAAACGACGAACAGCTTCATATCCCCTCGTTTGGGGGTTTAAAACACGAACAAACGAAAGAGGAGGCACAAAAGGATGGAAAGGTGTTATTTTGGGCTCGGAAAATGCATTCATTGAAGAAGCATCTTTCAATGAAGAAGAAGAAGAAGAAGAAGATATTGATGAAGAAACCTCTTTTTCCTTCTCTCCTTCTGCAAAATTCTTCTTCGAAGCACGAAGTTGTGGAGCAATAAAAGGTGACGCACAAAACAGACCATCAGCCGAATCAGTTGCTTCTGAATCTTCTGCTTTCTCAGAATTCTCTTTGCTTTCTTTGTCTTCCTCCATCCTTCCTTCTTTTCTCTCTTCTTTTTTATCTTCTTTTTTATCTTCTTTTTTATCTTCTTTTTTATCTTCTTCTTTCTCCATTCGAATATCAGATTCTGCTTCTTTGACTTTCACTTCCTCTTCTACATCCATTCCTATTGATGGCTCCTTCTTGTTCTCCTTTTCTATTTCTTTCTCTCTCTTTTTTTCTTTCACTTCAGCATTTTCTTTCTCCCTTCCTTTCTTTCCTTCCCCTTCTCCTTCCCCTTCTTCTCTCTTTTTTTCCTTTTCTTCTCTCATTCCTTCTCCTTCTCTTTTCATCCTACTTTCTCTCAGCTTTTCTGCTTCCTTCCTCAAAATCGCTTCGGCTGCTGCGTCTCCGTCGCATCGAAGAAGACATTGAATAAAATCTCCCAGTGATAAATTCGCTACATCAACACCTAATTCATATCTCAAATAAATAAATAAATAAATAATATTGTTGTTTGTTGAATTCAAATAAAATATTATAAAATTAAATAAATATAATGATAACAATAACATTGTCAGTATTTTTTTTTTGAAATTGTATGCATACTGTTCTCTGTCATTCTCCAGAAGCATCGTTTCCTCAAAAAATCGCTGCCAAACACCTCCAAATGGAACCTTATCATGCAAATAAGCAGTGTCAGCCTTTGAAATCCTCTCATTTTCTTCATGTTGAACATTTTCGTTCATGTCAATTGGCGAATCGCCAAACGGAAGAGGATCAAGATAACCATTCGAAAGAAGAGATGGCGAATAAACGAACCAAGGATCGTTAGACAACCCAAATTGCATAAGAGGAGCAATTGTGGAAGGAAAAACTTGTTTCACATCAGTGACAAAATATGAAAATGAGACTTTTTCCAAATTCCCACCATCTTGCGTGCGAATAAAATAACTAACGCTGGCTGGATATTCTGGAAGAGGTTCAGAAATGTGAACTGTAACTAGAAGTCCACTCATTTCTTCAGGATATGGAAAATTCGGCATGAAAAAACCACTATGCATTAAAACAGCAACAAGATCGGAATCATCTGCATATGGACCACTTCCCCATATTTTTCGTGTATAAACATTTGGATTTCGTACAGAAAGAAACTGTAAAATTTTGAAAAATTGGAATTTTATTATTAATAACATTTTGGGAAATAAAAAGACCTTTTTCTCAACATAAACAACGATATCAGTTTCCACATCCAACGATGCTACGTCAAATAAATTTCTCGTGGTAATCATTGGATCATATTGAATATCTGATTAAAAACAATTCATAAAAAAGGATCGTTCAAAACAAAGAATATGAATTCAAACATGATGGATCCAATTTAACCTTCTTTCTTGTGCGAAGGGATGGTCTAGAATCCACAAATAAAACTAAATCAACCGAAATAACAGATATTTAACTTCACACTTTGTCATTTAACAAAAGTTATTCTCTTGATCAAGTTTCAGTTTGAAGCAAGAACTTTGTTAATGATTTTCAAATTTCATTCTTCTAAATTCATCTTTAAAAAAAACAAAAAAAAAATTTGCTGAAAACTTTTTTCAGACGTACAAATTTTACATTTTCGAAAAAAAAATGAATTGATTTAATATTAAATGTTAAACAAAACAGTAAAACTCAAATTCTGTTCAACATATCAAAATATATCACAAACCCTATACTTTCAATGGAAATGCATAATTTTCGAAAAGTCGAAAATTAAATAGATATGAATGATAATTTCAACATAAAAATAATTTTACCATGTAACTAAATATTTATATACATTTCAAAGAAAAAAAATTGGTAAAGTTTTCTACACAAAAACACATAGAAAATCACTTCACATTCATTTTACAGCAAGATTATTCACAAAAACGAGAGATTTTGAAATTAAGAAAGCGAAATCTTTTAAAAAAGGATAGATACATTCTAAACATATTTGATTAAGAAAGAGAAAGAGAAAGAGAAAGAGAAAGAAAGAAAGAAAGAAAGAAAGAAAGAAAGAAAATAGAAAATAGAAGTTTAATACATAAAACCATTCAATCTTCAAAAGAAAAGAATAATTAAAAAAGGATATTTTTGAATTTTAAGCAGTCAAAAAACACTTTCAAAACACATTAAAATTTAGAAAAAACAAAAATAACAACAAAAAATACTAAAAAAAAAAAAAAAACCAAAAAATCAATTTAAATTTGAACATAGCCAGATCAAAAACAACAGATAAATAGGCATAATTAATGGAAAAATGAAAAAAAGAAAAAGAAATTATTTATAATGCATAAAAAATAGAAATTATGGTAAATGTCAAATTAAGATAAAGGATAAAGGATAAAGAATAAAGAATAAAGAATAAAGAAAAAGAAAAAGAAAAAGAAAAAGAAAAAGAAAAAGAAAAAGAAAAAGAAAAAGAAAAAGATAAAATTAAGGAAAAAAAAAATATTATTTATCACTCCAATTTCAAACACAAAAAATTATGAAGAAAAAAAGAAATTGAACAACATCTTTATTTATTTCTTTTCCCCCTTCTTCCTCTCTCAATTTTCTCCTTTTCAATTCTTTCATCTTTTTATCATTTCTTCTTTTCCTTCTTCATTTTCCCCTCTTCGTTATTTCTTCTCCTTGCTTTTTCTCTTTATCTTCCTTCTCTCTCTCCCTCTCACCCTCTCCCTCTCTTTTTCTTTCTCCTTACTACTTCTCCTTTTCTTCTCCTAACTTCTTCCCTTTCTTTCCCTTCTCTCTTTCTCTTCCTTCTCCCTTATATTTTCTTCTTCTCCTTCTCTTCTTCCTTCTCTTCTTCCTCTTTCTCTTCTTCCTCTTTCTCTTCAGTTTTCTCCTTCTCTTCTTCTCTCTTCTCTTCTTCCTTCTCATTCTCCTTATTTCTTCTCTTCCTCTTTCTCTTTCTCTTCTTCTCTCTTCTCCTCCACATCAAACAAAAGATATTCGCTTCCCAAGCAAAACACATTGAAATTTTGTGTGTCAAAAACAGCAGCCGAAAAAGGGCCTGTTGAATGAATTCGATTCAAAACAGAGAAATTCTTATTCATTTGGTTATTGTTATTCTTTTTCTGGTTAAGAGAAAGAGAAAGAGAAGAAGAATTTGAAGAAGATGACGACAATTGAGAAGAAGATGTTGATTTTACAAATTTTTCCTTTGAATTTTCATTCAATTTTTGATTTTCTTCTTCATCTTCTTCTTCTATTTCTTCATCCAACTTTCTCAAGCAATCACAAAGTTCAGGGAAGAAAGAGGAAGAAATGCTAATTTGAGGAATATTTTGATTGAGAAGAGGAGAAACAGGAGAAAGAGAAGAAAGAGAAGAAAGAGGAAGAAGAAGATGATGATTAATCGATTGACACTGAGAAATAAACAAATTCATTGCATTTTCTGCTTCTTCTTCCTCATCAATGAAGAATGAGGAGGAAGAAGAAGAAGAAGAAGATTTCGGAGAAATAGAAGAAGAAGAAAACGGAGAAATAGAAGAGGAGGAGGAAGAAGAATTAATATTTCCTTTCTTCAACTGCATAAAAAACATTTTTTCTCCTCTTCTTTTCCCTTCTTCCACATTTTCATTGACTTCTTCCACAATTCTAATCAAATTACTTCCAATTCTTTTTATTTTCTCTTCTCTTTCTCCTTCTTTTTCTCCTTCTCTTTCTCCTTCTCTTCCTTCTTCTCTTCCTTCTTCTCTTCCTCTCCTTCTCCTCTCCTCCTTCTTCCTCTCCATTTTCCTCTTCTCCTTCTCTCTCCTCTCCATCTTTTTCATCTCAAATATCATTTCTTTCCTCTCAAACATGACAATTTGCTCAAATTGCTTCAAATCTTCAGAAGAAGGTGAAATTTCTTCAATGATACACCTTTTTTTCCTCTGAACGAGAACAAAAATAGACAAAACTGGCAATAAAGGACAAATAAATGAGCGGAAAGAAGAAGAAAGAAGAAGAGAAGGAGGAGAAATGAGAGCAGAAGAGAGGGAAGGGAGAGGGAAGAAGAGGGAGTGGAGGAGAGAAGAAGGAGAAGAAGGAGAGGAAGAATTTTGAGAAGAAAGAGAAGAATTAAATGAAGAAGAAGAAGATGATGATGAATGAGATGAAAGAGATGAAAGGGAAGAAGAAGAAGAAGAAGAAGAAGAAAGAGGAAGGGGATTGAAAACAGAAGGTTTTCTCGTGCCAGCAGGAGAAGTGACGATGTTGGCATTGATTGCTTCCACAATCACATCAGACACTGATTGATATCTGAAGAGAGGGGGAGAAGAAGAGGAAGGAGAAGAGGAAGAAGAAGAAGAAGAGGAAGAAGAGGAAAGAGAAGAAGAAGAAGAAGAAAGAGAGGAAGAAGAAGAATTATAAAGAGAAGAAGAAGAATTTTGAGGAGAAGAAGAAGAAAGAGAGGAAGAATTAATGTTCATATCTCTTCCATTGCAGATATCAGGACATCTTCTGATCAGCCAGATAGAGAGAGAATCAACAAGAGAAGCTAATTGAAGACCCATCAGAGCAGATGTAGAAGAGGAAGAGAAAGAAGAAGAAGAAGAAGGAAGGGAAGAAGAAGAATTAAATGAAGAAGGGGATGGAGGAGGAGGAGGAGGGGGAGGATGAGAAAGAGAAGAAGAAGAAAGAGGAGAAGGAGAAAGAGAAGGAGGAGAAAGAATAAGATTAGCGAGATGAGAAGAGAAGAGAAGAAGGATGTTAGTAATGATGGAGTTGATGAGGAAAGAGAAGAGAGGAGGAAGAGAAGAAGATGATGATGTTGAAGATGATGAATTTGAAGAAGAATTAGATGATGATGAAGAAGATGAAAGAGAAGAAGAAGATGATGATGAAGATAAAGAAGATAAAGAAGAAGAAGAAGAAGAAGAAGAAGAATTAAATTCTTTATTATTATTATTATTATTATTAATATGATTAGAATTTCTATTTCCTTTCCCCTCCTCAACGAGAGAAGAGAATAAATAAACCAAAGAGAAATATATTTCGTCTAATGAAGAAATCAGCCTTCCGAATGGAGTTTTTGAGCTATCATTGATGAGAGGGATGGGAGGAGAGACAAAGAGACTGAAGAAAGGAAAGAAGAAGAAGAAAAAAAAAGAGAAGAAGGAGAGGAAAGAAGAGAAAGAAAGAAGAGAAAGAAAGAAGAGAAAGAAAGAAGAGAAAGAAAGAAGAGAAAGAAGAAATAAAAATAAATTAATAAACAAAAAATGAAAAAAGAAAAAAGAAAAGAAAAAAGAAAGGAAAAGATATAATTCGAAAAAAATTAAAATTCATAATATCATAATCATAATCATAATTTCATTCGTTCATTCGTTCATTCTCTTTCTTTCTTTCTTTCTTTCTTCCTTCCTTCCTTCCTTCCTTTCTTTCTTTCTTTCTCTTTCTCTTTCTCTTTCTCTTTCTCTTTCTCTTTCTCCTTCTCTCTCATCATACCTTTCATCTTTAGCAGGATTCAAACTCTTCCATACTTTCTTCATCTCTTCTTCTGAAACTATCATCGACTTCACTAAATATATCGCTTTATCTTCATTTTCTTCTTCTTCTTCTTCTTCTATTTCTTCTTCATTTTCTTTGTTTTCTTCATTTTCTCTTTTATTTTCTTCATCTTTTTCTTTATTTTCTTTATTTTCTATATTTTCTATATTTTCCATTTCTTTCTCCAATGATGAAGAAGATAATGATGAAGAAATCGAAGGAGGAGGAAGAGGCAAAGGACGAGGAAGAGGAGGAGGAGGAATAACTTTCTTCTTATTTTTCTTCTTTTTCCCTTTCTTTTTCTCTTTTTCTTCTTCATTTTCTTCTTCATTTTCTTCATTAAAATCATTATTATGATTAATTAAATGTTTCAGAATGCAATTTGAGAAGAAGAAAGAAGAAAGAAGAGAAATCAACTGAGACAACAAGAAAAGCAAAGATTGGATCATGTTTGTGGTTAATTGGAAGATGAGGGTATCAAACTGGAGGAGAAGAAGAGAAGAAGAAGAGGAAAGTGAAGAAGAAATTAAATTAGAAGTTGAAGAAGAAGAAGAAGAAGAAGAAGAAGAAGAAGTTTGAGAAGAAGAAGAAGGAGGAGGAGGAGGAGAAGAAGAAGAAGAAGAATTAATCGAAGTAAATAGAGGAGCCGGGGCAGAAGGGGCAGCAGAAGGCGGAGGAAGAGGAGGAAGAGAAGATTTAGAGGAGAAAGTGAGTGAACGGGTTATACGAGAAGAAGAAAGAGAAGAAGAAGAATTTAATGAAGAAGAATTTAAAGGAGAAGGAGGAGAAAGAGAAGAAGGAGGAAGAGGAGGAGAAGAAGAAGATAAAGGAAGAGGAGGAGAAGGAAGAGGAGGAGGGGGAGAAGGAGAAGGAGAAGGAGAAGAAATAGAAGAAGAAGAAATAGAAGAAGGAGGAGGAAGAGGAGGAGGAAGTTTAGATTGAGATTTTGAACCAAACGCAACAGGACGAAGAGAAAACGGAGATTTCTTGAGAGAAGAAGAAGAAGAAGAAGAATTTAATGAAGAATTAGAAGAAGAAAGAGGAAGAGGAGAAGGAGAAGAGGGAGAAGATGAAGATGAAGAAATAGAAGAAGATTTTGAAGAAGAAGAAGAAGAAAGAGAAGAAGAATTTTGAGAAGTATTTGAAGAAATTTTTGATTTTTTCGTTAACTTTATCAATTTTTGAGAGTGAGGAAGAAGAGGAAGATGAGAAAAAGAAGAAATAAGAGAAAGAATGGTGATGATCCAATAGAGAGAAGAAGAAATGAAAGAGGAAGAAGAAGAAGATGAAGAGGAAGAGGAAGAGGAAGAATTTAATGAAGAAGAGGAAGAAAATGAAGAATTAAATGAAGAAAAAGAAGAAGAAAGAGAAGAAGAAGAAGAAGAAAATGAAGAAGAAGAATGAATAAAAACGTCTTTTTGGAGAGAAGAAAGAAGAGAAGAGAGAAGAAGAGAGAAGAAATTGATGATTGGAGAAGCAAAGAGAAGAGGGTTAGGTTTGGAAGAAGAAGAAGAAGAAAGAGAAGAAGAAGAATTTAATGAAGAAATGGAAGAAGAAGATGAAGAAAGAGAAGAAGAAGAATTTAAAGAAAAAATAAGTTTATTTCTTTGTTGAGAGAGAAGAGAATGAAAGAGAACGATGATGGCACACGAAGAGATAGAGAGAGGGAGAGAGAAAGAAGAAGAAGAAGAATTAAATGAAGAAGAAGAAAGAGAAGAAAGAGAAGAAGGAAGAGAAGGAAGAGAAGAAGAAGAAGAAGAAAGAGAAGAAAGAAGAGAAGGAGAAGAAGAAGAAACGGTATTATTGCGAATTCTGCTTAAAGATATAGAAATAGGAATATTGAAGAATAAAGGATGAGAGGAAAGAGAAGAAGAAGAAGAAGAAGAAGAAGAAGAAGAAGAATTAAGATATTGAGAGAACAAGAAGGATAAAGGTGTTTTTGGTTTGAGAGAATAAAGAGAGAGAGAAAGAGAAAGAAAAGAAGGAGAAGAGAAGGAAGGAAGAAGAGAAGAGAAAGAAGAAGAAGAAGAAGAAAGAGAAGAAGAAGAGGAGGAGGAAGAAGAAGAAGAATTAAATGGAGAAAGAGAAAGAGAAAGAGAAGAAGAAGAAATATAAAATTTTGGAGTGAAAGACACATTTTCATTGAAAAAGAGCGGGAAAAATGATTTTTCTAATAACCGTTCAATATTTTCTTCTTCTTCTTCATCATCATCTTCTTCCTCCTCTTCTTCTTCTTCTTCTTCTTTTAATACTTTTTTCTCTTTCATTTTATTCTCTTCTTTCTCTTTCTTTCTTCTTTCTTTCTCTTTCTCTTTCTCCTTTTTCTTCTTCTCCTTCTCTATTTCTTTTATTTTCGCTTTCATCAACAAAAAGAATGAAGAATTATACGTTTTGTTTCTTTCCTTTTCTTCTTTCTTCTTCTTCATCTTCATCTTCATTTTTTTCATTTTCTCTTCTCTTTCTTTCTTTCTCTTCTTCATTTCTTCTTTTCTTTTCTTTTCTTCTTCATTTTCTTCTTCTCCTTCTTCTTCTTTCTCTTTTTCTCCCTCTTTTTCCTTCTCTTTTTCCTTCTTCTTCTTCTCTTTCTCTTCCATTTCTTTTATTTCTCTTCTCAATTCTTCCATTTCTTCTTCTAATTCTTCCTTCTCTGTTAATATTTCTTCCTTCTTCTCTTTCAATTTCTTCATCTTCTTCTCTTTCTCTTCCATTTCTTTCTCTAATTCCTCGATTTTCTCTTCCATTTCCTCCTTTTCCACCTCTTTCATCTTCATTTCTTCTCGCAATTTCTCGTTTTCTTCTTTTAATTCTTCGTTTTCTCTTTCTTTTCCTTCTTTTTCTTCTCTTTCTTCTTCTTTTCTTTCTTTTTTCATTTCAAATGGAGACATTTCATTAGAATTTCGAAGGAAAATCGCATTTCCTTTTTCTTTCTCTTCTTTCTCTTCTCTTTCCTTCTCTTCTCTTTCTCTTTCTCTTTCTCTTTCTCTTTCTCTTTCTTCTCTTTCTTCTTTCAATTTCTTTATTTCTTCCTTCTTTTCTTCTATTTCTTTCTTCATCTTTTCTTCTTCTCTTTTCTTTTCTTCTTTCTCTTTCTTCATTTTCTCAATAATTTCTTTGTTTTCTTTTATTTCTTCTTTTTTTTCCTTCAGTTTCTTCTTCATTTCTTCTTCTTTCTCCTTCATTTCTTTCATTTCCTTCTCTTTTTCTTCCATTTCTTCTTTTAATTTCTTCTTCTCTTTCTTCTCTTCTTCTCTTTCTTTCTCTCTTTCTTCTTTTTCTTCTTTCAATTTCTTTATTTCTTCTTCTTTTTCTTCTATTTCTTTCTCTTTCTCTTCCATTTCTTTCTTCATTTCTTCCTTTTCTCTTTCTCTTTCTTCCTTCTCTTTCTTCATTTTCTCAATAATTTCTTTGTTTTCTTTTATTTCTTTCTTCTTTTCTTTTATTTCTTCTTCTTTTTCTTTTTTTTCTTCTTTCAATTTCTTCATTTCTTCTTCCTTTTCTTCTCTTTCTCCTTCTATTTCTTCTTTTTCTTTCTTCATTTCTTCTTTCTTCTCTTTCAATTTCTTCATTTTCTCTTTCATTTCTTCCCTTTCTTCTTCCATTTCTTTTATTTTCTCTTCTTTCTCTTTGATTTCTTCTTCTTTCTCTTTGATTTCCTTCCTCATCTTTTCTTCTTCTTCTTCTTTCTCTTTCTCTTTCTCTTCTTCTCCTTTCTTCTTTTCTTCTTTCATTTTTTCTATTTCTTCTTCTCTTTTCTTCATTTCTTCTTCCATTTCTTTCATTTTCTCCTCTTTTTCTTTTATTTCTTCTTCTCTTTTTTCTTTCTCTTCTTTCATCTTTTTTATTTCTTCTTCTTTCTCCTTCTTCATTTTTTCTATAATTTCTTCATTTTCTTTCATTTTCTCCTTCATTTTGGTTATTTCTTCTTCCATTTCTTTTCTTTCTCTTTCTCTTTCTTTCATTTCTTCTTCCATTTCTTTTATTTTCTCTCCTTTTTCTTTCATTTCTTCTTCTCTTTTCTTCGTTTCTTCTTCAATTTCTTTCATTTTCTCCTCTTTTTCTTTTATTTCTTCTTCTCTTTCTTTCATTTCTTCTTCCATTTCTTTTATTTTCTTCTCTTTTTCTCTTCTTTCTTCTTCTTTCTCTTTCATTTTCTTTTCAATTTCTTCTTTTTCTTCTTCTTTCTCTTTTATTTCTTTCTTCAATTTATTAATTTCTTCTTCTTTCTCTTCTTCTCCTTTTTCCTTTTCTTCTTTCAATTTTGATATTTCTTCTTCTCTTTCTCTCAATTTCTTTTCTGTTTCTTTCATTTCTTCTTCTTTCTTCTTTTCTTCTTCTTCTCTTTCTTCTTTCTCTTTCTTTTTCATTTCTTTTATTTCTCTTTCTTTTTCTTCTTTTTCTTCTTTCAATTTCTTTATTTCTTCTCCTTTTTCTTCTATTTCTTTCTTCATTTCTTCCTTTTCTTTCTTCTTCTTCTCTTCTTCTCTTTCTTTCTCTTCTTCCTTTTCCTTCATCTTTTCTTTCATTTCTTCTATTTCTTTCTTCATTTCTTCTCTTTCTTTCTCTTCTTCTTTCTCTTTCTTCTTCATTTCTTCTATTTCTTCTTCTTTCTCTTTTATTTCTTCTTCTTTCTCTTTTATTTCCTCTTCTTTCTTTTTAATTTCCTCTTCTAATTTCTTCTTCTCTTCCTTTTCTCTTTCTTTCTCCTTCTCCTTCTCTTTCTTCTCTTCTTCTTCTCTTTCTTTCATTTCTTTTATTTCTTCTTTCTTCTTTCTAATTTCCTCTTCTAATTTCTTCTTCTCTTCTTTCTCTTTCTCCTTTTCTCTTTCAATCATTTCTTTCTCTTCTTCATTTGTTTGTTTCCCACTTATCAAAAGATTTATTTCTTCTTTCTTTTCTTCCATTTCTTTCTTCATCTTTTCTTTTTCTCTTTCTCTTTCTTCTATTTCTTTCTTCATTTCTTCCTTTTCTTCTTCCTTTTTCTTTATTTCTTCTTTTAATTTTCTCTTCTCTTCTTTCTCTTCTTCTATTTCCTTCTTCATTTCTTCCTCTTCTTTCTTCATTTCTTCTTCTTTCTTCTTTATTTCTTTCTCTTTTTCTTCTTTCTCTTCTTCCATTTCTTTTATTTCTTCTTCTTTCTTCTTCAATTTCTTCTTCATTTCTTCCTCTTCTTTCTTCATTTCTTCAATGATTGCTTCATTTTCTTTTATTTCCTTCTCTTTTTCTTCCATTTCTTTCTTCATTTTCTCTTCTTCTTCCTTCTTTTCTTCCATTTCTTTCTTCATTTCTTCTTTTTCTTCTTTCAATTTTGATATTTCTTCTTCTTTCTCTTCTTTTAATTTCTTCATTTCTTCCTCTTCTTTCTTCATTTTCTCGATCATTTCTTTCTTTTCTTCGATTTCTTTCTTCTTTTCTTTTATTTCTTCTTCTTTTTCTTCTTTTTCTTCTTTCAATTTCTTCATTTCTTCTTTCTCTTCTTCTCTTTCTTTCTCTTTCTCTTCTTCTTCTTTCTCTTTCTCTTTCTTCATTTCTTCTTCTTTCTCTTTCTCTTTCTTCATTTCTTCTTCTTTCTCCTTTATTTCTTCGATTTCTTTCTTCTTTTCTTTTATTTCTTTCTTCATTTCTTCCTTTTCTTCTTCTTTCTCCTTCATTTCTTCATTTAATTTCTTCATTTCTTCCTCTTTCTCTTTTAATGCTATTGTTATGATTTCTATTGATTTCTCATATTCTTCTTCTCTTCTTCTTTCCTTTTCTTCTCTTTCTTCTCTTTCTTCTTCCATTTCTTTGATTTTCTCTTCTTTCTCTTTTATTTCTTCTTCTTTTCTTTCTTTTTCTTCATTCAATTTCTTTATTTCTTCTTCTTTCTTCTTTATTTCTTCTTCCTTCTCCTTCTCCATCTTCTTCTTCTCTTCTTCTCTTTCTTTTATTTCTTCTTCTTTCTTTTTAATTTCTTCTTCCAATTTCTTCTTCTCTTCTTTCTCTCTCTCTTTCTCTCTTTCTACCATTTCTTTCTCTTCTTCTTTCGTTTGCTTTCCAAATATTAATTTATTTATTTCTTCTTTCTTTTCTTCTATTTCCTTCTTCATTTCTTCTCTTTCTCTTTCTCTTTCTTCCTTCTCTTTCTTCATTTCTTCCATTTCTTTCTTCTTCTCTTCTTCTTCTTCTTCCTTTTCTTCTAATTCTTTCTTCATCTTTTCCTTTTCTTCTTTCAATTTCTTTATTTCTTCTTCTCTTTCTCTTAATTTCTTTTCTGTCTCTTTTATTTCTTCTTCTTTCTCTTTTATTTCCTTTTCTTTCTTCTCTTCTCTTTCTTTCTCTTTCTCTTCCATTTCTTTCTTCATTTCTTTCATTTCTTCTTTCAATTTTGATATTTCTTCTTCTTTCTCTTTTATTTCCTTTTCCTTCTCTTTTATTTCTCTTTCTTTCTCTTCTTTTTCTTCTTTTTCTTCTTTTTCTTCTTTTTCTCTCATTTTATTTTCTTTCTCTTTCATTTCTTTCATTTCTTCTTTCAATTTTGATATTTCTTCTTCTTTCTCCTTCATTTTTCCTTCAAACCTTCCAATAGAAATAGCAATTTCTTCTTCTCTTCTTTCTCTTTCTTCTTTCTCTTTCTTCATCTTTTCTTCCATTTCTTCCATTTCTTCTTCTTTCTCCTTCAATTTCTTCTTCATTTCTTCTTTCTCCTCTTCTTTCTCTTTCTCTTCTTTCTCTTTCTCTTCCATCACCTTCTTTATTTCTTCTTCTCTTTCTTTCAGTTTCTTTTCTATTTCTTTTATTTCTTCTTCTTTCTTCTTTATTTCCTTTTCTTTTTCTTCTTTTTCTTCTTTCATCTTCTTTATTTCTTCTTCTCTTTCTTCTTTTTCTCTTTCTTTCTCTTCTTTCTCTTTCTTCATTTCTTCTTTCTCTTCTTCCATTTCTTTTATTTCTTCTTCTTTTTCTTTTAATTTCTTCTTCATTTCTTCCTCTTCTTCTTCTCTTTCCCTCATTTTTTCTTTTATTTCTCTTATTTCTTCTTCTCTTTCCTTCATCTTCTTCTCTTTCTCTTCTCTTTCTTTCTTCATTTCTTCTTCTTTCTCCTCTTTTTCTTTTAATTTCTTTTCCATTTCTTCTTTCTCTTCTTCTCTCTCTTTCATTTCTTTCTCTAATTTCTTTATTTCTTCTTCTTTCTCTTTTATTTCCTCTTCTTTCTCTTTTATTTCTTCTTCTTCTTTTTCTTCTTTTTCTTTCAATTTTTCTTTCATTTCTTTCATTTCTTCTTGCAATTTTTCATATTCTTGTTTAGCAACCTTTTCCTCTTCTTTCTTTTCTTCTTCTTCCTCCTCTTTCTTCACTTTCTTTTCCTTCTCTTCTTCTCTCTCTTCTTCTTTTTCTTTCATTTTCTCTTCTCTTTCTCTCTTTTCTTCTTCTTCTTTCTCCTTCTCCTTCTCTTTTTCTTTCTCTTCTCTCATTTCTTCTTTCTCCTTCTTCATTTCTCTTATTTCTTCTCTTAACTTGTGATTTTGTGTTAAAAGTTCTATAATTTCTTTCTCTTTCTCTTTCTCTTTTATTTTCTCTTCTTCTTCTTTCTCTTTTTCTTTTTCTTTCTCTTCTTTCTCAATGATTTCTTTGATTATTGCAATTTCTTCTTCTTCTTTCTCTTCTTTTTTCTCTTTCTTTTCTTTTTCCTTTTCTTCTTCTTCTTCTCTCTCTTCCATTTCTTTCTTCTCTTTCCCTTTCTCTTTCTCTTCTTTCTCTTCCTTCCTCTCTTCATCCTTCTCTATATTCTTTTCTTCTTCTTCCTTCTTCTTCTTCTTCTTTGTCATTTTCTTCTTCTTCTCTTTCTTTTTCTCTCTTTCTCTTTCTCTTTCTTCTTCTTCTTCTTCTATCAGCATTCTCAGTTGTTCTATTGGTGTTAATGAATCAAGTAAAATAGAATTCACTTCAATTGGGTGAGAAGAAGAAAGAGAAGAAGATAGAGAAGAAGAAAGAGAAGAAGAAGAAGAAGAAGAAATTAAAATTTCTTTCTCTTTCTCTTTCTCTTTCTCTTTCTCTTTCTCTTTTCCTTTTCCTTTTCCTTTTCCTCTTCTTCTTTCTCCTTCATTTTCTTTTCCTCCTCCTTCTCTTCTTCTTTCCCTTCCTTTTCCTTCTCTTCTTTCTATTTCTCTTCCTTTTCCTTCTCCTCTTTCTCTTTCTTCTCCTTCTTCTCTTATTCCTTCTTCTCTTCCTTCTTCTTCTTCTTTTATATCAATTTCTGTTATTTGTGGAATAAATCGTTGATTCTTCATTGAATTTTGAGATTTTTGTGATTTCTTCATTTTCTTTCCTTTTTTCATTATTTCTCTTCTTTCTTCTTCTTTCTCTTCTTCCTTTCTCTCTTCTCTTTCTCTCTCTTCTTCTTCTTTCTCTTCCTTTTTCTCTTTTTCTTTCTTCTCCCACTTCTTCACAACTTTATCTTTTTTCTCTTTCTTTTCTTCCTTCTCTTCTTCCTTTTCTTTTTCTTCCTTCTCTTTAAATTTATCTTCTTTTCCTTCTTCCCTTTCTTCTTCTTCTTCTTCTTCTATTTTGGGTGATGGAGGTAAAGATAAAGGAAGAGGAAGAGGAGAAAGAGGAGAAAGAGGAGGAGAAAGAGAAAGAAGAAGAAGATTTTCGTTGTTATTACTATTATCTATTTCTTCTTCTCTTTCTCTTTCTTCTCTTTCTTTTCCTTCTCTTTCTCTTTCTCTTTCTTCTCTTTCTCTTTCTCTTTCTTCTCTTTCTCTTTCTTCTTCTTCTTCTTCTTCTTCTTCTTCTTCTCCCTCCAACAAAAGAGGAGGAAGAAGAGGAGGAGGAGAAGGAGGAAGAGGAGAAATAACCTCAAGAAGCGGAGATGGAGGAACTGATAACAAACTTTCTGATACAGATGTTAATTCTTCTTCTTCTTCTTCTTCTTCTTCTTCTTCTTTCTTTTCTTCTTTCTTTTCTTTCTTTTCTTTCTTTTCTTCTTTGATTTCTTCTTTCTCTTTCTCTTTTTCTTTTTCTTTTTCTTTTATTTCTTTCTCTTCTTTCTTCTCTTTCTTCTCTTTCTTCTTTTCCTTTTTCTTTTTCTCTATATTTTCTTCCTTTCTTTCTTCTCTTTCTTTTTCTTCTTTTTCTTTTTCTTCTTTTCCTTTCTTTTCTTTTCCTTTTTCTTCATTTTTCTCTTTTTCTCCTTCTTCCAATGAAATTGGTGGTATATCTATTGGTGGAAGAGAAATATCTTCTAATTCTTCAATTTCATCTTTTATTTCTTTTATTTCTTCTTTTTCTTCTTCCTCTTCTTCTTCCTCTTCTTCTTCCCTTTCTTCTTTCTCCTCCTCCTCTTCTAACTCTATTTCATCATCGTTATCTTCTTCTTCTTCCTCTTCTTCCTCTTCTTCCTTTTCTTCTTCCTCTTTCTCTTTCTCTTCAGTTTTCTCCTCCTCTTCTTCTCTTTCTTCTCTTTCTTCCTCCTCCTCTTCTTCTTCTTCTTCTCTTTCTCCTTCTCCTTCTTCTTCTCCTCTTTCTTCTCTTCTTCTTCTCTTCTCTCTCTTCTCTCTCTTCAATGCAATAAATGATTGCAACATTTTTGTCATTTCTTCTTTCTCTTTTATTTCTTCTTCCATCTCCTTCATCTTCTTCAGAAGTTCAGAAATTTTCACTTCTTCTTCTTCTTTCTCTTCTTCTTTCTCTTCTTCTTTCTCTTCTTCTTTCTCTTTCTCTTCTTCTTTATTTTCTTCTTCCTTGTTTTCTTCTTTCATTTCGTTTATTTCTTCTTCTCTTTCTTCTCTTTCTTCTCCTTCATTTTCTCTTTCTCCAACTTTTTCTTCTTTTATTTCTTCCTTTTCTCTTTCTTCCTTTTCTCTCTTCTCTTCTCTTTCTTCTTCTTTCTCCTTCTTTTCTTTCTCTTCTCCTTCTTCTTTCTTCATTTCTACAACTTTAACAATCTTTTCTTCTTCTTTTCTTCTTTCTTCTTCTTCTTTCTCTTGTTTCTCTTCTTTTTTATCTTCTTTCTCTTCTTCGTCTTCTTCGTCTTCTTCGTCTTCTTCGTCTTCTTCTTCCTTCTCTTCCTTCTCTTCTCTTTCTTTCTCTTTCTCCTTCTCTTCTTTCTCTTCTTCTTTCTCTTTCTCTTTCTCCTTCTCTTCTCCTTCTCTTCTCTTCTCCGTCTTCTCCTTCAACCTCATCAAAAGTTCTATTGTTGTTTCTTTCTCTTTCCCTTTCTCCTTCTTCTCCTTCTCTTTCTCTTTCTTCTCCTTCTTCTTATTCTTGTTCTTTTTCTTCTCCTTCTCTTTCTCTTTCTCTTTCTCTTTCTTCTCTTTCTTCTTCCTTCCTTTTATTCTTTCCTCTTTCTCTTCTTTCTCTTCTTTCTCTTCTTTCTCTTCTTCAATTCTTTCCATTATATCTTCCTCTTCTTTCTTCTTCTCTTCTTCCTTTACTTCTTCTTTTTCCTCTTTTTCTTCTTTTTCTTTTCCCTTTTCTTCCTCTTCCTCCTCTTCCTCTTCCTGTTCTTCCTCTTCCTTTTCTTCCTTTTCTTCCTTCTTCTTCTCTTTCTCTTTTTCCCCTTCTTTGATTTCTTCTTCCTCCTCTTCATTTTTTAATTCTTTATGCTCTTCTTCTTCTTTCTCTTCTTTTAATTTCTTCATTTCTTCCTTCTCTTCTTCCTTCTCTTCTTCTTCCTTCTCTTCTTCTTCCTTCTCTTCTTTTTCTTTCTCTTCTTCTTCCTTCTCTTCTTCCTTCTTTTTCTCTTCATTTTTCGTTTCCATTTTCACTTCTTCCTCATTTTCTTCCTCTTCTTTCTCTATTTTCTTCTTCTTTTCCTTCTCTTCCTCTTCCTTCTCTTTCTTTTCTTTCTTTTCTTCTTCCTTCTCTTCTTCTTCCCTTTCTTCTTCTTCTTCTTCTTCCTCTTCCTCTTCTTTCACCTTTCCTATAATCTCTTCTTCTCCCTCTAATTCTTCCTCTTCTTCTTCTTCTGTCTCCATTAATCTTCCTTCCATTTCTTCTCTCTCTTCTCTCTCCTTTTCTCCTTCTTCTCCTTCTTCTCTTTCCCTCTCTTCTTCTTCTTCTTCTTCCTCTTCCTCTTCTTCCTCTTCCTCTTCCTCTTCTTCCTCTTCCTCATTCATCTCTTCTCCAAGCATCATCTTCAGCATCCGATGAATCTCTCTTTTCTCTCTCTTCCATTCTTTCTCTCCTCTTTCGCATTCTTCACAATATTTCGTCTTGTCCTCCAATTCTTTTCTCATTTTTCGATTTTCTTCTTTTTCTTTTTCCACTTCTGTTATTAATTCTTTGATCTGTTCCAGATATTTTCCGATTTCCGCCTCGGCTGCCAATAACTTGCTTTGAGCACTAGACACAGAACTCGACGCTGCACACTCAAGTTCAGACGGTTCTTCTGACGATGAAGCAGAGAAACTGCCCTTCGAAGGAGGGACTGATATTCTTGTTGTAGCAGAAGTTATAAAATGAATAGTCGTCATTGGATCTGGACGAAAATGCAAAATCGTGTTGAAGTTACCTGTAATCCCTTCGAGAACAAGTTTCACTGCTTTCAAAAGTGTTGTTTTTCCAACATTAGCTTCAAGTTTCGTTAATTTCTTTGATAAATAAACTGGTCCTAAATCAATTGAAACTTCTCCAATAAATTCATCTTTTTCTAGAAGACGCTTCTGAATTGCAAAAATCATTGGCTTTGGATTTGGCAACCCTGGTTTTGATTCAACAATTGTTCCTTCAAACGTAAAAACTTCATTTCCAAAATAAACTGAATTTTGTTCAACAGTTCGTGACGTTGTAAAACTAGCCAGTTTTTTACCACGCCTCCATTTCAACAAAAACAAGTCATTTTGCAAATCATTGGGAATGGGCCCAAGGCTAACCGCTCTTATTTGAAACCATTGTTTGATGTGTTTTCCAAATAAACTCATCTCAAATTGATATCAAAAGAGCACAATAATTCCTTAAAACTGTAAAAATGCTTCTTCGATATCAGATAATTACTAAATCAAACAACGCAAAATACTGTTTAGGTAAATTGGAGAAATTAGAAAAAAAATATACTTTTCAGTTAATAATTGTTGTTACGTAATGGGATAAACGATTTTTTTTTTTTTTTATTAAAAGTTTCCATACTCATTGTTTTTTTTTTAAAAAAAGAAAGAAAATATAAAAGAAAAAGAAAAAGAAAAAGAAAACAAAATCTTCAAAAAGTTATTCATTTTCTATTGATGTCTGAGGAATTTCCTAAAATGTTGCGCAATAATAAATACAGAAAGGATATGTTAAATGAATATGTATTTTAAGTGGAGAAGTGAACGTTTGAAATAACATTCTTGCGGGTCGTATCAATTCCATTTAAAATTGAATAGATTCCATGTTTTGCTCAGTTAGCTTTTGATAAAGTGAATATGGATTGCTCGAACAGATAATTTAATCGGCTGATCGATAATAACATAGCAATCCAGAGCGATGAATCCATATTTGAATATACATTAAATATTCGCTTGAATTCACAATAGGCAAATAATCCGATGAAGAGCAAATAAAATTTCCGCCAATATCAATAAAAGACATGCAGCATTAAGAATCATCTCAAAGCGAATTCTACATAAAAATTAAACAAAAATTAATAAATTGAATGCATTTGACGATTCATTGCAAATTGATAAAAAAAACGATGACACTTTTTTTTTATAAAAAAAGAGAGAATCATACACATAAACCTGGAAAAACATCATGTACACGTGCCAACATCCAACTATCAAACGAATCAAAATGAAAATGCTCAAAAACAATTTATTTTCATGAACATTTCCAGAAGTTTCTTTTTTGTCAAATTATCAACAGTTTCACCAAATTAAAAAAACAAATGCAAATGCAAACCAAATTCACTTCCAATATATCCAAAAAGAGGAAATAATAACAGAATTGATAAAAATTCCACCCACATTAAAGCAATTGGTAAAGGAAATATAATCACTGTTTCATTTCCAAAATTTTGAAAATATCGCAACGGAAATGAAAAATATAAATAATTAAATAAATAAATTGCAGCATACTCTTTACTAAATACATCACCAATGAAAATGCATAAAAAATGATATCTGCAATAAATTCTACTCTCAAAAGCAATTGCAATTTTACAGAAGCATTCTACGTATTTTCAAATAGTTTCAAGCAAGGATTTACGTAATATAGCAAACAATTACAAATTTACTCAAAAGATAAGGCATACTGTTCTGTTTACACTCATTCAACGAATATGAAAAATAAATCATGGTTCACAAATTTGAATAAAGTTGATTTTTTTATTTTATTTTATTATTATTATTATTATTATTATTATTATTATTATTATTATTATTATTATTATTATTATTATTATTATTATTATTATTATTATTATTATTATTATTATTATTATTATTATTATTATTATTATTATTATTATTATTATTATTATTATTATTATTATTATTATTATTTGTATTATTATTATTATTATTATTATTAGATGAATTGTGAATAGATTTTTTTCATTTGAATAGATTCAACTTATTTGAATGAACTGGGTTTTTCTTAAATTACATCATGTTATTTTAAATGGTTGAAGTGACACTTGAATAAAGTGCGATACACTTAAATAAAGTTTTTGTGAAAAAGTAGTGAACACTTATTATAATATTTTCACGTTTTATCTTTCACTTTATCAACAAAAAAAAATGAAAAATTCGAAAAATCTGAGATTTTTCTGTATTCTTAATCAATATTTGATATATGTTTAAAGAAGATTTTATTTGACAAAAAGAGAGAGAAATGAATGCAAATATCATTTTGTTATCGTTATTCAATTCCATTCCTACTTTTTAACTTTTTTTGATCACTGTATAATTAAATATAAAAAACAAAATTTTGTTTTTATTGAAGTTCGTGGAGTGATCTGCATCCAACAAAGCATATAATTTCGAAGCTCTCAGTCAAGTCGACAGGTTGAAGCTGCTTTCATCTTTGCAACTTTCTCCATTGACTGGGCATATTTCATTTTCATTGATAGATTTTTTTTCACAAATTCTTTCAATATTCCGCTTGACTGCATTCTTCCCCGCTTTCCCCCATTGATAGTCTGGCGATTTCTCTGTATTCAACATTCATATGCCTTTGGATCCTTCTTTATTGTATCATCAACAATCTGTCTCAAATCTTCCGCTTCATTCGAAGCCTTCTTCCAACAAGCAATAAACATAATAAATCCAATCAAAAGAATCTTAAGAATTATCGATGTCATAACAGTTGCAATCGGTGGTCGAGACAGTTATCTTTCTCTTCTTCCTTCAGTAATTCTTTCATCGTTTTAAATTAGACTTCGCTGTTGTTCTTCAAAAGAAATTGTACTGTAGATGCACTGTATTCGAGCATTTTAACATGATGCTTGTGGCCAATTCTGTGGTGTCAGGCACTGAAGTTACAATTGAGGCTGAGATGACAACATGGATTACAGTTTCATTTTCATTAAGTTCTGCTTGCAACGGATATTTCTGAGTTTGTGAAGGGATTCATTGACAAAATCAATCTGGAGGAGCTAGAGCCAAGGAATGAACGAAGAGCCAATGAGATCCAGGGAAAAGACATTGCCTTCTTAACAAGATATCACTGAATTTAGCTGCGGAATAAAGAACGGGATGCTCTTTCCGAAGCCATTTTTTCCAATGTTCTCAACTGGAAGAAATTCACGTCGAGATGTTCGGAAGAAAGCCATCACCGACTTTCATGCAATGAATATTCAAAAGGACATGATCAGAGCAGGCGATGTAGTTCCTTATGGATGAATAGCCTACTGCATTTGGGCTGTTGCTAGAAAACAGCACAAACTGAATTTGTATGTTTCCTCCAGAGATCGACAGCCTTCACTTGGATGAATTGGAGATTGTGGTGTCTGATATTCTTCCTGAGCAATCCTGAAGATCAACCATCGATCCGCTCCACTGGCACAGATTTTTGAAACTATCTTCGTATGTTCCATTCTGTTGCACGCCAGCTGCTCCATCAAATCAACATGAAGATAAAAAAACATCCGTCAAATCTGCCAACGCTTCAATGCTCCCTTTTTCAGATGTGGAAACACACTTTTTGTTCGAGTAGTTTTCCAATTCCAGCAAAAAAGATGAAGATGAAACAGCCAAGCAGCACGGGCCAAGCGAATCTTGGGTTATGTTTTGAAATGATGACTGCTTCAAATGGAATGCCGAAGCATTTGATGCAACGCTCCCTGCACATCCTTCTCCAAGAATTGTGTTTGAAATAGCCAAGAAATTCATCTGAATATCTGAATCTTGGCATTCTATAGAAAGCAAAGAACCAGACTGCACAGATATGGCATCGAATTCCGAATGATAGTATTGGACGTTTGAATGGCCTCCTGAACCGTCTGAGGAAAGCACAATCAAGCTTGCTTTGCTCTCTGCATTTCTGATTTGAACCTTCTGCAGCTGAGAGTCTTTGCAATTGTAAAGGATAAGGGTGGATTGTTCAAGTGTGCAACTGGAAATTAGCACTTGCTGCGTTGAAATGTTTACCAGATTGCGGAAGTCCAACAACACAACAGAATTCGCATCAGAATATTCAAGTTCATAAATGAGCAATATAGTCCGCCTCTTGCTCCCACGCACGAAGAACTGAGATGAATACAAGTAAAAGTGCACCCGTTTGTTGATAGTCTTCCATTCTCGTGGAGAATGATGGAGCAATTCAATTTGTGTTCGGTGTTTCCACTCCAATCTTCTTGAACAAATGTTGAATCTGCAATCAACAAGTTGCCATCAGTCAGTGATTACAAACTTGAATGAGAAGAAGAAAAAGCGCTACCAAACAAAAACGTGAGAAATTCCATTTTTACTCTCAGCAAGCACGAAACGAGACTGCTCCTCTTGTTTCCAATGCTGATGTTCAGCAGAATAATCCCTCTTATGCCTTCCACATCCAGCGACTTGATCCAAACATCTCAAGCGCTTGCTTCCCCTGACACCACAGTGCTTTTGCCGATCAGCAAATTGCTGTAAACAAAAAGAATGATGTGGGGCAGAGCAACATTCAAGGAAATGCACGGTTCGCTCATTGCGCCACGCTGCTGCGAATCGGAGGAGTTGTCGGATGAAGAAGATGCAAATATAGTCTCGCTCCGATACACAACAACAAGTAGCAGCAGATCTTGTTCATCAGCATAGTCTTGTGCGGTGCATTCCCACATAGCAAACTCCCGAACAAACGGTGCTCTGAAATCGAGCTGGAACGGTTTGTTGCCAATTTGAATTTTTTTATTCGCTCATTTTTCATATAAGTCTCTTCCAACAAATGCTTTGTTCTCCATGAATGCGGTGTTTTTAAACAGGAAAGGAAGCAGGCCATCTCTTGTGATCAAAGAACAATCCAGGAATGAAACGCCTCCTCTTCCAGTTGCAGAGCAGAAACATCCAGAGATAGCTGAAAAACTGCACTCAAAAAAACCTCCTTCGCTTAGACTCATAATCATTCCTCCACCGCTTTCACTTTGGCTGCTTTTACAGTCCTTCATCGATGTGTTTTGCACAGACTCGCTACACGGCTCGCTACAAATGCAGCTGATAAGGAAGATTCAGATGACGGACTTTGGAGAAGCGAAAAAAGCGCGTAACATTTCAACTGAACTATTTCACTGTTAACTTCAATTAATCCTATCAACTCGCCTCTCCACACAGCCTGTGAAAACATGACAACAATTCTTCTGATCATCAACTCCATATTGTTCATGGAAACATTTGTCAAATCAATGCTGCTCTCATGTGATGCAGTTAGAACGTGGCCTCAACATTCGATGGATTGAAACTGTTAGAATAACATTTCGCATATTTTAAACAGGAAACCTCTAACGCAAAATGGAATGTCACTGGAGAAGCGCAGATAAATAGCAAGAGAAAAGCGGCTGAACTCTGTTCATTATTCAAAATAATAATGATGACAAATAAGTTTGTTTTTGAATCCATTTTTTTAGAAAAATCGATCACAATTATTTGTTAATGATTATTTCCGGTCTTTAAATGCTATTGAGCAGATCTAAGTGTAAATACCAGTTGTTTGCATATATATTGATGCAATCCAACACATAATTCAGCATTATTTTAATTATCTTTATTTGCTCAATAGAAAAAATATATATTTCTTGAAATAAAATACGAAATTCTTCTTTCATCAAATTTTAAAAATGTTAAAACGTGTGAATAACATAGTTTGAAGGTCCAACAATCAAAGGATGCAATATTGATGCGTTTTGAATCGTTTATTGGGGCAAAAGAATTTAATCAGTTTTATTAACTTTTTGATCCTTTTGATCTTTGAAAGATTTTGACGAAAACAACAAAAATCATTCGCAAAACAACATCATTATGAAACAAATAATATATGTATGTTTTTGCAATCAATTTAATAAACATAAAAAATACTTGTTTTTTTTCAAAATTTTCGTAACTCAAATAAACTCAGTCTATCTTAAATGAACTCGGTTCATTCAAATGAACCCGATCGATTTGAATAAACATGAGTTCATTTGAATAAACCTTGTTTATTTGAATCAAAATAATCTATTCAAAATTCATCTAATATTATTATTATTATTATTATTATTATTATTATTATTATTATTATTATTATTATTATTATTATTATTATTATTATTATTATTATTATTATTATTATTATTATTATTATTATTATTATTATTATTATTATTATTATTATTATTATTATTATTATTATTATTATTATTATTTTTATTATTATTATTATTATTATTATTATTATTATTATTATTATTATTATTATTATTATTATTATTATTATTATTATTATTATTATTATTATTATTATTATTATTATTATTATTATTATTATTATTATTATTATTATTATTATTATTTTTATTATTATTATTATTATTATTATTATTATTATTATTATTATTATTATTATTATTATTATTATTATTTTTATTATTATTAGATGAATTTTGAATAGATTTTTTTCATTTGAATAAACCAGATTTATTCAGATGAACTCATGTTTATTCGAATAGATCGGGTTAATTTGAATGAACCGAGTTCATTTAAGATAGACTGAGTTCATTTGAGTTACGAAAAATATTTTAATAAACAAATATTTTTTATGTTAGTATAATTGATTGCAAAAACATAGATAAATTATTTGAATCATAATAATGCTGTTTTGCGAATGATTTTTGTTGTTTTCGCCAAATTCTTTCAAAGATCATAAGGATCAAAATGTTAAAAAAACTGTCAAAATTTTTTTGCACCAACAAACGATTAAAAATATATCAACATTACATTCATTAATCGTTCAACCTTCAAACTATGTTATTCACACGTTTTAACATTTTTTAAAATTGATGAAAAGAAGAATTTCATGAATTATGAAATGAAAAGTAATTTTTGATTTGCGCAAATAAAACAAATTGGATTGCTCCAATACTGGCATAAACAACTGGCATTTATACTCATATTGGTTAAATAATATCAAAAGAAAGGAAAAAATCAAAAGAAAATAATTGTGTCGGTTTTTATAAAAAACGGATTCAAAAACAAACTTATTTGTTTTCATTATTTAATTGAATTATGAACGGAGTTCAACCGTTTTTCTCTTGCTATTTGCCTGCACTTCTCCAGCAGATATTCCTTATTGTGTTGTTTCCTTCCGATCAGGAGCATGCGAAATATCATTCTGATCGTTCCAATTTATCAAGTGCAAAAGTCACATTCTGATGGTATCACATGGAAGAAGCATTGATTTGACAAACGTTACAATGGGTAACATGGAACTGATGGGAAAAAGCATTGTAGAAGTATTTGCGCAGGCTGAATTGCGAGACGAGTCACAGGGATTAAATGAAGGCAGCAGACCTAGCAGTGAATCTTGAATGCAGCACACTCTATTCGCTTCTCCTAAGTGCACCATCTGAGCCCTCCATCATCAGCTGAACTGGCAGCGAGCCTTCCCGCGTGCTTGTCTAAAACACGTCGATCAAGAGTAGCGGAAGCATCCTGAGTGAGAATGGTGGATGCATTGCTATGAAATTGAGCGAAGGCTCGTTGTTCCACTGCAACTTTTGTTCGATCTCTGGATGTTTCTGCTCGGCGACTGGCAGAGGAGGCGCGATGTTCCTGGATTGCTCATCAATTGCAAGCGATGGGCTGCTTCCTTTTGTGCTGATAAACACGACGTTCATGGAGAACAAAGCATTTGTGGGAAGAGACTTATATGAAAAATGTGCGAATGAAAAAACTCAAATTGGCAACGAGTAGTTCCAGCTCGATTTCAGAGCACCGTTTGTTCGGGAGTTTGCGATGTGGGGATGCACAGAACTCGACTATGCGGACGAGCAAGATCTGCTGCTGCTTGTGGTTGTGCATCAGAGCGAGACAATATTTTCGTCTTCTTCAGCAGACAACGCCTCCAAAACACGCCAGTGCAGTGGAATAAGCTAACCTTGTATTTCCTTGAATGTTGCGCTGCCCTATATCATTCCTTCAGTTTACAGCAATTTGCTGATTGATAAAAGCGCTGAGGTGACAGGAGAAGCAAGTGCACATGATGTGACGATCAAATCGCTGGATCCGGAAGGCGTAAGGGGGAATATTCTGCTGAACAGCAGCATTGAAAGAAAGATGGGTAGTTTCATTTCGTGCTGCTCGAGAGTGAAAATGGAATCTCTTTCGTTTTTGTTTGGAAGCGCTTTTTCTTTTTCGCATTCCAGCTTGTTATTGCTGGCTGATGGCAGCATGTCTATTGCAGATACAGCGTTTGCTCAAGAAGATTGGAGCAGAAACTCAGAAATGAGACTGAACTGCTTCATCATTCTCGTTGAGAATGGCAGACTGTCGATTGACTGGTGCACTTTTGCTAGCCTCTGTCTCGGTACTTCATGCGTAGCAGCAAGAGGCGGACAGCATTGCTCATTTGTGGACTTGAACATTTCTGATATGAATTGAAAAGAGTTATTTGATTTCCACAATCTGGTAAACCTCTTTATGCAGCAGGTGCTAATTTCCAGTTGCACACTTGAACAGTCTGTCATTCTCTTTCACAACTTCAAAGACTTCCATCTGCAGAAGGTTCAAATCAGAAACGCAGAGAGCAAAGCAAGCTTAATTGTATTTTCCTTAGACGGTTCAGGAGGTTATTCAAATATACAGTGCATTTATTTGGAATTCAATGCCATATCTGTACTGTCTGGTTCTTTGCTTTCTATTAAATACCAAGATTCAGATATTAAGATCATTCTTGGCTATTTCAAACACAATACTTGGAGAAGGATGTGCAGGGAGCGTGGCATCGAATGATTCGACATTCCATTTGAAGCAGTCATCATTAAAAAAATATAACCCGAGATTCGCTTATCCCGTGCTGCTTTGCGTCTTTATCTTCGTCCTTGTTGCTGGAATTGGAGAACTGCTCGAACAAAAAGTTTGCTTCGCACTCTGAAAAATGGTGCATTGCAGCGTTGGCAGATTTGACGGATGTTTTTTTATCTTCATGTTGATTTGATGGAGCAGCTGGCGTGCAACAGAATGGAACATACGAAGATAGTTTCAAAAATCTGTGCCAGTGGAGCGGATCGATGGTTGATCTTCAGAATTGCTCATGAAAGGAAATATACACGAGAGTTTCCAACACATCGAAAGGAGGCCTGTCTGTGTCAGGCTGGAGCATTTCCGTCTATTTATAATGTTTGCAAATAACAGACAGAAAGCATCAGGCTATCCATCCATGAAATACAACATTGCCTACCCAGTCCAAGCGCTACTGAACATTCAGAGTCTGAAAGGAGGAGATGGCTTTCTTCCGAACACTTCTTTGTTAATTGCAAACAACAATTGTACTCTCGTAGGCTTGGCTTCAGATAGAGTATCAATGCTCTTCATTCAACAGCTGAACTCGATGAAGTCTTCCAGCAAGGGAGAAACCTTCTGATTGATCTTGCTGGCTCCTTGCTCCTGCTCTGTGGCTTGTCACTCCAGGTTTATTCATTCAAAGGAATGATTCACATGCTCCAGGTGTATCCGCATCTGTCAGAAGAGTTTGCAGGTGAAATAGAGATTCTTGAAGCCATTCCATCATCAATTGTTACAACGCGAATGAAGCAATGAAAGTGTCTGTAAAGATCTTGTTTGGAAAGATTTACTCGCCTTCTTCTGCATATCTATTCATTCAGAAGAACAGAAGTGAGATTGAGCCAAAAGGAGATGAAAGAATAACTGACGGTGGGAAAGAAGGCAAATCCTCTAAGGCATATATTTTGATCGTTTAATTCTTTGTGATATTATTAAATGTGCTTGTTGCACATATCGTAGCAACTGATTGATGGAGGAGGACAAAGAAGAAGCGAAACAATTCATCGAGATTGTGAACGAAATCAAAAGATAAATCTTAAGGCAGTCGAAATGATAACGATAAACACATCATTTAATACTCATTTGAGATAGGCGGAGAAGAATGCAGTTAAGTGGAATATTGAGAGGCTTTGTGAAATAAAATCTATCTATGAAAATGAAATATATCCATTCAACTGAGAAAGTGGCAAAGATGAAAACAGCTTCAACCTGTCGACTCGACTGAGAGCTTCAAAAATATTTGCTTTGTTGGCTGCAGATCACTCCACGAACATCAATAGAAACAAGTTTTTGTTTTTGTATTCAATTATGCAGAGATCAAATGAAAATCATTAAAGTTTATAAAGAATAGAATAACAAGGATAAACTTTATATATTCGATATTTCAAGCTCTTTTTGTCAAATAAAATCTTCTTCAAACATATATCAAATATTGTTCAAGAAAAATGAAAAATCTTATTTTTAAAAGAATTTTTCAATTTTTTGTTGATGAAGTGAAAGATAAAACGTGAAAATATTATAATAAGTGTTCACCACTTTTCATAAATACTTTATTCAAGTGTATCGAACTTTATTCAAGTGTCACTTCAACCATTTAAAATAACATGACTTCATTTAAGAAAAACCCAGTTCATTCAAATAAGTTGAATTTATTCAAATGAAAAAATCTATTCACAATTCATCTAATAATAATAATAATAATAATAATAATAATAATAATAATAATAATAATAATAATAATAATAATAATAATAATAATAATAATAATAATAATAATAATAATAATAATAATAATAATAATAATAATAATAATAATAATAATAATAATAATAATAATAATAATAATAATAATAATAATAATAATAATAATAATAATAATAATAATAATAATAATAATAATAATAATAATAATAATAATAATAATAATAATAATAATAATAATAATAATAATAATAATAATAATAATAATAATAAAAATAATAATAATAATAATAATAATAATAATAATAATAATAATAATAATAATAATAATAATAATAATAATAATAATAATAATAATAATAATAATAATAATAATAATAATAATAATAATAATAATAATAATAATAATAATAATAATAATAATAATAATAATAATAATAATAATAATAATAATAATAATAATAATAATAATAATAATAATAATAATAATAATAATAATAATAATAATAATAATAATAATAGATGAATTGTGAATAGATTTTTTTCATTTGAATAAATTCAACTTATTTGAATGAACTGGGTTTTTCTTAAATGAAGTCATGTTATTTTAAATGGTTGAAGTGACACTTGAATAAAGTTCGATACACTTGAATAAAGTATTTATGAAAAAGTGGTGAACACTTATTATAATATTTTCACGTTTTATCTTTCACTTCATCAACAAAAAAATTGAAAAATTCTTTTAAAAATAAGATTTTTCATTTTTCTTGAACAATATTTGATATATGTTTGAAGAAGATTTTATTTGACAAAAAGAGCTTGAAATATCGAATATATAAAGTTTATCCTTGTTATTCTATTCTTTATAAACTTTAATGATTTTCATTTGATCTCTGCATAATTGAATACAAAAAACAAAAACTTGTTTCTATTGATGTTCGTGGAGTGATCTGCAGCCAACAAAGCAAATATTTTTGAAGCTCTCAGTCGAGTCGACAGGTTGAAGCTGTTTTCATCTTTGCCACTTTCTCAGTTGAATGGATATATTTCATTTTCATAGATAGATTTTATTTCACAAAGCCTCTCAATATTCCACTTAACTGCATTCTTCTCCGCCTATCTCAAATGAGTATTAAATGATGTGTTTATCGTTATCATTTCGACTGCCTTAAGATTTATCTTTTTGATTTCGTTCACAATCTCGATGAATTGTTTCGCTTCTTCTTTTGTCCTCCTCCATCAATCAGTTGCTACGATATGTGCAACAAGCACATTTAATAATATCACAAAGAATTAAACGATCAAAATATATGCCTTAGAGGATTTGCCTTCTTTCCCACCGTCAGTTATTCTTTCATCTCCTTTTGGCTCAATCTCACTTCTGTTCTTCTGAATGAATAGATATGCAGAAGAAGGCGAGTAAATCTTTCCAAACAAGATCTTTACAGACACTTTCATTGCTTCATTCGCGTTGTAACAATTGATGATGGAATGGCTTCAAGAATCTCTATTTCACCTGCAAACTCTTCTGACAGATGCGGATACACCTGGAGCATGTGAATCATTCCTTTGAATGAATAAACCTGGAGTGACAAGCCACAGAGCAGGAGCAAGGAGCCAGCAAGATCAATCAGAAGGTTTCTCCCTTGCTGGAAGACTTCATCGAGTTCAGCTGTTGAATGAAGAGCATTGATACTCTATCTGAAGCCAAGCCTACGAGAGTACAATTGTTGTTTGCAATTAACAAAGAAGTGTTCGGAAGAAAGCCATCTCCTCCTTTCAGACTCTGAATGTTCAGTAGCGCTTGGACTGGGTAGGCAATGTTGTATTTCATGGATGGATAGCCTGATGCTTTCTGTCTGTTATTTGCAAACATTATAAATAGACGGAAATGCTCCAGCCTGACACAGACAGGCCTCCTTTCGATGTGTTGGAAACTCTCGTGTATATTTCCTTTCATGAGCAATTCTGAAGATCAACCATCGATCCGCTCCACTGGCACAGATTTTTGAAACTATCTTCGTATGTTCCATTCTGTTGCACGCCAGCTGCTCCATCAAATCAACATGAAGATAAAAAAACATCCGTCAAATCTGCCAACGCTGCAATGCACCATTTTTCAGAGTGCGAAGCAAACTTTTTGTTCGAGCAGTTCTCCAATTCCAGCAACAAGGACGAAGATAAAGACGCAAAGCAGCACGGGATAAGCGAATCTCGGGTTATATTTTTTTAATGATGACTGCTTCAAATGGAATGTCGAATCATTCGATGCCACGCTCCCTGCACATCCTTCTCCAAGTATTGTGTTTGAAATAGCCAAGAATGATCTTAATATCTGAATCTTGGTATTTAATAGAAAGCAAAGAACCAGACAGTACAGATATGGCATTGAATTCCAAATAAATGCACTGTATATTTGAATAACCTCCTGAACCGTCTAAGGAAAATACAATTAAGCTTGCTTTGCTCTCTGCGTTTCTGATTTGAACCTTCTGCAGATGGAAGTCTTTGAAGTTGTGAAAGAGAATGACAGACTGTTCAAGTGTGCAACTGGAAATTAGCACCTGCTGCATAAAGAGGTTTACCAGATTGTGGAAATCAAATAACTCTTTTCAATTCATATCAGAAATGTTCAAGTCCACAAATGAGCAATGCTGTCCGCCTCTTGCTGCTACGCATGAAGTACCGAGACAGAGGCTAGCAAAAGTGCACCAGTCAATCGACAGTCTGCCATTCTCAACGAGAATGATGAAGCAGTTCAGTCTCATTTCTGAGTTTCTGCTCCAATCTTCTTGAGCAAACGCTGTATCTGCAATAGACATGCTGCCATCAGCCAGCAATAACAAGCTGGAATGCGAAAAAGAAAAAGCGCTTCCAAACAAAAACGAAAGAGATTCCATTTTCACTCTCGAGCAGCACGAAATGAAACTACCCATCTTTCTTTCAATGCTGCTGTTCAGCAGAATATTCCCCCTTACGCCTTCCGGATCCAGCGATTTGATCGTCACATCATGTGCACTTGCTTCTCCTGTCACCTCAGCGCTTTTATCAATCAGCAAATTGCTGTAAACTGAAGGAATGATATAGGGCAGCGCAACATTCAAGGAAATACAAGGTTAGCTTATTCCACTGCACTGGCGTGTTTTGGAGGCGTTGTCTGCTGAAGAAGACGAAAATATTGTCTCGCTCTGATGCACAACCACAAGCAGCAGCAGATCTTGCTCGTCCGCATAGTCGAGTTCTGTGCATCCCCACATCGCAAACTCCCGAACAAACGGTGCTCTGAAATCGAGCTGGAACTACTCGTTGCCAATTTGAGTTTTTTCATTCGCACATTTTTCATATAAGTCTCTTCCCACAAATGCTTTGTTCTCCATGAACGTCGTGTTTATCAGCACAAAAGGAAGCAGCCCATCGCTTGCAATTGATGAGCAATCCAGGAACATCGCGCCTCCTCTGCCAGTCGCCGAGCAGAAACATCCAGAGATCGAACAAAAGTTGCAGTGGAACAACGAGCCTTCGCTCAATTTCATAGCAATGCATCCACCATTCTCACTCAGGATGCTTCCGCTACTCTTGATCGACGTGTTTTAGACAAGCACGCGGGAAGGCTCGCTGCCAGTTCAGCTGATGATGGAGGGCTCAGATGGTGCACTTAGGAGAAGCGAATAGAGTGTGCTGCATTCAAGATTCACTGCTAGGTCTGCTGCCTTCATTTAATCCCTGTGACTCGTCTCGCAATTCAGCCTGCGCAAATACTTCTACAATGCTTTTTCCCATCAGTTCCATGTTACCCATTGTAACGTTTGTCAAATCAATGCTTCTTCCATGTGATACCATCAGAATGTGACTTTTGCACTTGATAAATTGGAACGATCAGAATGATATTTCGCATGCTCCTGATCGGAAGGAAACAACACAATAAGGAATATCTGCTGGAGAAGTGCAGGCAAATAGCAAGAGAAAAACGGTTGAACTCCGTTCATAATTCAATTAAATAATGAAAACAAATAAGTTTGTTTTTGAATCCGTTTTTTATAAAAACCGACACAATTATTTTCTTTTGATTTTTTCCTTTCTTTTGATATTATTTAACCAATATGAGTATAAATGCCAGTTGTTTATGCCAGTATTGGAGCAATCCAATTTGTTTTATTTGCGCAAATCAAAAATTACTTTTCATTTCATAATTCATGAAATTCTTCTTTTCATCAATTTTAAAAAATGTTAAAACGTGTGAATAACATAGTTTGAAGGTTGAACGATTAATGAATGTAATGTTGATATATTTTTAATCGTTTGTTGGTGCAAAAAATTTTGACAGTTTTTTTAACATTTTGATCCTTATGATCTTTGAAAGAATTTGGCGAAAACAACAAAAATCATTCGCAAAACAGCATTATTATGATTCAAATAATTTATCTATGTTTTTGCAATCAATTATACTAACATAAAAAATATTTGTTTATTAAAATATTAGATGAATTGCACAATTTTTGTGTAATTATGAAATTTTTGAAAAAATTTGAAATTCGTATATGTTATTTTGAAATAATCGAGTAATTTTGAAATTTTTCGGAAGAATTGAAAATAAGGCAGTTATTTTAAGTTCCACCAACAAATTTCAAGTTAAAAAAATTGTGGGAAAATCTCAAATTTTTCTCAATTTTTTCCCCTTTTTAATATAACTGAAAGGATGTAAAAATAATAAGTGTTTTATTAATTCAATTAAAAGAAACATTTATTATTGATTATATTCAACAATTTGTGGATGGAAAAATTTTGTTTCGTTGCCAAAAAAAAGTTCGAAAAATTTTCTTGGAAGAGTTTGGAAAAACAGGAAGTAACAAGTCACAAACATGTGATGAAAATGTTTAATTTGAGTGTATTTAATGATAACAAAGAAAACCTGACATTACTTCTCATGAATTCAGATGACATGTTAAAAAAGCATTCAATGAAAATTTTCAGAAAAAGAAACAATTGAGATAATTAAATAGTATTTCTAGGCATTGGAAAACTGTCAGTGATTAAAGAATTTGACATTTTTCTTATCAATTTTCTTTCTGAACTGGCTTTTGAGTTGATCTCCTTTATCAATTTTTTTTCCATCTCTTTTCTGATGGAGTATTCTGTCACTTTTCGATAGAACACTCCATCAGCTGGTTCCAAAGAATTACTGTCAATAACGATGTTGGTTAGCCAACATGCTATTTTTGCATCTGCATCAATATTCTGTTTTCCACCTGTATACTTATCCGACAATCTGAGCCATAACTTTTTAAGTCGGCCAAAAAAACCATTCCACTGGGATTCTGAACTTTGCTAGACTTTTATTGAAATTTTCGATTGACTTTTCCATTCTGCCTTGAGATTGACTTTTGTTGCAAGTGGAAGAAGTCATTGAATTACTTGCATTTGAAGAAGGAAGAGGAGGGTGTGATGCGCAGGGATGAATTGTATCGTTGTTTGAGCTTGAAGTTATAAAAGACGTGTCCGTGGAATTCTGTGAACATGTGTTCGGAACAGGTGAAAAAGCCAAAGAAAAAGAAGAATTGAGAATTGATGAAGGGGATTGAGGAATTGAACTTGTTAACGAAGCGAGATGAACTGAAGATGAAGGAGAAAAAAGTGAAGAAGAAGAAGGAGATTGATTTTGATTTGTGAAACTTGATTTCGAGAGAGGCAAGAATGCAGACGATGAATTTGATTTGGAAGATGAAGAAAAAGATTGAGGCATTTCTGACACTGAACATGAGACAGCAGCAGACGATGTGGAAATTTCAGAATTCAAAGAGTTGAACGAAGAATCTGATGAATAAATAATCTCCGCAGATTCAAATGAAGTTGAAGATGAAATATCATCAGAGATAGTTGAAGAAGGAGAAGGAGAGCAAGAGGAAGAAGAAGTTTCTAATGAAAATGACGAAGCCAAAGAAGGAGAGGAAGAAGAAGATGTGGATGGAGAAGATGAGCTTAACGATGAGTTGCATGGAAAAGAATTGGGAGATGAACATGAAATGAATGTTGAAGGTGTCAAACATAATTTTCTTTGACATGAAGATAATTTGCTGTTCGTTGAGTGTTTTTTAATTGGTGTTATGACATCGATATCCGTGAAATGACCCTGATAGCCTTTGTCTGCAACAATTGCCCATCTGTCTGTGTGAAGAGTACAGTAATATTTTTCTTTTTCTTTGTCCGTCATCTTCAAATATTGGACATATCTTTCTTTTCCTTCACGAAACAAAGCCACATCATGAACACCTCCCATTACAGCATTTGACACAAATAAAGCTTTATGTGGATACCATGCGGAAACAGCAACTTCAAATTTCATGCTGTAAACTTGATGGTGTCCATCGTATAGCAGCTTTGAATCTTCAAATGGAATTGGAGGAGTAGAAACTTTGATGGTTGTCGCATCAACCAAAAGAGCAACTTGTGGATAATCTTCATTCAAAGGCAATTGAGGTCTTGGAGGATTGATGAACATCTTTTCCAGTGCATTTAATAAAAAGGTCTTATATTCTTGATCGAATTGCAAGCCATTGATTCTGAAATTCCAAGAGAAAAGGCAATTCTTTTTAACGTTGTTTTGCTTGAAAGCCATTCCAAATAAACAACAATTTCGTCATGTGTTGTCAATCTTTTCTTTGGACCCTGTTTTGGAATTGCGCTTATTTCTGATTGAACTAAGTTGCCTAATTCAATAAGAAAGTCAATTGTTAGCCGAAGATGTTCATCATCTGGGTTATTCAATAGAGAATCAAAAAGAACTCCGTAGGTTTCATTATCATCCTCATTTTTTCGGTGTGAATTTCCATTTGATTTATTTCTTCAAGTTGTAAATCTCTTCTCTCTTTCAATGAGTTGAAATCTGGTAATTTATTTCTTTTTGAAGCAATTTTTCCTTTTTTCTTCTTAGGTTTTGTTTCATTGCTTGAAGCGTTCAACTGTTCAGGCTTGCCCCTCTTCTCAGATTTTGCCGCCTTCGATAATTCAGTTGGAGAATTGTCAGAATTGTCAGAAGAGGAATATTGATCTCGCTCTTCTGATTCTCTTCTGTTGAAGCAAACCGAACCGATTTTACGTTTTGAAGGAGTGTAGTCAGAAAGTGAGTTTGAATCTGATTGATCTTTGTCTATTGAAGTGTTTTGCATCACTGTTGCTTCGATATCACTTGTTGAGCAGTCTTCATGACTTACAGTTTTATTTTGGGGAAGAGTTTGTCTGCAAATAATTCTTCAAAAAATTTCCAATGGAATGACTTTCAACAAACCTCAAATTACTTATTTCGTTGCTTTGTTCCGGCAACCCAAAGAATATTGTTCCAAACAAAGATGAGGGAAGAGCTGTCATGTTGTTTCTGTTTGACATAATGAAATTAATGGGAATATATCATGAAACTTGTTCATTCATCCATGACTTTAGATACATTTAAGATATTATGTAAATGATGAATGTTGAAATAAATGTTTGAAGAAACAGTTGGTTTTATTCACTTTTCTATCTTTTCTTTCAATCTTTCTTTTTTTGAAATATTGATTTCAGTAGTGAATAAATATTAGAAAATATTTTGTGACTTGCATTGCCTGTGAAACCATGAATGCAATCATTGAAAGCAATCATTAATAAATCGAAGCAGTGCCTTCAATGAAACAAATGACATTCTATGTCTTTTAATGAAGAAAAAATTGACAAAAACCGATGATTGAAAGGAAAAAAGCGGCGTTGTCATCCGATTCATAAAGTTTGTTTCCATTAAACCACAACAAATATGATCCGAAAATGAACAGATCATATCCATGGAAATGATTTACCGCTGGATAAAGAAAAAAAGAATCAAATATTCACAAGCGATATACTGATTTTTTATTTGTTTTTGAATTAATGGATTTCTTCTACTGTTATATCTCTTCACGTAGCAATCGAATTACTGTGCGTGGATCATATAGTCGTTTGAATAATCTGAGTTGAATGTGAATATTTGTTCAA
This sequence comes from Monocercomonoides exilis, assembly GCF_001643675.1. NCBI lineage: Eukaryota > Preaxostyla > Oxymonadida > Polymastigidae > Monocercomonoides > Monocercomonoides exilis. The sequence goes on from NW_027150595.1 coordinate 251,973, forward strand.
AGTCTTATTGAACAAAATGTTGATAAAAAAGGAAATACAACTAATTTTTGAACCGCTCTATCAGTAATTAGACACAAGATACAGGATTTGGAGCTTTTCACAGACTAGATATAAAATCCAACAATACGCAGTTTTGTTTAACAATTTTTCCATGGAGAACGAGCATACAAACATTTTGCCTTATGGTTTTATTGATATCAACTTTATCCATCACGTTACGAATCCTCCAAAATATAACTTGACATTATTTGAAATTTCATATTTTGCAATATGAAAAGATTCTGAAATGTCTTTCACATCTTTTTTGCTCATGCTGCATACAGATCAGCCTTTCCATTCCGAAGGCAAAGAAGCGAAGAAAAGAAAATGACTGGGGTGTTTGATCAGTCCATGCGGCTGTCACCACGTGTGATGCAGACACTGAATGGATATGCTGTGGTGCTTTCGGCGACAATTTCAGTTTCGCTGGTGAATCTGCATCTTCTTCTTGCAACGTTGGTGTGTTAGTTGTTTAGGAGAAAGTGGATCTAAGTTTCGAACTGCGTGAACGCGTTCCATTTGATCTGCATTCTGTTTTATCCTTCTAAGTTACAACCTTCCACAGCTCAACTGGTGTTCCGATCTGCTCAGTCGAGGAGTGTGACTGTGAAGACAGATGACGAAGTGATAAGATGAGGAGTTGTCGAGAATGAAGTGTGGAAGATTGAGGAGATAGTGGTGAAACTGGCAAGGAAGATTCTGGAGCTGAGGGAGAAACACAATGCAAAGGTGAAGGAGCTGATGGAGCAGCTGGTGGAGATGAAGAAGAACATAGAGCTCAACAAGGAGGAGTGGTGAGTGTGGTTAGCAAACAGATACTAATTGTTTGGCGATGCATGCTGACATGCTTTTTTCACTGTCCTCTGCATAGTGCGGGATGGTTTTATCTTTGGCTTTGTTGATTCTGCAGTTGGGGCCGTGTGAAAAGAACCAGGAGAAAATTGCAGTAATTATCAAATATGGAAGTGCTGTGGTCCTTGTGGCACACACAAGTGGAATAGGAGTTGTTGTGAAGTTGGGTGTTGGGTGAGCTTTGCCGGAGAAGGAAACTGCTGTGGAGGAGAAGATAAAAGGAGGGGAGCAAATCCTGGGATCAGAGAATGATCGGAGAAGAACGACGCTGGAGTCAATTGTGGAAGCATTGATGATTCTGGTGGTTGTTGTGAAGGAGGAGTGAATACAACTTTGCGGAAGAAGATAAACGAGAAGGAGAAGGAAATGAAGATGCTAAGGGAGCTATCGAAAGTGTATGAGCGGATGATAATAGAGAAGAAGGCGCTGTTCAATGAGGTGATTGTGAATGAGCAAATGATTCTTGCAAGATAGAAGCAGCAGCAGTTGTAAATAAAAGCGTCGCATGAAGAGAAGGTGGCGCGGCTTGTTGGGGGGAAATGAGCTGGAGGAGAAGGTGTGGGGAGGGGGAGGGCATTGTTGGAGGTAGAGAATGCGGGACAAATAAGAAAGGGGCGAGAGAGTGGTACAGAACAAAGAGGAGATGGATGAACAGAATAGGAGCCGAAGAAAACGAAGAAGAAGAAGAAGAAGAAAAAAAAAAAGAAAACGAAGAGGATAAAGAGGAAGATGAAAAAGAAAAGAAAGAGGAGGAAGAAAAGGAGGAGGAAGAAGAGGAAGAAGAGGAAGAAGAGGAAGAAGAGGAAGAAGAGGAAGAAGAGGAAGAAGAGGAAGAGGAGGAAGAAGAGGTAGAAGAGGAAGAAGAGGAAGAAGAGGAAGAGGAGGAAGAAGAGGAAGAAGAGGAAGAAGAGGAAGAAGAGGAAGAAGAGGAAGAAGAGGAAAGGGGAGAGAAGTGTGAAAAGGCAGAAAATAAATAGATGCAAGTTAGCTGAATGTGATTCAGCTTTCGCCACACCACGATGCGAAGAGAAAGCAGAAGAACTGAATGCTTGCTGCAACTCCAACAGTGGAATAGAAAGAGGCATGGAAGGCGACTGTTGTTCAGTGGCTGGGAAAGAAGCATGCAGAGCAGAAGAAGGGTGAGGCTGAATGATGGGAGAAGATCCACAGGGAAAAAAAATTCCGGAAGTTTTTTGATGATGTGTGGCTATCCGGGAGGTTCACGTGTAAGAAGTTCACAAGAGATGAGCAATTATTTTTATTGTTTTTCAACATCGTGCTGTTGAAGATTCGTTGGAGAAGAAAATCAAGATGTTTTCTGATGTGTTAAAATGGTTGAAGTTGGAGAAGGTGAGGACAGAGTCATCTGCATTCTCGAATTTTTCTTGAACGACAACCAGACAGAAGCAGCGTAGCTGAAGGATGCGATTAATGCTCTGCATGATTTCATGTTTTGTTTCGATGTGATTTCTTCTTCGTGTTCGTTGCCAGGAGAAGCTTGTGGAAAGATCACGTCTGTTCAAAAGGAATCTCTTCTGCGAATGTGCAATCCACAGATTTCACAGGCGCTGTTGCTTTGTTCCTTCCGAGATGCACACATGTTGTCTGTGTGCAGTCCGCCTTCATTTGCTTCGGTGCTGGAAGCGTTCAAATATAACGACTTCTTCTTGTTGTGTCTTAGGAAACCGAATTTGTGTAATACAACTTACTGGAGAGTTCTTCTAACTTTGAATGAATTCAGAGTGATTACGAAGAATGTGAACAGGAACTGCATCGCACTGTGAGTGTGCTTTCTGTTGCATCTGCGTGAAAATGGATGAGAGCATTGGTTGGGCTGAGGTGGTGAAAGGAGACTGCACAGAAGGATATCTCAAAGAAAGAAGGGCAGATGGCGCTGTTGCAAATGGTGCGGCTACTGGTGGTACTGCTGAGGCTGCAGCTGAAGAGGAATGAGGAAGAAATGTCGAAATGTTTTGAGATGCTGCTGTGGGATGGACAGTGAGTGATGAAGTTTCACGAGACGATGATATTGAAGATGGAGAAGGAATTATATTTTGCCAAGATTCATCAGTATCTGCTTCTTCAGAACATCGTTTAGATCTCCTAAAGAACAAAGAATTGGTGATCAACAAAATGTTGCGGTCCTTTGAGCCATTATTTGATGTGATTGATCATTTGATTTCTCATCAAAAATTTTCATCAGTGTTGTAATCTTCATAGTTGCATTCTTCTTTTCCTTATTCTTTTTCTTTAATCTCCTGTTTCTTATCGCAATCATTTTCATTCAAAAAATTGTTCGAATGTAATAAATATATCTCGAATCTTGAGAAAGCATTGTTTTCTTTCATTTGATTTCCTTCAAAAAGGCAGGAAATGTTGAAGAAAAAGAATAATAAATGAGGAAGAAGAAGAAGAAGAAGAAAAGATGATGACGACGAAAAATGTTTGAAAATTGATTTTCTGTCGGATTGACTGAAATTTGATTAAACATTCAGTTTTCCCCAAAAGAGATCAGGAGAAGAGATGGTATCAACAGCTATGGAATAGAAATGGAAGTTAAGACAAATGCTAGAGAAAGCAAGCCCAGATGATGTGAAATTATAAAAATGGTCGTTATCCGAAGTGATTCAATCTGCAACAAATCGCACATTGTTGGCGTTTAACTGGAGAACATGAGCAGATGATAACGGAGCTGTAGCTAATGGAACTTTCATGGAGGGTTCGCAGAAAACTGTAGACTTAGTGAGAAAAGAGTTGTGTAGTATCATGTTCCAACATTATAAGTTCCATTCTTCTCAAATACTCTTAAGTCATTAATATTCACTTTTTCTGAGCAATTCACAAGAGCAAGTTCCTGTTGAAACTGAAATGAGAAAAACATTAGCTGCTTCAATTTTAACCTGGACAGTTGCGCTCATACCACTTTGTCCATATATCACATAAGTATTGTCATCGAAGTCTACACTTCTTATTTCTGTTATTGTTCCTGTAAATATGTGAACTTCATTTGCATAACGTGGAAAAAGTTGATTTATACAACGGCTGATAGAATTACACGGATAGCTTTCATTGATCCCACATGAAAAAGCACCTTTGGAATTTGGTTGAGCAGCAGTTGAAAAAACAAATCTGGTTCTTCCTCCAGCATCATTAAGCCATTCACTTTTGTCAATGTTTGAACCCGAGTTTGCACTAACTCTGTTTCCTATTTATCTGTTTGAACAACAGTTTGGATGAATGTTGTTTAGCGTAAAGTCTTGAGAAGAATGCCATGTCCACCTTTCACACAAGTGTTATTGCGGAAAAAACAGTAGAAAAATTAAATTCCTTTATTCACTGCATTGATTTGTGAGCAATCAGCACCTCCTGCTGTCATCGAAAAGCAATTGCAGAATAGGCAGTTATTTATTAATACATTGTCCATTGAAAGCCTATGCTCATTTTAACCACCTCCAGAACCTGAAGAGTTAAGAACACTGCAGTTGAAAAATAAACGAATTAATAACACATTTCTTCTGCCTCTCGGTTCTCTTTGCACGCAGATCAATTGCCCCTCCGTCGTTGCCTGAAGAGTAATTTTGAAAGGAGCAATCATCAACCATTGTCTGTACATCAACATATTCTGATGAAATTCCTGCACCTCCAAGTCCATTGGTTCCTTTCGCTGAACGTTGAACAAATGTGGTATGGAGCAAAATACATTCTGCTATCTTCAATGCATCTATTCCTCCACATCCTGTAGAAGAAGCATTACATTTAGCAAAAGACGAATTTTCAATATAAAGAACGGTTTTTCACAGCCTTGGAAATAACGTGCACCTTCATGTTGCGATGCGCAACCATTCCATTTCCATAATGAAAATGACGAACTTTCTGTTGCATCCATTTTATTTTTCCTTGAATTTGAATATTATTCAATTCTCTCTCACCTTGAGATAAGTATTTTTCATTTGAATTGCTCAAACCAAGATAAACAGTTAAAATGAATGCATAAGTTTTTTTTCAAATCTGAAAAATTTTTCACCGTGATAACTTGTGAAACACATTGTCCCTCATATATCTTGTTCAGAAACTTTCGTGATAAAATGCAACGAATCTTATGTCACCAGAAAACAAATATTCTAATTGATCAAAAAATAACATCAAATTTTTCTTTCAAGAGTCATTTTTTTTTGGATCCTGAAGTTTTTCAAGATATTCTTTCTCATTTGTGAATTATTGAATATTGATGATTAATAATTGCAACGGAGCGTTTCATTACTTTCTCCAATTAACAAATATTTAGATCCTTTGAGACTTTTTTAAAAATTTTTGACCTTTATCATTCATATGAAAAAAAATTCAATGAAAACTTTCAAACTGTCATTATAATGTATTTGAAAAGAACAAAATAGAATTCAAAAGCTTATTTCGAATATTCATTAACTCATACTAAATAATTTTGTTGAAAATTTCTTCTATAATTAATAACAATAAAAAAACAACAGAACATTTTTTTTAAAATATGATTAGAATAACTTCACGAATTTGCATAATATATTTTTTCAGAGAAAAAATTTTGTCCACCTGAGTTATTGCAAAATTCCCCAAAAATTTCAAAATTTCCATAGACAATTTCAAAATTATTGGGTAATTTTGAAATAACCCAATAATTTTGAAATTATTTTTTATTTCACAATTCATCTATTTTTCGTAACTCAAATGAACTCAGTCTATCTTAAATGAACTCGGTTCATTCAAATTAACCCGATCTATTCGAATAAACATGAGTTCATCTGAATAAATCTGGTTTATTCAAATGAAAAAAATCTATTCAAAATTCATCTATTATTATTATTATTATTATTATTATTATTATTATTATTATTATTATTATTATTATTATTATTATTATTATTATTATTATTATTATTATTATTATTATTATTATTATTATTATTATTATTATTATTATTATTATTATTATTATTATTATTATTATTATTATTATTATTATTATTATTATTATTATTATTATTATTATTATTATTATTATTATTATTATTTTTATTATTATTATTATTATTATTATTATTATTATTATTATTATTATTATTATTATTATTATTATTATTATTATTATTATTATTATTATTATTATTATTATTATTATTATTATTATTTTTATTATTATTATTATTATTATTATTATTATTATTATTATTATTATTATTATTATTATTATTATTATTATTATTATTATTATTATTATTATTATTATTATTATTATTATTATTATTATTATTATTATTATTATTATTATTATTATTATTATTATTATTATTATTATTATTATTATTATTATTATTATTATTTTTATTATTATTATTATTATTATTATTATTATTATTATTATTATTATTATTATTATTATTATTATTTTTATTATTATTATTATTATTATTATTATTATTATTATTATTATTATTATTATTATTATTATTATTATTATTATTATTATTTTTATTATTATTATTTTTATTATTATTATTATTATTATTATTATTATTATTATTATTATTATTATTATTATTATTATTATTATTATTATTATTATTATTATTATTATTATTATTATTATTATTATTATTATTATTATTATTATTATTATTATTATTATTATTATTATTATTATTATTATTATTATTATTATTATTATTATTATTATTATTATTATTATTATTATTATTATTATTATTATTATTATTATTTTATTATTATTATTATTATTATTATTATTATTATTATTATTATTATTATTATTATTATTATTATTATTATTATTATTATTATTATTATTATTATTATTATTATTATTATTATTATTATTATTATTATTATTATTATTATTATTATTATTATTATTATTATTATTATTATTATTATTATTATTATTATTATTATTATTATTATTATTATTATTATTATTATTATTATTATTATTATTATTATTATTATTATTATTATTATTATTATTATTATTATTATTATTATTATTATTATTATTATTATTATTTTTATTATTATTATTATTATTATTATTATTATTATTATTATTATTATTATTATTATTATTATTATTATTATTATTATTATTATTATTATTATTATTATTATTATTATTATTATTATTATTATTATTATTATTATTATTATTATTATTATTATTATTATTATTATTATTATTATTATTATTATTATTATTATTATTATTATTATTATTATTATTATTATTATTATTATTATTATTATTATTATTATTATTATTATTATTATTATTATTATTATTATTATTATTATTATTATTATTATTATTATTATTATTATTATTTTTTTTTTTATTTTTTTTTTTTTTTTTTTTTTTTTTTTTATATCGAGTATTGAGAGAATATAACTGTTCGTTCAAGACATATCAATAATTGATAATTTAAGACATTGAACGAATGTGGTGAATTTTTAGCGAAGATGTTCCTTTTTGTAATTATTCTTTGAATATTTAACTACTGATCCTCAAAGAGACAAATTAATCATAAGCAATTATTACATTTTTATTTCACACAACAATAATTTGATAATAAAAAAATATTTGAGCAGAAGACGGGAACATTAAATGAAAAATAAGATGAAGAACAGATGGAGGATGAAGAAAGAAAAGTAATTGGAAAAGCCTACGAAGCTGAAAAAGATATTTTCTGCTCTTCATCAATATTCTTCTCTCTTCTTCTTCTTCTGTTAGCCTATGTTTTTTGTTTTCAAAGATATAATTCCCGAAATGTTTGAAACAGAATAGAGCTTTTGATTTAAACGTGAACAAAATAATCAGAAATATTCAACAACAAAAAGTCACAAAATGTTTCGTTGAGAAAATCCAACATCCCATGAAAGCTTGTGATGACATCTTCGTATCCTTCTTCTTCCAGCTTTTCGAATATCTCCATTTTTGTTGATTTTCTTTCCTCTTCTTCCTTTTCATCTTTATTCTTTTGTTTGAATTTCCTTGAAACATTCACAAGGAATTTCAAGCAATCATTTACAATTAAGTCATTCAATGTTCGTTGCTGTATCTCCTCCAAAACAGCATCAATTGCACCACTTTTCAACAAATCTTCAACTCTCACATCTCTCCTTTCTGCTGCAATTTTCAAGGGATAAATGCATTGATTGCTAATTACTCCACTATTCCCTTTTGCTGCTCGATATACCTGGACAATGCTATTGATTAGCCCAACATATTCTTCATTCCACAATGAGCATTAGAAGAAAAAATTATTCAATGTTTCGAGCCATCTCACCAATGTAAGCTCTTCTTTCGCTTCTTCTTTGTTCATTTCCTCTCCTTCTTTCTTCTTCCAATCCATATTTCTTGTTAGCTCTTCCAATTCTCTTGCTGCCTCTCTTCCGAAATGCAGCTCATTCACAATAACATCTTCTAAGCTTCTGTCATATCTCAATCTGAACATCAAAAAATTTCAAACAGATTGATAAGCAAACCGTGTCAGATTGCGATGTTCCTTTTGATATTCACTGATCTCCTTTATCTCCTTCAAATAAAGTTCTTGCCTCAAATCCTGGTAATAGATAATAAAAATAATAACAATATCAAAAAGGAAATAACATCGTTCATACATAAAATTGGTCAACACAACTCAAAGCCAATAAAGCCATTTCCACTTCTTTCTGAGTCTCCTCGCTTTCCTCTTTCTTCAATGCAGATTTCAGAAGGCAAGGCACACATATCAAAATCAACTCCGAAGAAGCCCACCTGCTCAACAAAAGATAGCATTCACAAGCATCAACAAAAAGCTTAGCTTTCTTTTCATCTTTTTTCCTCTCTTCATTGATAATCATATTCGCCAATCTTTTCTTCAATGAAGATTTTTCAAATCCATCAATATACATATTTTTTAACACTCCCCAATATCCTATGTTTTTCAATAGAATAACTGCATTTTCCATCGATATTTTCCTTTCTTCAATCATTTTGTGAATTTTGTTGAACATTTCCAAGTCGACGATATCATAAAATTCTTCTTTGTTCATATTGCCAATAAGTTCATTTTGTTTTTCGGTTTTGACTTTCTGTCCATCCTCATTGCAATTTTCCAGTTCAGTAAACAATTCTAAAAAAAAATAATAATGAAAGAAATCAGCAAACGCAAATTCATTAATAACACAAGTGCACACCAATGAATTTCTCGATGACTTTCTTCATCCTCTTTTTTGAAAATTCATTTCATCAGAAAACAATGACATTTTTTATCATTCATATCGAATGAGATTACGTTTGTAAATTTGCAATTGATGGAGAACAATAACGAGCATAAAAAAATTTATTTTAGAGTGTTCACACAGTGTTTCTTGAAGCTTGTATTTTTTGCATCCAATTTAAAGGATAAACAATTATTTCTCTTTCAAATTTTTTTGTAATGGAGATTGTGATCGAAATGCATTCAAAAAATTTAAAGCACAAATTTCTGGATTTTCACATTTTTTATTGTTCTATTTTGTTATCAATGTTTTCTGTCTGTCTCCCTTCCAAGTCCAAAAAAAAAAAGAAAAAAGAAAAAAAGAAAAGAGAAAGAGAAAAAAATTGCTAGGATTGGAAATCATTTTCTTTTTAATACCGAATCCTGAAAAAGGGACTGATAAAAATATTTGCATAAGTAAATTAAAGATTGTGAGCGTGAAACAAATGAATGAAGGGGGAAATGTGTATTCAACTGATTCTTAATTGAATGATTTGCAAAAGAACGGAATTTGAAAATAACATTTGAAAAAAGTTCATTGGCAAATGGGTATGATACGACCAGTGAAAAATTCATATCATAACGATTTCTTTTTCATATTCCTACTAGATGAATCATAGTTCAATGAAGGTATAGTCTATTTTCATCATCAATTTTCACAAAGAAAGAAACTATAATTTTTTCTATTTTTGAAATTATGACAAAAAAATTATTTTCGTATTGAAGCCCCAATATCTTCATAAATGATGTTAAAATGAAATTACTTTTAGGATAAACCCTAATTCATAGAGTTCTGTTGTTAAAATTAGTTAATAGGGTAAAAAAACCTTAAAGAAAACGTGATTAAATTAAATGATGGGGTTGATCAAAGATTTTTATCTCTTAAAGATTTATTATGTTGGTCGATAATTTAATTTTTGAATAGAATTTTATAACTGATCTTAATTGATGAGTTCGTAAAGCTCAGTTTCGATACAGTTTTAGGTGTTTTCAAGAAAAAAATCATTACTGGCCGTATAATACCCTTTTGCCAGTTCATTGTCAAATCAAACCACCATTTGAGAAAATGTCAATGAAACAGAGAATACCTGCTTCAAAACTGATCATTGCTTGATTGTGGCGGAATGGAAATGTCAAACATGTTGATGAGATCTTGATTCACTTTTGTTTTGACGTTTAACCACTCTTTTAGAAACGTTCATTCTCTTATCACTCAACCCCTTTTTCTTTTGTTTTGAAATAGTTTCAAAACTCAACTTCAAAGATTCAGTTTTGCTCTCCTCCTCTTTTTAATTTCACAGAAACATACTTCTTCCCCTCTTCAATACTTTTACGAATATCTCATCTGCTTTCTCTTTGAAATCTCGGATTATTTGAATGTTTCAATTTTTTGATCCAAGAAAAAAATGCTTATATAAGAATAGAACGATTTCAAGCACAAGATAGATAATAATGAAATTGAAATAAATACTTGGAACAACAAAAATATCTTATTTGATCTCTCTAATAATAGAATTAATGTTTGAAATAATATTGGTTTGGATCAAATAAATAATTTGTTTATGAGAATACTCTGAAATGAGTGTGAATTGCTTTTTATGAAATGAAGCTTTTTGAAAGCTTATTTAAAATATAAATATTTTTTCAATTATCTACTGCCGACAATTATTGATGCGAAATGAAAAGACGATTTGCCAAATGAACTGATAAATATGTTTGCATTTTTTAATTTTTGAACTGATGGGGTGAAATTTTATGTTTGTTGAAAATGCTCCAAATGTGCACTTTCTTTTTTCGTTTTCGATGCTGTTTAAGGATTATGGAGAATTGTGATTACCACACGTTGCTTTCTCTTCAAAAAGTGAACAAGAAAATGAAAATGCTCGTTCAAAACGAAGTGTTTGCTTAAGACGCTATTCTATTTTTTGGCACTGAAAAAGATTATTTTTTAAAAAAAAAAACATTTTCAGGTTGTGGATGAATCAGTGCTCCTCTGAGCTGCAACATTTCAGAGAAATATTAGGGCTTAATTCAACAAAGATCCAACCGTTATCTCTAAATGATTGTGGTTTTCGTCCAAGCAAAGAAAGCTTAGTTAAATATGGATTAAGCAAGAAAGGATGGAAAAGAACTTTTTTGTGTGAAAGAATTTATTTGCATTTTCCGTAAATAAATAATTCTCATTCAACTTATTTTTTTTGCTGCACATTCATTGATCTTTTGAGCAGGGCCTATTTGAAAACAGTCAATTCGATTCAAATCAGAAAATCTCAGCTAGAAAGAAAAGCAAAGCAGAAATATAATCAATCGATGATTCTTTGGGGAGTTTTATTTGTTGTTCTTTTCCTTGTTGTGGGACTTGTTATTGCTGGGGGAATCATGATTCCGTTTGCTGCTGAAGCTTTGGAGAAAGGAAATCGGCCCAATTGCTTGGTGTCTTTTACATTTTGTGGCATTGCTTTCAGCATTGGAATTGTTGCTGCTTCATTTTATCTTGCTTTTCTTTCATCAGAATGGGAATTCTTAATCTTCTTGTTTCTTACGTGTTTTCTCATTCCTCCTGCATTGTGGTTGGATGGCGTCATGAAGATAAGCTTCTCTGTTCCTCTTATTCCTTATGAAATCGTGTATTTATTTCTAATTGTGTCGATTAACATAATCTTGAATAAATATCCTCTTTGCAAAAAGCTTGGAACTTTTTTGGCTATTCTGAGCTCGTTAGCTTCTTTCTTGTTGGTCGTGCTCAAAGCTGATGGTATTAGATTTTCATTTTGTTTTGTCACTAAATAATTTTTTTTCTTTTTCTTTTTCTTTTTCTTTTTTTTTCTCTCTCTTTTTCTTTTCTTTTCTTTTTCTTTTTCTTTGTAAAATGAAAATTCTTATTAATTTTTCCACTCACTATTGATTATTCTTTTTTCCTTGTTCTTTATCTCTATTTTTGTGTTTATTAGGCATTGCATCGTATTGCTGGACAATCACATTGATTCCTACGTATTTGGCATATTGGCTTGTTAGTAGCTATATTTATGATGATATTTCTTTTCAGACAAGCAAAACTTATCAACCGATAATTTTTACTTGCCTCATTTTTGTTTTTCTGCTTTTGCTGCTCCTTCTTCCCGCCCTCAGAATGGACGGATTCGTGAAAGGGCATTTTTGCTTTTATTTTATTCCGATGTATTTGTGCTTCTTGCTGGGATTCTTAAAGTTCTGCAGAGATACGCCTTCATTTTGGAGTGATGCAGATAGTAGATCAGTCAAAAGAATGAATAAATTTAAAGCAGAAATGCCAATTCACGAGGCAGCTGAAAATGAAGCATCTCTTTTGAGAAATTTGAAGTGAAAGCTTCGTTTTGAATTATTGTTTCGGTTAGAATTCATTCAACAAAAACTTGTTTTGCAGTTGCTAGTTTAACATTTATGGAATTTGCTTTGTAGTTTTTATTTTATTGAACATCATACTTATATTTTTATTTTTCCGTTTTGAAAGCTTGAAAATATGACGTAGCTAATAATTCAAAATTATATGGTTTATGAACCAGATTTTCAATTCAGAAAGCTCGAACAAAGAATTTCAATCAAAATAACGAAGAATGGTTGTTTGCTTGGAAAAAAAAAGATAATTTTTTTGAAAAGTAACAAATTGTCAAATTTTTTTTTGTGAAATTCATTTTGTTTAATTTTCAAGTGAAAACAAAAATTTAATTATCTATCACATTTTCATTCCAACTCACCTAATTTCACCATCATGGAAATAACAACATTTTCAAGCAGTTGTTATTATTCTGATGATTTTTGTGAGTTGGAATGAAAATTTGAAGAAAATTGTTTGCATTTATTTTCACCTGAAAATTAAACAAAATGAATTTTTCAAAATAAAAAAATAAAAAAATAAAAAAATAAAAAAATAAAAAAATAAAAAAATAAAAAAATAAAAAATAAAAGAATAACAACAAATAAAAATGAAAAATAATAAAAAAAAAATTAAACAGTCTCAACCGGATATTATCACATCGGTTTTTGCACAACTTTTTGTAACTCTGTCCGATTGTGATTATTCAAGATGTTGCTTTTCATAGAAGAAAATGTAAATTAATTAAATAATAAAAAAATTTTGAGTCAAATTTTTAATTTTTGAAAATTCTTCACAAATACACATTTTTCAATAAAAATAACAATTATTATTATTAACACACATTATTTTGACTTATTTGAGCACATCTTCAAAAAGGCGAAAATTTGAAATTATTGATCAAAAAATCGATTTTTCATTGAAAAAAGCACCCATAATAATAATAAATGTGATTATAAATATTTAGCCCTGTGATTATATGAGATGAAAAATGAATGAAAAACACACAAAAAATATCGATGCATCGAAAAATATGACAATATACCAATGTGATTATATTCGACATGATCATATCCGGTTTAGACTGAATATTAAAAATAAATAAATAAATAAATAATAAAAATAAAAAGAGAAAGAGAGAGAATTTGTTATTTTTCAAAAAAAATTCACTCGATTTCAAGTTTCATTTTTTTATGTTTTTTTTTCATTTCCAGAAAAAATTGTCAAGCTTTCATGATAAAATATTTATTTTTCATATTTTTGTTTGACTGTTATAACTATATAATCTTCAGATTCATAATTAAAAAAAATGCTCATGATTTTTTTATTCTAATGGAAAAGGCAAAATGTTCGAAATACAGCTTGTGCAAAAATAACCGGACAAGATCGATATCTCAATAACCGCTCAAAGAGAAAATCTGATTAACTCAAAATTCTATTTCACCGAGATTTCGATATATATTTTTTCTGAGCTCAAGCGAAGCTGTCCTGAAAGTCTTGTATGTCACGTGAGTTTGTATTGTTAAGATATAAAGAGGAATATTATCAGATTTTCTCTTTGAGCGGTTATTGAGAAAACAATCTTGTCCGGTATTTTTTTTCACAAACTGTAATGGAGCAATCGACACCAAAAAATTTTTAACAATTACCTTTTTTTAACAATGAAAATTATAAATATTTCAATAATAGATAAATATACAGGGAAATTAAAAACGATAATATTTTATTCAAAACACGAACAAAAACGAAATTTTTTATTTTTTTGGAATGCAGATTAATTTTTTTTTTTGAAAAAAACAATAATAATAAATATGGCTGATCCTTTTTGAAATCACACTTTAATTCTTGTTTTGATCAAACTTTTTATCTCAATGCTGTTTTATCAAAAATTATCAATATTTGTTCATCCACACATCTTATGTCGATATTGAAAATGATAGAAAATTTTTCGATAATCCCATTGAGATAAAAATCTTGATCAAAACTCAAACAAAAGTCTGATTTCAAAAAGGATCAGCCATTCATTATTAATTATTCAAAAAGGGTAAACTTCTAATTAGAAATTTATAAAATGTGTCATTCTTTTTGAAAAGTCGCTAATGTTATATTTTTGTGTGTTAATAAAATTGAACATTTTTTAACCAATTTTGACTTTAAATACTGAAATCTTAATAACATATAGAATCTGAATTCACAAGAATATCTGATGTGAGAAAAAGAGCATGCTTGAGAAATCTGATTGATTTAATGCAAAAAAATGATCAAATAATGAACATTTTTATTCTACTCAAAAATTTAACATTTACGACTTTTCAAAAAGAATGACACAAATTGATATTTTTTAAAAGAAATTCTTTGTGAAAAATTGGTTTTTGGCTGAGTATCGGAAAGTGCAAAAAAATAATAGAATTTTTCATTATAAATAAAAGGATGAGAATTTGACCCCGCTTTTTATTATTTGTGAAATAACATAAAATTTCTGATTTTTCAGAAAAAAGTCATCATCCTTGAAATCGGATAATTTTCAAATGAATTCATTTCATATTCAAAGATTATCAATAATGTGATCAACAAATGTAATTTATTTTAAAAGTTTATTCAGATGAATAACAAAAAGCAATTGAAGAATTTTGAAGATTCATTAACAGATTTGCACAATTGTGAAAAATATTGGTTTTTTGTTTGAAAAATTGAAACAAATAGTTTTTCTTATTTATATGTGGGAAAATACGAACTTTCAAGCTTTTTTTGCACAAGGCATAGAAAAATTGCTTCACTCATAACATTATTTAACTTTATCAAATTTTGAAATTAATTTGATTTTCATATCTGTTAACATGGCATCATTGAAATCAAAACAAAAAGTTATCCAACATTTCACAAAATTCAAAAAATGGACCCTTTTTTATTGTGTTCTTTGATCTTAAAAAGTCAATGAAAAGTGCATAATTTTTCAATGAAAATGCCTGAAGTCAAATATTCTGTCCCATATGATGTGAAATCTAACAATGTTTGGTGCATTCATTTGAAAATTATCCGATTTCAAGGATGATGGCTTTTTTCTGAAAAATCAGATAGTTTAATGCTTTTTTATAAATAATAAAAATCACTGTTCAATTTCAAATCCTTTTTATCAATAATGAAATAATAAAATATTTTTTTAACTTTCAGATTCTCAGCCAAAAACAAATTTTTCACAAAAGATTTCAATTAAAATAACACTCATATTATTATATTTCGAATTAGAAGTTTACCAAAATCGAATAATTAATACATCAATTTTCATAATAAAAAGGTGAATAGTCATTTTGTGTAAAGAAAAACAAAAGAACAAATTGAAAAAAAATTAGTGAATGAATAAAATAATAAAATAATGAAACATAACAAACAGGATGCATGGATGAAATCTATATATATGGGTGATTATTTTTGACATCATAACTTTTTTTGGTTTGTTGTTTTTTCAAAGATTGATTGTTTTCCTTCAGTAATTATGAATTCGAAATAGAAAAAAAAATGATATTTGTTTTTCAAAACAAACGTTTTTGCTGAATAAAAAAACAAGAAAGAAAAAAAATCAGCTTTTTCACAATTCATAGTTCATTGGTTAATATTCAAGAGAAATGTGCAAACCGAAATTTTTGACAGAAAAAATATGATATCATAAATAATCACCCATATTCATATATATTAATACAAATAATTTTTTAAAATGAATCCGTTATTTGTAGCAAAATTCTTCCATTTATGAAAAATACAACATTTTGTTTCATTCTTTTTCCACAACCTTTTCATGAGAAATCTTTCATTCTCGTGTTAAAAAAACAGAGGAAAAATTTCAAAATTTCAAAATTTATTAAATGTGCAGAATGTTACAAAATGAAAAAGCGAAAAATAATATCACATATGTAATATTTTCTTCACAGCAATTCAATTATCCTGCTTTCCTGTTTCTCGTCCACCAAACCTCATTTTCAAAACGCAACAAACATTCACACACATATATAAAAGATAAAACTTGAATCACAATTGTGGAGAATTCGAAGAATTTTCAAATATTTTCCATTTCGAATCGACTGTGGGTTTGATCGTCACAAACAAAAGATTTGTGCTTCTGGTGTTGCACAGCGGGACTTCTTGGCTTTGTTGCACTTCGCTTTTTGCGCCAGCTTGTATACAGCGGAACCTTTAAAACTGCTTGTGAAACCTTTTGTTTTGCGAAATCATCAACAATGTTTGATATTTTTTGTGTTTTTTTCGTTGAATATGAAGTTTTGCGTCAAATAAACATTTGCATACAACGAGCAGAATGGATGTGTGTAATGCATGCAAATCGAATGATGATGCTGAAGAGCCGTCCCTTGCAGAGAAATTTATGAGTTTGCATAAATTGTGTATTTTCAAAGATCTCGTGTTTTATGATTTTTGATGCTCGGGGAAGAATTGCTTGATCAGTTAGAGCATTGCAATGAAGAAGAACAGAAACAGAAAATCCTTGAGCTGAAAGGGATATTGGAGGAAATGAACAAAAAAGAACTTCAGTCTATTTCATCGATTAAAATATTCAACAAGATGAACAAGATGATTGAAGAAAAGAAGATGCAATCGGAAAATGCAATTTTGCTGCTGAAACATGTTGGATATTGCAATATGCTGAAAAATGTTTGGAATCCATGCTTTGATTCGTCTTCGCTAGGCGATAGATTTAAGAAGACGATAATTGAAGAAGAAAAGAAAAAAGAAAGAAAGAACGAAAAGCTTTTTGTTGATCTTTGCGAATGTTTTGTTTTTCTGAATGGTTGCATAAATTCGAAAATGCTTTGCGTATGCGTGCCTTGCCTCCTGAAAGTTGCATCTGTCAAAGAGGAAAGCGAGGAGACTCAGAAAGAAGTGGAAATGGCTTTGCTGACTTTGAGCAGAATGGGATATTGTGTATGAGCACTTCTTTTTCATTTTTATTATGTTTGCTTTTTTCCCCCTCATTTCTTATTAGTTGATCGAACGAGAACTGTATTTGAAGAAAATTACAGAAATCATCAAACATCAGCAGAAACAAAGAAATCTCACAAAACTTGCCTATCAGTCTGCATGGGACTTTTTGATTTACCGATTTTGGGTTGATAATAGCTTGGAAGAAGTTATTGTGAATGAGCTGCATTTTTCGAGAGAGGCAGCAAGAGAACTGGAAGAGCTGACAAAGTGCGTGAATTGGAAGAAGAAAGAAGAGGAAATGAACAAAGAAGAAGCAAAAGAAGAATTTGCATTAGTGAGATGGCTGCAAACATCGAACATTTATTTTCTCAGTTGTCGATTGCAGAATGAAGAATATGTTGAACTGATAGGAAGCATTGTTCAGGTATATCGAGCAGCAAAAGGGAATTATGGAGTAATTAGCAATCAATGCATTTATCCCTTGAAAATTGCAGCAGAAAGGAGAGATGTGAGAGTTGAAGACTTGTTGAATGGAGGAGCTGTTGATACTGTTTTGGAGGGGATGCAGCAACCAACGTTGGATGACAATGTGATGAGAAATTGCTTGTATTTCTTTTTGAATGTTTCAAAAAGATTGAAAAGGAAGACAGATGATGAATTGGAAGTAAAAGGAAAAGAGTTGAACAGGAAGGTTTTTGAAAAGCTGGAGGAAGAAGGATACGAAGATGTTATAACCAGCTTTCATAAAATATTTGATTATCTCAATAAAAAATATTATGATGATTTATCTTTGAGTATTTCAGATTATCTTGTGAATGTTTGAGGAAATTCATTGTATTTTGTAACTCTTTGTTTTCAATTTTCTATTTTTTTATCATTTCACAAAAAGAAAAAAAATGTTGAATTTTTGTTATTGTTTTTATTTCGTTTTTACAAAAAAGAAAAGGAAAAGAAAAGAAAAATTAAGCGAAGTTCAAAAGGAAAGGAAGAAAATCAATTAAATAATAAAATAAGAGATGTGACATTTTTGAATTAATATTTTCTCATAAAGATCTTTCAATCAAATTTGATAATGTGGCTGGTCCTTTTTGAAATCATTCATTCGATCGAGATCAGTTAACAATATTTACCTCAACAGGGGAACAAAAATCAATTCGGTTTTGAATGAATACTTAAATTGAAAGAATTCATAAGTGTTTTGAGCTTTTTTTTCTGTTTCATTTTGAAGTTTTGAAAAATAGTCTTTTCAGCAAAATATCTCATTTGTTTTCTTTTTAGTGAAATGATAAAAAAAGAGAAAGTGAAATTGTGAGTCATGAAATTCTAAGCACCTCATTTCCTCAAATATTCACAAGATAATCAGAAATTTTCAACGATAGTTCATAATAATATCGTCTGTTTAAAATCTTTAAAGTTTCATGAAAGGTTATGATGGTATCTTCGTATCCTTCTTCTTCCATCTTATCAAAAATCTTCCTTTTCGTTGTCTTTCTTTCCTCTTCTTCCATTTTATTATCCTCCTTTTCTTTCAATTTTATTGAAACATTCTTAAAGAATTCAAAGCAGTCAGACGTCATTTCTTCTTCTATAATTGGCCGCTGCATCTCCTCCAAAACAGCTTCCACAGCTCCTCCTTTCAATAAATCTTCAACTTTCACATCTTTATTTTTTGCTGCGTTTCTCAAGGAGGAAATGCACCGATAGCTAATAATGCTGTAATCATCCTTCGCTGCTAGATATACATAAGAAATGCTGCTGAAAAGGACAACATATTCTTCATTCTGCAATGAACAATAGCGTAAACAAATCGAGAATGTTTCAATCCATCTTTTGATTATCAGCACTTCATTCGCTTCTTCTTTGCTCATTTCCTCTTCTTTCTTCTTCCAATTCACGCACTTTGTCAGCTCTTCTAGTTCTCCTGTCGCTTCTCTTCCAAAATGCAGCTCATTTGAAACTGTATCTTCCAAATTTCTGTCTTTGATAAATCTGTATATTAAAAACCTCCAAGCGCATTGATAGGCAAATCTTGTTAGATTATGACGGGACTGATGATATTGGATGATTTCAGTTATTTCCTTCAAATATAGTTCTTGTTTCAGATTCTATCAAAAATAAAGTGAAAAAAGCAAACATAATAAAAATGAAAAAGAAGTGCTCATACACAATATCCTATTTCGCTCAAAGCCAGCAAAACCATTTCCTTTTCTTTTCGAGTCTCCTCGCTTTCCTCTTTCTTTAAGGCAAATTTCAACAGGCAGGACAAACAAATCGAAAGCAATTCGTGTGTGAAGCTGCAGCTTAGAAAAATATAGCATTCGCAAAGATCAATCAAAAGCCCTTTGTTCTTTTCTTCTTTTTTCTTTTCTTCTTCAATTACCATCTTCTTAAATTTTTCGCCCAGAGAAGAAAAGTCAAAGCATGGATTCCACACGTTTTTCAGCACCTTGCAATATCCAACATGTTTCAGCAGCAAAATTGCATTTTCCATTGTCATTTTCTTTTCTTCAATCATTTTGAATATTTTATCATACAATTCTGTGTTGAAAACTGATTTGAATTCTTCTTTATTCACTCCATCAACTATTTTATTCATTTCTTCTTTTTTCTTTCTCTGCACATCTTCATTGCAATGCTCCAGTTCACAAAACAATTCTTCAATAAATTTATTTATGATGGAAAGCGCTGAACACTCAAAAAATAGTAAAATGAACAAACTTGAAAACTTATCTTCAAGAGACGGCTCCTGGATATCATCATTGGATTTGTCTTCATCACATATTTCCATTCTGCTTATTGTATTCAAAGATCAATGTTCAACAAAGCATCACATTCAATGAAAATATTACAAAAACAACAAATGTTGTTGATAATTGACAAAATAAAAATATAATTGTCGAACTCAATTCCTTTGCTCAGTAAAAATCTGCGTCAAAAAAGAAATCACAAAGAAGCTGCAATATTGTTCGTATTTAGCCAAATACGAAAGAGTTTATTTTCTGTCTGATCGAACCAACAATAATTCATTTCATTAAAATGGATTGAATTTCGATGAAATATTGAACATATTGGGATATGTACCACATATAGTCGATATTAAATATCAAATTTTTTCTATTTTAACATTCTGAGCAATATGAAGAAGAAGAGAAAAGACTTTGAAAAGATCTTTTCGAAGAGGAGACTAAAAAGCAACAATTTGTTCATTAATGTGTGCATTTGAACATTGTTGCAAATTAAAATTCAAACATAAATATTGCACTTATTTCCCTCACATTAAGAGTTATCTGGAAGCTTTCCTTGTCAGAAATGATTTTTTCTGTTATTTCAGAGTGTTTGCTTGTTTCCGTGAATGTTTCAAATTTGAAGTGTTGAGAAACGTTTTGAGATATCGGGATGATTTTGTTATTTGTTCGTGACTTGAGTGGGCCATCCAGGCTGAAGGAAGATTGATGGAGGGAATCAAGCTTTCAACAATTCGCAGTTTTTTTGATGATTGGGCGAATGATAATTGAACGCATGAGAGAATTTATCAAGGCAACAATGGACAGAATTGTTAATTGAGCATTGAAAGAGATTCTATTCCAAAAGATTTTGAGGCTGAGAGAAGATGAACAAAGTCGAGATGGCGAAGAAAGATTAATGCAATATGCGGAACCAAACACATGCAGAATTTTGAATTCATTTCAACACATTTATCGTTTGATGGTGATTTCCTTTAAACGTGTATTTTTCCTTCAAGCTGCTTGTTGCATTTTGTTGAAAGTCATCATTTTGGATTGTTTTGATGGCCATTGTTGATTCACCGATTTCAGTGTGGATTTCGAGGCAAACCTTGAAGCCACATTGAAGAAGAAGAAACGAATCAAAAAGACAGAACAGATAGCGATAGAAATGTTTGATTTAATTAAGGTGTGTTATCCAATTTATTGTTGCATTTGCAATGTTTTTTTTTTTGAAAAATCAACAAAAGAAAAAGAAAGAAAGAAAGAGATCATCAAAAATAAAAATAAGTGAAACATTTTTTGCAATGATAATTTCTAATTTTTTCCTTTCTATTCTATCTCTTTTTTTCTTTCACTTTTAGTGTTTCACAGAAGTTCTTTTGACTTTTGCTAATAAAAAATAAATGGTTGGGAAGAAATGATTAAAGGCAGACTGCTTCAATCAGAGAGGCGAGAAGACGAGCATTTTTTTGAAAAATGGTATTGCCTCATTTGGAACTTCATATTCTTCTTTTTCTTTGTGTTCTTTTCTTTGATAATTAATTGGTTAATTTTGCGAATTTTTAAAATATATTTCACTCAAAAACGGATTGGTCTTGCAGATCCTTATCAATTCAATGTCAGCAACTTGCAATAACTTGTGAAAGCACTCACCATCGTCGTATTTGTTGGCCTGTGCTTTTTTTGACAGCATCTGCTATTGAATGTGTCTTTCTTGTTTCTTTCCATCAAAATCGTAGCATCGCTCAGAACAATGCTGAACAGCAGCTGGATGGAGAGAAGACGCATTAGCAGAATGGAAATGCTGCTGCATTCAGCTGAGTCTGCTTGCAGATGCGAAGGGGAAGAAGAAGAAGAAGGGGAAGAAGAGGTCAGAGTTATCAGTCCGTTTGAAGAGGAAGTGAAGGAAGTGAAGGAAAGAGATGAAAAGAAATGAAGAGGAAATGTTGAAAAAGAAAGAGAAGACGAAAAAGATGAGAAAGAAAGAATGAATGAAAGTGAGAAAGAAAGATGAGGAATGTTTGAATGAATATGAAAAAAACACGATGGAAGAAACAATTAATAATACTTTTCAATAGAAGAGCAGAAATGCCATCTGGATGGGGAAAACAATAGATTTCATTCAAAAGGGGAAGGAAAGGCTTGTCAAAAAGAGTGAAAGAAATGAAAGGAAGAATCTGGAAATGATTCGTTTTTATGGAGAATTAGGTGAAAAGAGGAATATTACTTGCTAATTTCAAATTATTTTAAGACAAAAATCCTGCTTTTCATTTGAAAAAGAAAAATCTTCTCTTTTTGTTTCATTTCTGTTCTTTTTTTCTCCAGTTAACAGCAATTAAATAAAAATTTATTCTTTCACTGATTTTTTTCAAAAAGTCTTTCATAGAACTTCTTTAAAAAAACTCCAAAACGAAGGAATGACTATTAAATGCTGGCTCACAGCATTAACATTGAACTACAACAACAAAAAAACAAAAACAAAGATAATTATCTCAATTTTTCAATTTTCTCAATTCAAACTGCTTAAAAACTCATTCAAAAAAAAGGAAGAAAAGAAAGGAAAGGAAAGATAATTTTTCTTTCATTGCATAAATGAAAATACAATGCTCTTATTCATTTTTTTGGATTTAATACAAAATTGAAAAAAAATAAAAAGCTATAGCACTGGGTTTTTCCAGGCGGTAACCCATCCAAGTACTAACCCAGCGTTGGCCGCTTTACTTCGGAGGTCTGAAGGGATCCGGTGCGTATGACCAACTATGGCCGTAGCTCACATATGCTTCCTCAAACTTCCCTTTTATAATGTTCACACAATCATTCTTTTCCTCTTTTTCAATCTATTCTCATCATCAAAATAGCTTTCCCAATTATCTTCTTTCTTTTATTTTCTTTCTCTTCAATTTCAACTTTTCCTTTCTTCCCCTCTCTTTCACCTTTTCTCTTTCAAACTCTTTTTTAATCACTTTTTCGCTCTTTCATCTTTCTATTCATCATTCACTCACTAACACACACTCTCTCTTTCTCTTTCTTTTCTTCTTTTCTTCTTTTCTTTCGTTTTATTCATTTGAGTTTTTTATCCCTTCTTCATTTTTCGTATTCTTTTCACAAAGCAGTGCGGAAGATGACGCAAAAGAAGAAGAAACTTGGATTGTTGGTGAATTAGACAGACAAAATTAATTCTTTCTGTATGTGATAAGGGAGCCTCTAGAACAGGAGCGATTGGATGAATAAAATGAAAAAGAAAGAGAAGAAGATGATGAAGAATCGAGATAATGAGGATGAAATAGTAGAAGGAGGAGGAAGAGGAGGAGAAAGTTCAGATTGAGATTTTGAGCCAAAAGCTGCAGGACGAAGAGAAAATGGAGACTTTTTGAGAGTAGAAGAAGAAAGAGGAGAAGAAAGAGGAGGAGGAGGAGGAGGAAGAAGAAGAAGAAGAAGATGATGATGATGATGATGATGAAGAAGAAGAAGAAGAAGAAGAAGAAGAAGAAGAAGAAGAAGAAGAAGAAGAAGAAGAAGAAGAAGAAGAAGAAGAAGAAGAAGAAGAAGAAGAAGAAGAAGAAGAAGAAGAAGAAGAAGAAGAAGAAGAAGAAGAAGAAGAAGAAGAAGAAGAAGAAGAAGAAGAAGAAGAAGAAGAAGAAGAATAAGAAGAAGAAGAAGAAGAAGGAGGAGGAGGAGGAGGAGGAGGAGTTGGAAGAAGAAGTGAGAAAGAAAAAGAAGAAGAAGCTTTGTGATATGATGACACGTGAATTGAATAAGTTGATTGAAGATCGAGAATTGTGAAGATAAATGAAAACAAACATTAACGTTGATGTTCGTAGAAATCATTTTTTCTGGCTTTTCATTTTTTTCTTCTTCCGTCTTCTGGCAAACAAAATCCTCAAACTCTTCATTCATCTCTTTCCATCCACTCAACCATCTTCAAACACACCCATAACCCCATCGATGGTGCCATCCTCCCAAACCTCAACAGCCCATCCACATCTCTCTCTGCCTTCAATGCTTCTTTTCTCCACCGAACAATCTCTTCACCAAATGCTCCTATGGTTCATGTTGGATCCGAAACTCATAGAAAATATTCCTGGGAGATCGACTTCGTTTGATGTGAATAACCATCGTTTCGAGTGGTGCGAATGGAATGATTCAAATGGTGGCAGTGATTGGAATGGTGCACTTTGCGTTTCCTGCGCAAATGCTAATCTCACAATCACTTCTTGTTCATTCAACAATTGTTCATGTAATAGTCAGGGCGGAACGTTATATTGCAGATATTTGCGAAATGTCAACATTGCAAAATCCAATTTCACAAGTCGCTCTGCGTTTCAAGGAGGAGCGAATTGTGCAGCTTATCCACAGACATCCTCTATTTGGTCATTCTCCGAAACAGAGCGGAAAATTGAAAAATAATAAATTGGTGCAGAACCGGTTGGTATTTCTATATTGGTGATTTTTCTTCAAACGGTCAATTCCTGTTCACCAAATGCAAGTGTATCGCAAATTCTGGTGGTGATTCTGCTGGTTCTCTAACATTCAGTTGGCCTCCACAAAACAAACCATCTCAGTTTTTGGTTAATGATTGTCAGTTCATCAATAATAAATTGACAAGTTCATCGTATTATGGAGGCGCTGCCATTTTCTTCTATTCAACTTATTCTTGGATGAATGGAGTAAAATTCATCACTTTCTGTTTCTTTGATGGTAACACTGCAACAAACGGCAGGGGGAATGATGTGTTCTTTTTCGGAAGTGATATCACACAATCACCATTTATTCAGTGTGGATCAACAACCCAAGCAAAAATATTATGGAATCAAGGAACAGCTGATAATGCTGGGTTCAATGGCTGGCGTCCAATCATCAGCCAGAACAAAACCGTTGCCAGCAGTGGAACTGATGTAGATGCCTGTGGCAAAACACAGCAAAGCTCCTGTGCTACGGTGGAGTATGTCCTCAACGGCTTCATTGCTCCCTTCAGCGATGCCTCCCTCCCTCTTTCTCTCTTTCTCTTTCTCTCTTTCTCTTTCTCTCTTTCTCTTTCTCTCTCTTCTCATCTCCTCTTTCACTCCCACTCAAACACTCTCACATTTCGTACCCCAAATACAAAAATCACTCGAAATGATGAACTATTTCTTATATCCTTTTGATTTCTTCAATTGTTTCTTCTTATTTTGAATAGTTTCTATTTCATTGCAAAATTCATAAGCTTTCATCTTCTTTTCAACTGAAGCATATACCATCACTTGCCTTTCATAGATCCCTAAATCAGCACAGGTTGTATTGCTTCTTCGTCATTTTCCATTTGATTTGGCTTCTTCTTCAAATGAAAATTAAGCTCATGAAAAAAGAATAGTCT
The DNA here is from genome assembly GCF_001643675.1 of Monocercomonoides exilis. Taxonomy (NCBI): domain Eukaryota; phylum Preaxostyla; order Oxymonadida; family Polymastigidae; genus Monocercomonoides; species Monocercomonoides exilis. The sequence continues at coordinate 277,512 of NW_027150595.1, forward strand.
ATTTCTTTTCTTCAAATAGCATTTCTTCAATCATATCAGAGAGTTCTTCTAAACTTTCAATTTCTATTGCTGTTTTCACTTCACCTTTTTTGTCCGCTGCAGAAGCTCTCATTTCATAGAATTATCCTTCGCTTATTTGTTTTCTTATAAATTTCTATTCCTCTCTTCATTTCTCCTTTGATTGCTTGATGAATGCGCATGTTGTGTTATGCAATCTCTCAAACATCATCCATATTATAATGTGTTCCAAATAACGTCTTTTGCCTTGTTCTTTCTGTTTTCTGTGAATTCTTTCATCTTCCAAATGCAAAAAAGTCGGATTCGATCATCTTGGATTGTGCACCTGATGATGATTGGCCATCCTCCGCTAAAAGTTTCTTCCATTTCGTTGTCTCATAATTTCTGCTGATATTCAATGAAAGAACAAATATTTCTTTTGTCTTTCTGTGTAAGAATGAAAGACAAGGCCTGGAGCTGAATTTGACAGGAGCCGAATAAAACGATGTAAAAACATTTGTTGTTTCGAATCGAAGAAGGTGTTGAAGAAGAAGACGATTGTAATGAAATGAAATTAATTCGTTCAAATTGGCTTTTTTCCATCACGAGAATCGTGAATGAAAAGAAGGATAATTCTGTGCCTGATAAGCCCAGACGAAGAAAAGCGACAGAAGAAATTATTTGCTCAATTCTGCAAAGCAGCAGATTGAGATGTGTGAATGCATCAGTTCGATGATGCTTCGATCAAATGTTTAATGAAACGAATCATCAAATAAAAAAACGTTAAAGAAGTTGAAGCAAAAGAAGAAGACGATGAAGACGAGGAAGTGGTGAATAAAGAGAAAAAGAAGAAAGAGAAGAAGAAGAATACAAGGAGAAGGAGTGTTGTGTGCGGAATATGTCTGTCGGAGAAATAGAGCATTCATATTGCATTTCTCCGAATGAGAATGTTCTCATAAGCTTATTTTAGAATTCATGAGAAGATGTGATGTGTTGAAGGAGTTTTAATTGCAAGGGAAAGTGAAAAAAGAAGATGAAGAAGAGGAAGAAGAGGAAGAAGAAGAAGATGATGATGATGATGATGATGATGATGATGAAAAAGAAGAAGAAGAAGAAGAAGAAGAAGAAGAAAGATAAGAAAGTGAAAAAAGAAGAAGAAGAGGAGGAGGAAGAAGAAGAAGAAGAAGAAGAGAAAAGGATAAAATGAAAAGACAGATTTTGTACATATGGCATTTCATTTCCAATGTTGCGAATGACAGTTGAGAAGAAGAGGAACAAATGAAATCATTTTCTTTTCAATTTGTTGTGCTGCCGATTGATAAGCATCAACACATTGGAAGGTCTGCTCTCTGATTCAATGTCAAATGAGAGGAATTATAAAAAGAGGAAGAAGAAGAAGTTGAGAAGAAGACGATGGTGAAGAAGAAGAAGAAGATGATGATGATGATGAAACTTGTGCTGAATGATTAGAATGCAACAGAATGCAACGCAATAACAGCATTTGCACACAAAATTCATTCATCAGCAGATATGAAGAAAGAAAGAAAGAAAGAAAGAAAGAAAGAAAGAAAGAGAAGCTGAAAGAGAAATGGAATGAAATGAGTTGGATGGAGCTCTTCTGGAAGAAGTTGAACGACAAATGTGGACAAGACTCATTTGAAGAAAATGCAGACAAAATGAACAGATACGAATTTCATAACAGCCAACAGCAGTAACAGACAGCAGTTTTATTGAGTGTTGCAACATGAGAATATGATGGCTATTCAAACAAAAAATTCTCAAATAAGATGAAGCTGCTCTTCACCACAACCAAGCATTAAATATCATCAATGAAGAGATCGAAGGAGAAGGAAAAGGAGAAGAAAACTCATTGCTTGCAAAAATGCTGCTTGAAATGGATTGTTCCTGAAAATGACGCTCAACATGAAAAAAAAGCTGTTCATTGGAATGGAAATAAAAAGACAAATAATAAAAATAATTAGTCTTGCATTTGTTTTAAAAATTTCTCAAAAGAACACACCTTTCCTTTCTATCGTAAATGCAGAGGATTGTCCAATCACTGATGCTGTCAATCTCCTTTTCCATTGTTTCTCAGTGCTTCTTTCTCGGTCTTCCTTTATTCCCACACAAACATTCTGCTTTTGATGTAATCATCCACTTTTTTTCTGAAAAAAAATTTTTTTGCATTTATTCTTTCCAAGTGCTGTAAAATTGTTGACGTTCCTTTTCGCTCTCAACTAAATGCTTTTCAATCGAATTTGTTTTTCATCCCCTGCTCCAATTGAATTCAAAAAAATATGCAATTCCCATCTGCTGATTGTATCTCGATATCCAGCACTCTTCTGATATTCTCCTCAGAAAAACAAAGGAATTGGCCATTTTTTTATTTTATCAGATTCTTGCACTCTGAAAAGATGATTTATAAAAGCATCTTCAAAACAAACAATAACAATAAAAAACGCATACATGCAAATATTTCGATTTTTAAAAAAATGTTGAATTTCCTTCAAAGATTCTTTTCATAAAAATCATCTTCCCCAATTCCATCATCAATTCCCCTCTTTCGCTGTCTCGTGCAACCTCTCAAAATAATATCGCCCATTCCGCAGAAAATATTTGTTCACCGTCTCTCAATTTTTAGCAAGGAATATTTTTGTTCTTTCAAATCTGATGATCTGAACATCCATTACTGCAAACAAGAAAATAGATTTATCGTTTTTTCTTTCTTTGTTTGTTTGAAACGACTTGCCAAATAACACTAACAACGCAGAATGGTATAGCAACTTATGCTTTCATGATTATTTCGAGCTTTTGTTTTGCACCAATTTCTTCTTTCCAATGATATCTGAATTCAAATCAAATGGCGAATTTTCGTTGTTTTCTGTCTGCAATGTGCTTTCAAAAATGCAGTCAACGAGTGGAACTGAAAGGTTTAATGGTTTGTACTTGTTATTGAATTTGAATTCATGATTATTGCGATTTAATTTATCCTTTATTTATTTGAAGAATTGTTTTGTGAACTTGAACATTGCAATGAAGAAGAACAGAGACAGAAAATCGAAGAAATGAATGAAATACTTGATGAAATGAATGGGCATGAATTTAAATTCATTTATAAGGCAGAGCTGTTTGAAAAAATAAACAAAATGATTGAAGAAAAGAAACTGCAATGGGGAAATGCCACTTGGATACTGAAGCACATTGGATATTGTGTTGTGCTAAAAAATGTTTGGAATAGATGCTTTGAATATTCAACATTAAACGAAAGATTTGAAAAGATGATTGTTGAGGAAGATAAGAAAAAAGAAAAAAAGAATGAAAATTTTCTGGTCGATCTTTGTGAATGCCATCTTTTACTTAAAAATAGATCATCTTATGAATTACTTTCAATTTGTATTCATTGCCTGCTGAAGGCTGCATCGGTCAAAGAGGAAAGCGAGGAGAATCAGAAAGAGGTGGAAATTGCCTTGCTGACTTTGAGTCACATTGACAGATATTACGTATGGACATTGTTATTTCCTTTTTGATATTATTGCTATTTTCTGATTTCTAATTAGTTTATAAGGCAAGAACTGTATTTGAAAGAAATTACAGAAATTATCAAAAATCATCAGGAGCATCGCAATCTCACACAGCTTGCCTATCAGTCTGCTTGGGAATTTTTAATAAACAGATTTAACACCAATAAATTTTTGGAAGATACAGTTTCAAATGAGCTGCATTTTGGAAGAGAAGCAGCAAGAGAATTGGAAGAGCTTACAAGAAATGTGAATTGGAAGAAGAAAGAAGAGGAAATGAGCAAAGAAGAAGCGAAAGAAGTGCTGATAATCAAAAGATGGATTGAAACAATCGTGATTTATTTTTTCAGATGCGAATTGTGGAATGAAGAACTTGTTGAGCTTATCAGAAGCATTTCTTATGTATATCTAGCAGCGAAGGATGATTACAGCATTATTAGCTATCGGTGCATTTATTTCTTGAGAAATGCAGCAAAATTGAGATTTGTGAGAGTTGAAGATTTATTGAAAGGAGGAGCTGTGGAAGCTGTTTTGGAGGAGATGCAGCGGCCAACGTTGAAAAAAGTCATGACAAATGAATGCTGCCAATTCTTTATGAATGTTTCAAATAGATTGAACGAAAAAACGGTTAACAAAATGGAAGAAGTGAACAGAAAGGCAACGAAAAGGAAGGTTTATGAAAAGCTGGAAGAAGAAGGATACGAAGATATCATTGTAAGCTTTTGAAACTTTCAAGTTTTTAAAAAGAAATTAAAATCATTTCTTTTTGAAAAAAGTTTCTGATTATTTTGTAAATATTTGAGAAAATGAAACTCACTTTGTTAACAAATATTTTTATTTATTTTTTATTTGAATGATTAATGACCCAACAAAACTTGAACCGTTTTTTGCTAAAAAAACAAAAATATTTTTTTCTGTATTATCTGCTTCTGACCGTTCAGTTAATCTTTGAAGAAATGAGATTCTTCACATTTTGATATTCACTGTGCTTGTTTTTTCTTTTTTGAATATTCCATTAATCCGCAAACAACCGTTTGCAGCCTTTTTCAATTGAAAATTTTTGTTGAATTGCGTGATTAATTATCATCTTAGATGAGAATGTTTGAGAAAAAGAGAGTCATATTTATTTTTTAACTCAAAAATTGATGCTTTTGTATTTGTATTTGTAACTCCAAAATTATTCATATTTCTTTTTATTCATTTCACAGAATGTTACCAAACTCAGACATTTGAAGTTTATGTACAAAAATACTTGTTTTGTTTGTCCTCTCATTCAAAATGAAATGGAGCAACAACAAAAGAAAAAAAGAAGGGGAAAAAATACTCAACTGCTCCTATTTTGGGAAGATTGTTAGAATGAAAGTGTATAGAGAATGGAAGAAGAAATGCTCAAATGAAGAAGGAAGAATCGCAATTGACAATTGAGGGAACGAAGAGAATCATCATTAGACACTCTTTTCTGGTAAAAAACAAGTGAAAAAATTGGAAGAACTTTTGATGCTGATTGGAAAAATGGACAAACAGGTGAATAAAAGAGAGAAAGAATTCGATTTTGATTGCTTCTTCAGCAAGATTTTTGTGAATGACATTGTCGCATTTCTTCTCCTCCATCAATTTGATTGCTGCGTAATTCTGCAATTTCAACATTTTCGACTGGTTTCTTCAGCAAACATTTTTTTGATCATCTTTAATTTTTTTCAAGAATTTCCATTTCATTCTTCTCCTTTCCCTTCTCTTGTTTATAGAAAATATTATCAGAAAGAGAATAAGCTTAGGAGAGCAGAAGCTTCAAGAGGAAATCACTGAACAATTGAACACATTGGAATAAAAATGAATCTTCTTTAAAAAGATGGAGGGAAATGATCAATTCAACGAAGATTCTTAATGGAACTTATTGAAAAGAAAAGAAATTCTATTTTTCTTTTTTTTTAAAAGGGAAGTAAAAACCATATTTTAATTCATTCAATTCTTGTTTTCCTCCCATTTAGTGATATGAATAAAAAAGAAAAGAAAATGTTATTTTTTGAGTTTCAATTTTTATTGAAAAGAATTTGATTAAATATTCACAAAATAATCGGATACATCGAACGGTATTCTAGGATGATACATTCTGTTAAGAAAATGAAACACTTCGAGAAAGTAAGCAATGATATCTTCGTATCCTTCTTCCTCCGTCCTTTCGAATATCTTTCTTTTCATTGATATTCTTTTTTTGTCCTTCGATTTCATTAACCATCTTCCCTTTCAATCTTTCTGAAATATGGTTATTCTTTTTTCTCTGATCACTTTTTCATCCCGACCCTTTTTTTGAGGAGCTTGCCACAGGGTGAGTCACAACTTTTTGAAACATTTAGAAACTCGTTTTTTTTCGGATTTTTTGTGATAGAATGATTTCATATCAAATAATAAAACATACAACGGGTGAATTTTTCATTCTTACAACACTTTTTTTCTTTGAAAAAATCAAAATTTCGTGTATATAATGGTTATGATCAAATTGATTTAGGAAATTTTTGATTGAAAATTTAACGATATTGTGGAAATGTCATAGATACGTTTGAATTGAATAATTTATTAAATCCTAACAATTCAAAACTTGTTGATTTAACAAATTTTTTGTTTATATATGGTAGATTATTTTTGAAATCATATTTTTTTATTCAAATAATTCGGTTGCATAGGGCTATAATTTTATCTTGACCTTTTTCTTTTTTTTACAATGCTTTTAGCTATACACAAGCTTGTGATAAATAAAAAATAACCAGAAATGTTTGAAAAGTTTTAATTTCCTTATTCTGTATTTTTTTTTCAATATTTCATTTTTTTCAAAAAGATCGAGGATTATAATAATTTTGTGTTTTGATCATTGACTTGCTGCTTTTCCAGCGAATATTTTTTATCAGAAGTTTTAAGCTTTCATATCATAATACATCCTTTCTTTTTTTTAAATATTTCAGTTGTCAAAAACTTTCTCAACTTGTTTTTTTCTCGTTTTTTCTCATTTCACACATTTTTTTTTTAAATAACACGATTTTAAGGACACATATGAATTTGTTTTTAAATTTCTTGAACTGATAAATAAACATTATTATAATAAAAAGATTCTTGTTTATTTAAATGATAAATTATTTGTATATGTTTCGTAATTTGAATAACAAAAAAATCATATGCACTTGCTTTTTTGTTAATATTCTTGAAAAGTTCCTTTTCATTTTAGAACTTAATGCAAATAAACGATAATAAAGACTTTGCATATTTTTTTGGTTTTTTTAAAATTTGACACAAACACTTGTTTATATAAAAAATCGTGTTTTAAGCAAAAACAGTGAAATGAGAAAAAAAAGTCAAAAATAAAATTGAAAATGTTATAAACAAGTAAAAATAATAATATAGGAATGTGGAATGATGATGCTGTGGCTTAAAACGTTCAGAATGAAATATTCGTTTCACAGCCAGCAAGTCTTTGATCTGGGTCCTAAAATAATAAAAAATTTTCATTGTCTTTTTGAACACAATAATTTCAAAAATTTTTTCAACTGAATTCAGAAAAAGAAAAATATCAAAAAGTCTATTTATTTTGTTTTTGTTTTAAGCCTTTTAACAAATCAAAAAAGCAAAAATAAGTTTCAAAAAATAGGGTTGAGATAAAATTTTGAGGTCAAGATAAAATATGCACCCGAATAAATTAAAAACTCGATTGGCATGTCGGTCGACTTGTCGTGTCTATTCAAAAATGTCGGTATGTCGCAAAGGGTTATAAAAAAGATAAAAAATATTTAATTAACTTGAATAATAGTATTTTTTATTAGAAATTTACAAACATGAAAAATACATCAAAACTACGCTCGTAACAATCGAAAGATATTCGAAAAGATGAAAACATTGGGCAATAATAAATGTTAACATTTTTAAAATGCAGAATGATGCATTATTTTTCCAAATTAATCTTTATTTGCTGCAAACTCAAAAATTCAATCTCTTCTCATATAAAGATTCATATAGTTTGCAACAAACAACTTGTTTTCTTCTCATTTTCATTTCGTCTCCATACGTCGTTGAGACATATCCCGCTTCATTCTTTTCATATTACACGAAAAAAGCATTTTTTCTTTGCCGGTTGACTATTCTGATAAGAATATGGATGTTGTGTTTGAACAGCCTGTGGTTCCTCTGGCTGATGTGTTTGGAGATGTCTCATTAAATTTCTTGTAGCCGTGGCAGCGCATCAGTCGTCTCTTCTCTCAGAGTTTTCATCTTCTTCGTCTTCTTCAACAGGAGCAGCATGCCGGTCGACTTCGGCATTCCGGAGGCGGAGAAGCAAAGAGAAGAAGGCTGTGGGGGATGATCAGCCATCTTCATCTTCATCATTAGCTCCTGCGATTGACCTTTCGGATGCTTCTGCGGTGGCTGCTTCATACACATCTGTAGCAGCGATGGACGACACAGAAAGGCGGCTTAGGATTGTGTTGCCTGAGGAGGCAAAGATAAATAAAAATCACAGATAGTCGTCACTGAGGGAGCAATAGACGCTGCGGGGATATGTTGTAGCGCTTCTGGCGGTGCTGTATGGGGGTGTTGCGTGCGCGCACGATGTGGATCTTTCGGCGATGCTTTTGGTTCCGCTGGTTGGTCCGCATCTGTCGCTTGCAGCGTCGGTGGACACGAAGTCGTAGAGCAAGAGGATCTTTGCGGAGGCGGATGTGAATGCATTAACGTCGATCTACGATCTGTTTAACCATTCAATGCAGATATGGAGATCACAACAGTCGAGGCGTGTGGTGGTGAAACAGGATCACGAAGTGATGGGGTGAGGTGTTGCAGTATGTGAAGTGGAGGAGATTGTGGAGAAGGCGCTGGAGGAAGATGGGCTGAGGATGGAAGACGTGCGTTCTGTCACCAGCAGCGATTTCGCTGGCAGAGCTGGAGGAGCGCGAAGAGGCAGAGGAAGGAGAAAGGGAAGGGGCAGAGGGAGGTGATGGGACTGAGGAGAAAGGAGGGTATCGGACAGCTCACAGAGATTTTGTGGAGAGAATCAAAGAGAACAAGGGGAAGCTGGAAGAAGCTATTGCGCCGCTGGTTGTGGAGGCGCTTGGGCTGAGTGGGCTTAGGTTTGTGAAGGCGGAGACACATGAAAAAAACAGGCAAGCAGCATTCAATGAAACCTGAAGTGTGCAGTTTTTCTCCATCCGATGGTATCCAACAGGAGATATCAAGAACAAAAGAATAAGCAGCAGATGGGTCTTTGGGTATAGCTTCAGATGGAAGTTCAGATGGAGTGAGAAAAGATGTGGAACAGGTGGAAATGTCTGCGAATGGTTTGGGGATGAATGAGGAGTCAGGGAGAGAGGGCAGATCATTGATTTGGAGAAGGAAAAAGAGGAAGAAGAGGAAGAAGAATATGATGATAAAGTTGAGTGCAATAATGAAGACGACAGGAGAGGCTGAAGAAGCGCATCCTAAAAAATCAGGAGAATGCTAATCAACGAACGATCATTCAGAACACACACACTTGTTCCTTTTCAGCTTCAGGACAGCTTCACTGACAGGTCAGTTTCAACAGGTCAGTCCGTAACTTCCATCCTCTCGCAAGTGTGCTCATTTTTCCAGCATCTCCGCAGTCTGTTGTGCCTGTGCATCCCTTCGCCCTGTATATTTTCTTCATTCATGTTCAAAGGCAAAGCAAAACGGTTTCCGCGAAGCCTTTTTCTTACTACGCTGCACATCTTTTCATGCGCTCCGTTGCAGTCTTAAATACACTATTCCATGATGCAAGCTGTATCTGGATGCTTAACACTCTGGGCGATCAATGCTCAGGTGTTTGACTGCCAAGGAAAATTTTGGACTCTTCTTTTCTTCTGCTCTCGGATGCTTCTATTGTTTTGCTGAAGCAGTTGCTTGTGAGGACACAAAGAAACCAAATGGATCTGCTGGTCTCTCCATTTTCCTAGTCCGGAAAGCTGACCTTATCTCAAAAGTTGTGAAGAGGTTCAATCCATAGCAGGCTCCCAGGCTGGAGAATTAGTTTCACTTCAATGTGATAACCGCACATGTTGTCTTTCTTCACAGAAAGACTTTTCGACTCTCCGATTGAGACAAACAGCACAGCGATTGATCTCTTCAGCTTCTTCATTTGGCTGCCAATTACCTCCTTCTCAATCAGATGCTCAGTCGTCACCAGAAATTGCCCCACATCTGCTGAAACAGAAATCGCTTCTTCGCTCTTAAGCTCCTGTTTCATTGTGCAACTCAATGCAAATATCAACAATATTTCCTGTTTCTCTTGAGATGCCCGAAGAAGTAGATCTGACAAATACGAAAGAAGATAGCGCTTTCGAAGCGGGCACATCCCAACATTCATTTCTGAATAGTGTCCGCCTGGATATGGATCAGAAAGAGTGTGCATCGAAGAGATGTTGAAAAGTGGAACAAGCAGACACATAATTGGCGAGAAAGGAATGAACGAAGGAACACGAAATACAGGCGCATTTGGTGCTCTTTCGGCGAATGTGAGTTTGTCTGACTCAGAGCAGACGGTGCCCGTCAGAAGAGACAGAAGCGGAGTGAACAGCTAGTGGATTGTGTTGAACAGCTGTGGAAGAGCGTCTTCTGGTTCACTTGGCACCAGAATGTCGTCTGGTTAGCTTATGGTGCGCTTTCTTTTGTTGTTTGACAACTTCGATGAGACAATTTCTCTGCTCTCTCCGCGGGACGATCAGTAGCTCTTATGCGACTCTTCTAGCGACATCCGCTTCCACTACCACGAAATAGCATGAGGAAACCTTCGTAAGGCGCTTATATGCAGCAGTGTCAGAAGAATCTGCAATTGTTCGTTCTTCAGCACAGTCAGTGCGAAGATGAAGCGCGAGATCGACTTCTGCCGGAGGGCATTCATAATCTGACTCAGCGATGTCTCAGAGGCAGAAGGAGACATCGTCCTCAGAGTGTCCATGATGGATGTTATCCCACTGCTGATTGAATTGCTATATGCGCTTGAAGGAGCTGTCAATGTTGATGCCTCAGACTGGTTAGTTGGATTCAGTGACTGCGCAATCCATTGCTTTGACTCAAGTGAGTCACCAGACTGAACTTGGAGAGTGCACATGCATACGACAATGCACTCTCATCGTTTGCTGTCCAATTCGCCTTCGCAATTTCATCTGTTTTTCTGCTTCTTCATCAGCGTCTCCACTGCCAGACTCTCCTATGTTTGTAATTTTTGGTCCCCCTTTCTTGGGTTTGCTGTTCTTTTCGTCTTCTGCTAACTTCTTTTTGAAGAAAGTGCGGTTTTCTTCCTTATTGGTCATTCTGTTGAACATCTCTAACATTATCAAGAATTTTTTGACTGAAACTTTGACACCATTCTTTTTCATTTCGTTTCTTTTTCTTGTATGGAACGTTTTTTTTAAGAAGATATTCTTCAAAAAGTGTTTCGTTGATTCATTGGATGTAACATTATTCATGAAAGGAAAAATCAATGAAGTTGCATGTTCAAATGAAAAACCAATATGATTATTTGATCCTGAAGTTAAGTGAGATGTTGAATCGCCAGCATTTGGTGAGAATCCTTATTCCCATTTATCGTCAAATGTTTATTCTCCTTTCTTTGAAATTGCTCCCTCGTCCTTCAAATGAGTAAGAATTCATATCTCTATATTCTTTTTTCATTTTGTATCTCGGAAAAGCTGCTCGATTGCAAATTATGCATCCATACAGAAAGTTAAAATTGAAAAATAAAGAATAAATAACACAACTCTAAATATAACAACAAACCATTCATCTTTGTATATTCATTGCTCATTTGAACATTTTTTAGCTGTAATAAAAGAATGAAATGCAATTTTTCGTTCTGGGCACAGCAAATTTCAGTACAAATTTAAATTAGAAACATCAACAGAAAACTTTAATTTCTGTAAAAATTGAATTACAACATACCTTGAGCATTTTTGAATTCAGTGATTCCAACATGAACGAAGAAAAGAAAAAGAATATTCATTGTTTATCAGCTATTTGAATTTTGATCATGAAAACAGAATATATAATTTAATGTTTTCAAATGTTTTTTCTCATTTTAAATTTGCAATATACCAACAAACATTATTGTGAAAGTTTGTTTTTTTCATTAGAATTATTGAAACTGTTTGATAAATAATTAACTTCCATGGGACAGATTTTTGATCTGGTGTCACTTTTCAAGAAAATTTAGGCATATCAAAAAAAATTTACATCAAAATTCCCCAGTTATTTTTTTTTAAAAAATGCCGTATAAAAACAAAACAAAACAAAACAAAACAAAACAAACAAACAAACAAATAAAAAAAAAAAAAAAAAAAAAAAAAAAAACGGAGAGAAAAAATAACCCCACCAATGAAGCTATTTTTAACATAGATTTTTAACTTTTTTGTCTTGGCCGTATAAAAATAAAAACAACTGATTAAAAAATCACCATAAGAAGAAATTTGGAGAGGGAAAACCAGTGAAACAGATTCAAGAAATCAAAAACACAATATTTTGAATATTCTTTATCAAACATGTTTGAAAATTACCATTTACAAATAATAAAAATATGTAATTGGTTTTCTTTATTTAAAACGAAAAGAAATGCGAAAACACATTCAGTTTATTTTTTTTTCACCAAAGTTTTTAATCTTGCGTAATAACAATTCGGCAATTTGATTACACCCTTCCAAAGCCAGCGCCATCACTTTCGACAGCTGTTCCTCAGGAAGCTGTGAGGCTGATTGAAGCATCAGCACTTCCTCTGTCCCGTCCATAATAGCCAAAGACAGCTCTGCTCCTCCGCTGTTCGTTTCGTCAGAAGTCAAATCTAAGCGAATGAAATAGAAATTCAATGAATGTGAAAACATTGAAAAATAAAAAAAAAAATAATTAAAGATAAAAGATAAAAGATAAAAATAAAAATAAAAACAATTATTTTTTTAAGAAAAAAAAACTAATTCCCAAACCGAGGAAAGGAGTATCTTCAATAAAACCCGCGTCACATGCAGTAACAAAGCCACGCAAAGGCACTCCAGCATCTACAAGAGCAAGCATTGCAGCATTGATGCATGCACACCTCGTTGCTTTGCAAGACCGAAATAAGTTTTTTTTTGTAATGAATATCAAAAATAGAAATAATATAATTTATAAATAAAAGCAATAATAATAAAGAAAATACCCCCATCATCTTCAAGCGAAGTGATGTTAACTTCAATCACGGATCGAGGCATTTGTTCAAGAAGTATTGCAGACTCCAGAACATGATTTACAGCAATCCCAATTTCCTTTGATCGTCTGAAAAATACGCGTCAAACAACTAATTTTATTATAAATTTTAATGATAATACTTATCGTAACGTCCTGTAATTTTTCTATCCAAAGAAGAAAAAGGAGACATGAAAAAACTCGTATTTACTGAAGCTTTATCTCTACATTCAAAGGATCTAAGTTTGCTCTAAACATTATCATGAAAAATAAAAACAAAATACAAATTTATTTTTTTTTGTTTTGGAAACGCACTCAAATTAAAAATAAGAACTTTATAAAAAGCAAACAGATTTTGGTCCAGAAACTGTGGCAAGTATCTTTGTTGTTCCTTGAGTATACACAGCAGAACCATCAAAAGAAGGATAAATTCCAAGTTCACAAGTAATTAAACGCAATTCATCACTTGTTCGTCCATCACGACGAAAATTTTCTGTTAAAAATGGTTCCCTAAACATTGTAAAGGGTGAAGCACCCATTATATTGTTATTCTTTTTTATTTTCTCTTTTTGTTTTTTTTTCTGTTTAATGATAACAGAATATTCTACCCCGAATGCTAATTCCGAACAATTTAAAGTATCAAAAAAGCGAGAGAAGAAACAAATAAAGAATGAGATTGTGACAAATGATGAAAGATTAAAACAAAAACAAGTGATGAAAGGACATTTGATGAATAAGGGAAAATCCAAAACATCATCAAGTTTTTTATTATCATTATTTTGATTTATTTAAACTTTCCATTGAAAATCTTGCGATTTAATTATATTGATATTTGCATGGATAAATCCTAATTCATTTTTTTTAGAAAATGCAATCGTGGAAAGGCAGAAAATTTTTAATTCAAAAACATCATACTCCTCTGACGCTTTATCATTCAATTCACAATTGCAACCTGTTAATAAACCTCAAATTTCTTCGCAATATAAAACTTCTTTTCAAAATCATAAAAAAGCAGAAAAAGGAAATAAAATTGGATCTTCTCAAAATTTGATTTCATCATATTCATCACTCAGCAGCGGAGAAATCCAAAAGAAGCCGGTTCAAAAATCTGAAAGTGCAAAGCTTCTGCAATCCATCTCATTTCCTCAGCTTCCTTCTCTGCCAACATCCGAAGCACAAAAACCTTCACCAACAACCCAGAAATTGCCTTCCGGCGCGCTTCTGCCGTCTCCCCCGGCGGATATTCCCCCCTTCGTCGTGTTCGGAGCGTCTGATCCCATTAATTCGCCATTGCTTGAGACAGGAAATGATTCAATAATTGAACCGGCTGTGATGCTGCCTCCACCACCAGGATTGGATTGCGATGATCTTTCGTCTCTTCAGTCTTCTTCTTCTTCTTCTCTTTCTTCTTCTTCTTCTTCTTCTTCTCATTCATCATCATCATCGTCGTCTTCTTCTTCTTCGCTTTTAAATTCACCTTCTCATTCACCATTGCTTCAATCTCCTGTTGTTAATGTTTCTTCCTCTTCCTCTTCTTCTTCCTCTCTTCTTCCTATTCCTCTTCCTATTCTTTCTACTCCTCCTCCTCCTCTTCCTCCTCCTTCTTCTATCTCTTCTTCTTCCTCTAATTCTTCTTCCTCTTCTTCTTCCTCTTCTTCTTCTTCTTTCTTATTGCCATCTCCATCATCTTCATCATCATATTCTTCTTCTTCTCTTTCTTCCAATTCAAAAATTTCTTCTTCTTCTCCTTCTCAAAATTCTTCTTCTCCTTCTCAAAATTCTTCTTCTCTTTCTTCTTCTTCCTCATCCTCTTTTTCTCCTTCTCCTTCTCCTTCTCCTTCATCTTCTTCAAAATCTAATCATAATATCAAAAATAACACTCAAAAACAAAACATTAACACCAAAATTTCCTCAATTTCTTCTTCAAATTCGAACAAAATTTCAAAATTTGAGAAAAATTCAAGTAAAAAATCAGAAATTAATCAAAAAACGGGAAAAAATAAAGTTATTTCTTCTTCCTCTTCTTCTTCTTCTTCTTCTTCTCCTTCTTCTTCTTCTAATTTAACCTATTCTTCTTATTCTTCTTTATCTCCTTCCTCTTCTTCTTCTTCTTCCTCTTCTTTAATTTCTTCTTCTTCTAAAAAATCTTCAATAATTTCTTCTTCTCCTTCTCCTTCTCCTTCTTCTTCTTCCATTTCATATTCTTCTTATTCATCTTTATCATCATCATCTTCTTCCTCCTCTTCTCCTTCTTCTTCTCTATCCTCTTCTCTTTCTTCTTCTTCTTCTTCATCATCTTCTAATAATAATAATAATAATAATTCTATATCTTCTTCTTCTTCTTCTTCATTAAATTCTTCTCTTTCTTCTTCTTCTTCTTCTTCTTCCTCTTCTTCCTCTTCTTCCTCTTCTTCCTCTTCTTCCTCTTCTTCCTCATCTTCCTCATCTTCCTCATCTTCCTCATCTTCCTCATCTTCCTCATCTTCCTCATCTTCCTCATCTTCCTCATCTTCCTCATCTTCCTCCTCCTCCTCGTCCTCGTCCTCTTCTTCTTCTTCTTCTTCTTCTTCTTCTTCTTCTTCTTCTTCAAATCCTTCTTCTTCTTCCTCTATTTCTTCTGTTCCTCCTCCTTATATCCCTCCTTCTTCTCCTCTTTCTTCGAATTCTTCTTCTTCTTCTCATTCATCATCATCATCGTCGTCTTCTTCTTCTTCGCTTTTAAATTCACCTTCTCATTCACCATTGCTTCAATCTCCTGTTGTTAATGTTTCTTCCTCTTCCTCTTCCTCTTCCTCTTCTTCCTCTTCCTCTTCCTCTTCCTCTTCTTCTGTTTCTTCTCTTCCTCTTCTTCCTTTGCCTTCTTCTTCCTCTTCTTCTTCTTCTTCTTCTTCTTGTATTTCTTCAAATAAATCATCATCTTCCTCATCCTCTTCTTCTTCCTATTCAACTTATTCTTCCCTTCCTTCTCCTTCATCTTCTTCTCAAAATTCTTCTCTTTCTTCTTCTTCTCCCTCTCCTTCTTCCTCTTCCTCTTCATATTCTTCTCTTTCTTCCAATTCTAAAATTTCTTCTTCTTCTCTTCTTTCCTCTACCTCTTCCTCCTCCTCTTCCTCCTCCTCCTCCTCTTCCTCCTCCTCTTCCTCCTCCTCCTCCTCTTCTTCTTCTCTTTCATCCAATAAAAATACATTTCCAAATGATTTTTCATCTAATTTTCTGTCAATTTTGAGCAATAAAAGCAAAAAAAATGAAGAAAATGAGAAGAAAAAAGAGAAGAAAAGAGAAGAAAATGAGAAGAAAAACGAGAAAAACAAGAAAAAAGAAGAGAAAAATGAAGAAAAAGAAGAGAAAAAGAGAGAAAAAGAGAAGAAAATAAAAGAAAATGAGAAGAAAAAGATGGAAAAAATAGAAAAAAAGAAAGAAAAAATGAGGGAAAATGAAGAAAATGAAGAAAAAAGAAGGGAAAATGATGAAAATGATGAAAAAATGAGAGAAAATAAAGAGAAAATAAAGGAAAGAGGAAGAAAAGGAGAAAGAAGAGAAAGAAGAGAAGAAAAAGAAGAAGAAATAAAAGAAAGAGAAGAAATAAAAGAAAGAGAAGAAAGAGAAATAGAAAGAGAAGAAAGAGAAAGAAGAAAAGAAGAAGAAGAAGAAGAAGAAGAAAACCAAAAATTGAATGAAATGAAGCAAAAAGCACAAGATTTATTAGAAAAACTGAAAATTGGAGCAAAAATAAAGGAGAAAGAAGAGAAAGAAGAGAAAGAAGAGAAAGAAGAGAAAGAAGAGAAAGAGAAGGAAAAAGAGGAAGAAGAAGAAGAGAAAGAGAAAGAAGAAGAAGAAGAAGAAGGAAAAGAAGAAGAAAAACTTGAGAAAATTGAAGAAAAAACGGAAAATTTCGGAAAGAAAAAGGAGAAAGAGGAAAAATCGATAAAAGAAGAAATAAAAGAAGAAAATGATGGAAATGATGATGAAGAGAAAGAAAAGGAGAAAGAAGAAGATAAAGAAGAAAAGGAGAAAGAAAAGGAGAAAGAAGAAGAAGAAATAAAAGAAAAAGAAGAGAAAGAAGAAGAAAATGAAGAAATAAAAGAAGAAGAATTTAAAGAAGAAGAAGAAGAATACGAAATAGGAAGATGGGAACATCCAAGTGGAGACTATTTAGGAAGCGAAGAAATAGATTTTGGATTTATTATAGAAGAAGAAGAGGAAGAAGAGGAAGAAGAAAGAGAAGAAGAAGAAAGAGAGAAAGAGAGAGAAAGAGAAAGAGAAAGAGAAAAAGAGAAAAGAAGAGAAAAGAAAGGAAAAGGAGAAGAAGAAAGGGAGAAAAAAGAGGAGGAAGAAGAAGATATTGAAGAAGAAAAAATTGAAAAGAAAGAGGAAAAGGAAGAAGAAAGAGAAGATGAAGAAGGAGAAGAAGGAGAAGGAGAAGAAGAGAAGAAGAAGAAGATTACAAAGAAGAAAAAGAAAGAGAAGAGGAAGAAGAAAGAGAAGAAGAAAGAGAAGAGAAAGAAACATTCAAAAGAAATATTAAGTGAAGAAGAAGAAAAGGAAGAAGAAGAAAAGGAAGAAGAAGAGAAAGAGAAAGAGAAAGAGGAAGATGAAAAGAAAGAAGAAGAAGAGAAAGAGGAAAAAGAAAAGGAAGAAGAAGAAGAGAAAGAGGAAAAAGAAAAGGAAGAAAAGGAAGAGGAAGAAGAAGAAGATGATGAAATAGAATTTGGAGATATCAAAATATTAAGTCATCAAATAAAATCAAAAAAACATGAAAAAAAGGAGAAAAAAGAGAAAAAAGAGAAAAAAGAGAAAAAAGAAAGAAAAGAGAAAAGAGAGAAAAAAGAGAGAAAAGAGAAAAAGAAACAAAAAATGAATGAAGAAAATGAAGAAAATGAAGAGGAAGGAGAAGAAGAGAGAAAAGAAGAGAGAGAAGAAGAGAGAGAAGAAAAAGAGGACAGAGAAGAAGAAGAAGAAGAAGAAGAAGAGGAAAGAGAAGAGAGAGAAAGAGAAAGAAATTCAAAAAGTCATTTTTCTTCTTCTCTTTCTTTTTCTTCTTCTTTTCCGTCAAATTTTGTTTCTTCATATGTTCCTTCTTCTCAATCATCATCATCATCATCATCATCTTCTTCTTCTTCTTCTCTTTCTTCTCAAAATTCTTCAAATTCTTCAAATTCTTCTTCTCTTTCTCCTCCTCTTTCTCCTCCTCTTTCTCCTTCTTCTCCTTCTCCTTCTTCTTTTTCCTCTCCTTCTCTTTCGTCAAATGATGAAAGAAACAAAAGAATAGGAAGAATTGCGAAGTTGTTGAGAGAAATAAAAAGAGAGAAAGAGAAAGAGAAAGAGAAAGAGAAAGAGAAAGGAAAAATGAAAGAGGAAGAGGAAGAGGAAGAAGAAGAAGAAGAAGAGGAAGAGGAGGAAGAGGAAGAGGAGGAGGAGGAGGAAGAAGAAGAGAAAGAGAAAGAAAAAATGAAAGAAGAAGAAGAAGAAGAAGGTGAAGAAATTGAAAAGGAAGAAATAAAAGAGAAAAAGGATGGAAAAGAAGATAATAACGAAGAAAAGGAAGGAAGAAGAGAAGGAAGAAGAGAAGAAAGAGAAGAAAGAGAAGAAAGAGAAGAGGAGGAAGAGAAAGAGGAGGAGGAAGAAGAGGAAGAAAGTAAAGAAAAATATGAAGAGAAAAAAGAAAATGAGAAAGAAGAAGAAATAGAAATTGAAAAAAGAGAAGAAAAAGGAGAAGAAGAAAAAGAGAAAGAAGATGAGATAAAAATGGAAGAAGAGAAAGAAAAAGAAAAAGAAGAGGAAGAAAAGGAAAAGGAGAAGGAGAAAGAAAAGGAGAAAGAGAAAGAAGAGGAAAGAAACGAAGAAGGAAATGAGAAAGAAAAAGAAAAAGAAGAAA
This sequence comes from Monocercomonoides exilis, assembly GCF_001643675.1. Classification (NCBI taxonomy): domain Eukaryota; phylum Preaxostyla; order Oxymonadida; family Polymastigidae; genus Monocercomonoides; species Monocercomonoides exilis. The sequence continues at coordinate 296,103 of NW_027150595.1, forward strand.
ATGAAAATGAAAATAAAGAAGAAAATAAAGAAGAAAAAGAAGAGAGAGAAGAAAAAGAAGAGGAAGAGGAGGAGGAAGAAGAAGAAGAGGAAGAAGAGGAAGAATTGGAAAGTTCAGAAGAAAGGAAAGAGAATGAGAGAGATGCGAAGATAAGGCAATTGATAGCAGCATTGAAGAAGAGGGCAACGTTGAGGGAGATGAAGAAGAAAGAGGAGAAGAAAGAGGAAGAGGAAGAAGAAGAGGAAGAGGAAGAAGAAGAAGAAGAAGAGGAAGAAGAGAAGGAAGAAGAGGAAGAGGAGAGGGAAAGAAAAGAGAGGGAAAAAGAGGAAGAGGAAGAGAAGGAAGAAGAGAAGGAAGAGAAACAAAAGACAGAGAAAGAAGAAAAGGAAGAAAATGAAGGAAAGAATGAGAAGAAGACAGAGAAGAGAGAGGAAGAAGAAGGAAAGAAGAGAAGAGAAGAGAAGAAGAAAGAAGAAGTAGAAGTAGAAGAGGAAGAGGAAGAAGAGAAAAATGAAGAAATTTCATTGAAAAATTCAAAAACAACGAAGAAGAAGAAGAAGAAGAAGAAGAAAATTGTGATAATAAAAAAGAAGAAGTTGAAAAAGAGAAGAGAAGAAAGAGAAGGAGAAGAAAGAGAAAAAGAAAGAAAGAGAAAAGGAAAAGGAAAAAGAGAAAGAGAAATGGAAAGAGAAGAAGGAGAAGGAGAAGGAGAAGGAGAAGAAGGAGAAGGAGGAGAAGAGAAAGAAGAAGAATTTGAATTTGGAATGAAAGAAATACAAAAGAAGAGAAAATTGAAACGAAAAAATGGAAACGAAAGAGAAAAAGAAGAAAGAGAAGAAAAAGATGATGACGAAGAAGAAAAAGATAAAAAAGAAAGAAAGAAAAAGATAAAGAAGAAGAAGAAGAAGAAGGTGAAGAAGAAAAGAGAAGAAGAAGAAGACGATGATGATGAAGAAGATGAAGAAGAAGAAGCTAAAAATGAAGAAAAAGGAAAAGAAAAAGAAAAAGGAAAAGGAAAAAGAGAAAGAGGAAGAAGAGGAAAAGGAATCGAAAGAAAAAGACAAAGAAACAAAAAGGAAGAAGAAGAAGAAAAAGAAAAAGAAAAAGATGAGGAAAATGAAATATTTACTCAAAAAACAGAAAATATCAAAGAAAAAAAGAAGAAAAAGAAGAAAAAGAAGGGAAAGAAGAAGAAAATTATCAATAAACAAAATTCAAAAACAAAAAATAGACATTTAAAGAGATCAAATTCTCTTTCTTCTCTTTCCTCCTCCTCCTCCTCTTCCTCTTCCTCTTCTTCATTTTCTTCTCATTCCTCCTCCTCCTCCTCATCTTCTTCTTCTTCTTCATCTTTGCCTGGTTTGCCTGCTCTTCCTCAATTAAAAGTTGAGCAATTTAATTCATCATCATCATCATCATCATCATCATCTTCTTCTTCTTCTTCTAATTCTTCGAATTCTTCTAATTCTTCCACTTCATCATCATCTTCCTCTTCCTCTTCCTCATTCTCTTTCTCTCCCTCTCCCTCTCCTTCTCCTTCTCTCTCTTTCTCTTCTTATTCTTCTCAAAATCCTTCAAATCTTTATCCTCTTCCTCTTCCTCAAATTTCTTCTTCTTTTCCTCCTCCTCCTCCTCCTTCTCCTTCTTCTCTTCCTCCTCCTTCCTCCTCCTCTTCTTCTACATCTCCATATCCTTATCCCTATCCCTATCCCTATCCCTATCCCTATCCTCCTTCTTCTTCACTTCCTCCTTCTTCTCTTCCTTCTCCTTCTTCCTCCTTATTCCCTTATCCTCCTCTTCATCCCTCTAAACCTCCTTCTTTTCCTTATCAACCTTATCCTTCTTCTTCTCCTCCTTTTCCTCTTTCTTCCACACTGCCTTCTCCCTCTTCTTCTTCCTCTTTCTCTTCCTCTTCTTCTTTTCCTCCTTTTAGAAATCCTTCTATTCCTTCACCAAAGCCAAAAATTTTGTCTTCTTCTCTTCCTTCTTCCTCTTCTTCTCCTTCTCTTTCCTCTCCTTCACTTTCATCACCTTCTTCTTCTTCTCCTTCCCTTTCCTCTTTTTCTTCTCCTCTTCCTTCTTCCTCGAAATTAAATTCTTCTTCTTCTCTTTCTTCTTCAAATTCACCTAATTCTCTCGAAATTTCCAATCCCAAGCAGCCAAAACAGGCAAAGATCCCAAATCCGCTAAGCAGAGTTAATCCTTTCACTCCTCCTGTTCCTGTTAGTCAAATTAATATTTCTAATCAAATAAATCCAGTTAATCCAATTAATCAAGTAAATCAAGTAAATCAAGTAAATCAAGATAATCAAGTTAACAAAGTTAATCAAGTAAATCAATTAAATTTAGTTAATCAAATAAATAAAACAAATAAAACAAATAAAACAAATAAAACCAATCAAACAAAAAAAATTAATCAGACGAATCTTGCTAATCAAACAAACAGTTCCAATCAATTTAACCATTCAATTCGCTCTAGTCAATCAATTCATTCAAATCAAGTTGTTCCTCTTAATCCTTCTCATTCTCTTAATTCTTTTGATGCCTCTAATCCTTCTAATCAAATTAGTCAGTTTAACCAACAAACCAATAAAATTCTTCTTTCTCCTCCTTTCTTCGAGCCTGCTCCAAAAGCAATGCTTCGTCAAAAACAGATTTTGAACTCAACTTCTTCTTCTTCTTCTTCTTCTCCTCCTCTTTCTTCTTCTTCTTCTTCTTCTTCTTCTTCTTCTTCTTCTTCATCAATTCACAACAAAAAACAGAAATTTGATAGAAATTCTTCACATTTTTCTCAACATTCGAGTTCTCTCAGCTCTCCTCTTTCTTCTTCTTCTCCACTCTCATCGACATCTTCTTCTCTTACTCATTCTATTTCTTCTTCTTTCCCTTCTTCTTCGTCTTCTTCTTTTCCGAATGTTTCAACCAGCCTTCAATCAGATATTTCTTCGGATAAACAAAGAAGAAATAGAATCAGAGAAAGAAGAGGAAGAGGAAAAATGAACATGAACTCTTTTGCTTCTAATTCTTCTTCTTCTTCTTCTCTCTCTTCTTCTCCTGTTTCTTCTTCTCCTCTTTTTTCTTCGATTCCTTCTTCTTCTTCTTCTTCTCCACCATTTCCTCCTTCAAATCGATCATTTCGTTCTCCTTTATCTTCTTCTTATCCAACAATGTCTTCTCTTTCTTCTTCTTCTCTTTCTTCTTCTTCTCTTTCTTCTTTTTCTCACTCTTCTTCTTCATCTCCTCCTCTTTCTTCTTCACAGACACTCAATCTTTCAGCAAATGCACGTCCTTTTCAGCCAAAATTCCACTTTCAAAATTCAACAAATTTGGATAGCATAGGAGTGACAAATGTAAATGTGAAGGAAAGTTATTTAACAGAAAGTTATGTGATTGAAAGAAATGAAGGGGAAAAGGGAAAATTTGAAGGAAAAGGAAAAGGAGAAGGAGAAGAGGAAGAAGAAGCAAAAGAAGAAGCAAAAGAATAAGCAAAAGAAGAAGCAAAAAAAGAAGTTAAGGAGATCATTATGCGAGATGGAAGGATGAATGAATGATTTGAATAAGAGTGAAAGAGAATAAAAAAGATGGATTTGAAAAGATAAGATTGAAATTTTGAATGAGAGAGAAAGATGAAAAGAAAATTTCATCTTCTTTTTTTATCTTTTTTTTATCTTTTTTTAATCTTTTTTTTCTTTTTTACTTAACATTCTTTAACATTTGTTTTTATGATAATTTTGCATTGCGTTGAGTTGTATTTTGAATTTTTATTTTTCACATTCAAATAATCTTTTTCAAAAAAATTTTTCATTTTTTAACTTTTTAAAAGTTTGTGTTATTTGTTGTTAATGCTGATGTCAGTTCCAAACATTGTTTTATTATTTTCACATTTTTTTCACATTGTTTAATATTATCTCTTCTTTTTTGATAATTGCGTATGAATTTTTCATTCACACATTTTTCAGCAACAACTCAGATATGATGCATCTTGTTATACTTTCAAAATTTCATCAATCATCAAATTAATTGATTAAATAAAAATCCAGATTTCTTCGATATTTCTAAATTCCATTCCCACTTGTTTTTTCAACAAATACATGAATGATACTCATTTATACGAATTGGACTTCATCAATCAATCCCTTTTAAAAAGATAAAAGAAAAAAAAGAAAAGTCAAATGAAAAAGAAACATATGCTAATTTATAATGAAAATAAAAGATATTCAATTCATCATTACAAGAAATGCTCTGTTGTCACAATAATCAAAATGAAACACCTTCGTTGGATTTATTATTTTTTTTATCGTATTGGAAGATTTTGTCTTTTTTATCTTTCGTCTTTTTTAAGAACTGATTTTTTCAAAAATCTTTTATGTTTTTACAGACAATAAAAAATGAATCTTTGCAAAACGAAAAGAAAAGGGAATTCTCTGATTTATTTTTGAAACTTTATGAAGATTCAATTAAAACTATTTTTCAGTTGCAACAATAATGATTTTGCAAGAAAAAAATGCCTGAGTGTTTTTAATGTCAATAAGCCCTTGTTGACGTGAAGAAAAAAAATTGTCACGTCCGTCACCAGCTTTCTACTTAAATATAAATCAAAATAAAAAAAAAATTTAAAAAAAAAAAGAAAAAGAACGAAGTGGGTTTTTTTCAAAAAAAGATTTGTTTTAACAAAAAACCAAATAATCCTCAATATTTTTAACAAAACGATTAAAATAAACTATTCCATTTCCCAGATAGCGATAAAGAAGAATTGTGCAATCTTCGTATCCTTCTTCTTCCAGCTTTTCAAAAACTTTCTTTTTCGTTGCCTTTCTTTTCATTTCATCATTTTCATTTTTCTCCTTTCTTTTTAATCGATATGAAATATTTTTCAAAAATTTCAAGCCATCAAACACAACGTAATCATTAAACGTTGGCTGCAGAATCTCCTCCAAAACAGCTTCCACAGCTCCTCCATTCAACAAATCTTCAACTTTCACAACTCTCTTTTCTGCTGCATTTCTCAAGGAATAAATGCAGAGATTGCAAATTACTCCATTATTCCCTTTTGCTGCTCTAAATACCTGAACAACGCTATTGATTAGCTCAACATTTTCTTCATTCTTCAATCGACAACAGTGAAAATAAATCGAGAATGTTTCGAGCCATCTCACCAATGTGAGCTCTTCTTTCGCTTCCTTTCCTCTTTCCTCTCCTTTTTTCTTCCAGTCAATGCATCTTGCTAGCTCTTCCAGTTCTCTTGCTGCTTCTCTTCCAAAATGCAACTCATTTATGATGACTTTATCCAAGCTCATGTCTTTGTGTAATCGATTAATCAAAAACTGCCAAGCACGCTGATAGGCAAGTTTTGTGAGATTTCTGTGATTCTGCTGATGTTTGATGATTTCTGTTATCTCGTTCAAATACAGTTCTTGTTTCACTTCCTAATCAGAAATTAGAAAATAGCAATAATATCAAAAAAGAAATAACAATGTTCATACGTAATACCTGTTGATCCTGCTCAAAGCCAGCAAAGCAATTTCCACTTCCTTTTGTGCCTCCTCATTTTCCTCTTTTACCGATGCTGCTTTTAGGAGACAAGGCACGCATACGCAAAGCATTTTGGAATCTATGCAACCATTCAGAAAAACAAAACATTCGCAAAGATCAACAAAAAGTTTTTCGTTCTTTCTTTCTTTTTTCTTTTCTTCTTCAAAAATCATCTTCTCAAATCTTTCGCAAAGCGAAGATTTTTCAAAGCATGGATTCCAAACATTTTTCAGCATTTTGCAACACCCAACATAATTCAGCAGCAAAATTGCATTTTCCAATTGCATTTTCTTTTCTTCAATCATCTTGTCCATCTTGTAGAACATCATAATTGATGAAATAGACTGAAGTTCTTTTTTGTTCATTTCCTCCAATATCCCTTTCAGCTCAAGGATTTTCTGCTTCTGTTCTTCTTCATTGCAATGCTCCAACTGATCAAGCAATTCTTCCCCGATCATCAAAAATCATAAAACACGAGATCTTTGAAAATACACAATTTAAGCAAACTCGAAAATTTCTCTGCAAGGGACGGCTCTTCAGCATCATCATTCGATTTGCATGCATTACACACATCCATTCTGCTCGTTGTATGCAAATATTTATTTGATGCAAAACTTCATATTCAACGAAAAAAATCACAAAAAACAGCAAACATTGTTGATGATTTCGCAAAACAAAAGGTTTCACAAGCAGTTTTAAAGGTTCCGCTGTATACAAGCTTGTGCAAAAAGCGGAGTGCAACAAAGCCAAGAAGTCTCGCTGTGCAACACCAGAAGCACAAATCTTTTGTTTGTGACGATCAAACCCACAGTCGATTCGAAATGGAAAATATTTGAAAATTCTTCGAATTCTCCACAACTGTGATTCAAGCTTTATCTCATATATATGCGAATGTTTGTTGCGTTTTGAAAATGAGGTTTGGTGGACGAGAAACAGGAAGGAAGGAGGATTGAATTGTTGGCTTGAAAATAACCATTCTCATTTGTGAATAATTATCAGACTGAAAGAAAGACTGTGCGACATTCACTTTCTGGACACGTTTGTTCGTTTTCATTTTCAATTTTCAATTTTCTTTTTCTTTTGGTTGAATATTCCCTGTGATTTTGTTTCTGTTCAAAAAAGCTGAAAAAAATCACAAAAAATCATGAAATGAGGCCTTGAAAAAATAAATCCAAAATGGAAAGAGGAAATGAAATGAGATGTTTTTTCATAGCCAAGAGTGGGTGCTCAAAGAAAGTCAAGTCGCAGAAGGCCAATGAGCTTTGATTGTGAAAACATTGTTGATTATGGAGAAATGGATTGTTGAAGGACTCGTTTTGAAGGCCGACTCCAACACAGAAGATGTCCAAGGATATTGTTGCAGGGGCAGCAGCAATGGCAAACACCAGCATTTTTCTTTGGGGTTTGTCGAACACTTTGGGGAGAAGAAGCTGTTTGGATCAAGTTGAAAAGGGAATGGAAGATGAGTGCAACAAAGTCGGCTTCGCAATGATATGGATGAGAGAGATGATGAGTCAACAGATTGGCTTTCCCCACATGGAATGATAACATGGATGCGCCGCAGACAAAAGGAATCAATCCTCTGATTCAGTTTGCATCCCATCCGAACAAAGATGTTTGGATTCATTCTGTTTATTATCTGTCTCCCTCAGACAGTCCAGAAACACACACCCCTGTCTCAACGAGAGCAGGATGGTGTGATGGGATTGCCGAACGAAAGGATGTCCTTTCAGACTTTTCATCAGCCCATCATTTTTCTTCATTCAGAGCATTTGTCCAAAAGAAAGCAATGATTTCCCCCCTTTTCAATAACCTGCTTTTTCTGAGCTGAAACCCCACAAAAATTGCTCTGTGCACAGCGTTGCTGCCTTCGCTGAGCACATTTCTGATTATATTTTATTTCTTTTGCAGGCATTTCATGGACATCGAGAGAATGACAACAAAACCCAATTATCACAACCACAACTGTTGCAATCCCCATCAACTTGATTGTTCTGAATTCTTCTGATGGAGCAGCAAATTGAAAGGAGCCTTCCGTGGTCTCACCAAGTTCCACTTGCATTTGTGATGAATGAATGAATGACCCATGTCCAACTTCGCATTCATGAAAGTTGCTTTCTTTCTCTTCTTCACATTCACCAGCATCCAATCATTCAGCCTCTTGTCCGATTTTGTCTTCCACTGCTTCTGATTGAATTTCTTCACCTTCTGCTTCCGAATCAGAGATCATGAGAATTGTGGAGAAGGAGCAGAAAAGAGTGGAAGACGAAGGAGTTGGAAAGAAAAAGAAGAAAAAGAGAGGGACAAGAGGGATAAGAGGGAAAAGAGTGGAAGATATGAAAAAGAAAGATTTGCAGAAAGTGATGAATGGCTTGTTGATGGAAAAAGGGTATTGCCTGAGTGAAAGTGAACTGACGGAATTATTTGATGAATGACTTTTCTCACGAAGATTTGCAGGATTCGAAGTCCATTGATAAAGGCAAATAGTTTTTGGATTGGATGTTGGTTGACTCTTGAAGCTGAGGGGAAAAGGAAAAGAAAGGAAAGGAAAGAAAGGAAAGGAAAGTGGGTAAAAGTCAGGCAAAAACAGTTGTCCAAGGAATGAATCAGCCTTGAATGACAGAAAATCAATTGAAGTTGCACAATTGTTGGAAATTGGGTGAGGGTTCATTGCAGTTGGAAGAGGAATTGGAAATGGGGATAGGAAATGCATCTGATGAGGGAGAATTGAATTGGTTGCATGATTAATGAGGCCATTTGATATCTTTGGCAACGAAGGAGAAGACGAGGACAGAGGAAGGGCGAAAGGGGAAATGTGTGTGAAAAAGGAAGAATTGGGCGAGAAATCGACAAAGAAGAGGCAAAGGGGGTGAAGACGTGTGAAGAGAGAAGAGCAGGAAAAGTGTTTGGGATGAGTTGCATGTTGAGCTGCTGGTGCATTTGCTGTGAAAATAAAAAAAACAAAAAGGAAATGTGAGAGAACGTGTGGAATGGCCTTTCTTGCTCATGGGATGCAAAGGAAGCAGCCTCTGGCAACGATTGCACACAAAGAATAAGTGCAGGAGGCAGTTTTGCTGCTTGGGAAACGAAGAATGGACACTCTTTCTGAACACATGGAAATCAAAAGAGAATGCATTTATTCTGCATTTGAGCAATCTGTGAAAAAAGAAAAAGAGAGAGAACGAGCCATGTGCACTTTGTGGGATTTGAGTTGCATTTTGTTTTTTCTTTTTCTTTTCTTTTCTTTTCTTTAATTTGTTTGATCCGAATGATTGCTTTCCGATTCGAGAAGAAAGTGTGCAGGTGGCAGTTGACTGCACGAAAAATGTGTTTTGCGATTTCCATCTTTCTTTCCCCAAAAACACAAACATCATGTTTTCTGTTGGGAAGTTGTCGAGCTCGTTGCCAATGTGTTGTTGTGCATCCTTGCTCTGGCACTGCTGTTGCGAGCATTCGCTGGCCTCTTGCAAGGGTTCAGCTTGAAATCCTGAAACCTTGATTGGTTATGACTGGCAGGATCTGTTTGAGCCAAAGGAATTAGAACCCATCCGAAAAGGAGGAATTTCTTTCAGAGCGTTGAAGAATGAACCGTTCTGCCCTTTTGTTGCTTTGGCGACCGGGTTCAAACCGAAACACTCCAATCTGCCTGATGCTTTGAAGCAAACACGCTCCATCCCACTTTTGGATGGCTGGCACTGCCAAAAGGCCAAGTGCTTTTTGATTATCTTCCAGCCTCAGATTCCATTGCGACAAAGGGCCTTCAACGAATATGGAATCCGCTCGTGATTTCACCTGAAGAAAATAAACATCCACTCGAATTCCATCGATTTTTGGGAAAGCTCTGAGAACTGCACCAGCCAAATTCTGAGGTGATGCAAGAAAAGATGAACAAGAGAAATGAAATTCACGCAGCACCCTTCGTTTCCCCAAACACACGCACACACACCAAATCGTCCACAACAATCGATGGCCTCATCAAACATTATTTTTTGCCTCTCCTTCCTTCTCATCTTTTTCCATTGATTCAAACTGTTTTATTCTCATTTCCTTCTTCTTCGTCTTCTTTCTCTTCTTTTTCCTTCAAATTTCTCCTGAAATCCAGCTCCTTCGCATAGACCTCTTTCAAATTTCCATCGCACATCGACTGGTGAGTGAAAAAGGTCCACACAAATATGAAGAGTGTTTTCCTCTGAAATTCATTCTTTTGATGATGTTCAATGATTTCTGCATTTTCTTCCATAAATAGCACTTCTGTTGCATTCTGTTTGTATTTGTTAATACATTTAAGTATTTCTGATATGATTCTGTTTGGGAGCAAAAAATATCAATTTGGCTGGAAAATAACATTTTTGTGAAATTTGAGTTGATGTATTTCCCGATTTCCATGCTCAACAGACATGGACGAGAAAGAAAAATAATAGAATTATATTTAGTACCATATATAAATAAAGAAGGCGAATGCTGAATGGCTTTTGGCGAGAATGATGAAAAAGGATTTGTTTGGAGAGAAGTTTGTAAAGGCATTATGATCGAATGATATTTGATGATTATCACGGCGCAATGGAAGATATGGCGAGGGTGTGTGCTGCGCTGCGGTTGGGCATAATTTTAGTAGTGTGTGTGTGGGCGGGGCTGGGGTGTGGGGCAGAGAGCGGGTGGGGGTGGAGGAATTGTTCAGAGAATGGAATAATTGGGGCCGTGGGCGGGGCGGGGTGTTTGGGGCGGGGGAGGGGAGCGGGGAGAATATGGGAGGAGGGAGGGGCGGATGCGGTGCAGGGGGGCAGGAGCGGGGTCGGGCGGGTGTGGGGCGCTGGAAGCGAAGTGTTTGGAAAATTGGAATTTTTGAATGCGTCGGGGGCGATAGAAGGAATTGGGCTATTTGTGGGGGCGGGCAGGTGTGCGGTGCAAGTGGACAGGCTGAGCAGCGTGAGGGTTTTTGGGGGCCGGGTGAGGGTGGTTGGGGCAGGCGTTGATTGGAAAATGTTCTGTGTGGCGGGGCAGCTTGGCTTGGAGAACATGAGTGTGAGCGGGGCGAGGGGGCGGGAGCGCGGCGGCGGTGCTGTAGTCGGCGGGCTGTTGAGGGGCGGGGTGTTGGAGGAGGGAGGGTGTGTTGGGATGTTGGGGAGTCGATTTGAGTCGATGGGAGCAGGCAGTTCGGGGCTGGTGGAGGGGCGGGGCGGGATGGATGTGTGTGTTGTGGGGTGTGTGTTCAGGAATGTGACGGGGTGCGGGAGGGGCGGTGGCCGGGGGGCCGGGAGGTTGGGAGGGAGTGTGTTTGTTTGTGGAAGCCGATTTGAGAGGTGTGTGAATGAGTTGTGTGGGGGCATTGTTGGGTGTGTGGGGTCGGGGATGCGGTTTGAGTCGGCGAACAACACATACAGCGGGAGCAGGCGGGGAGGGGAAAGGGGGATTTGGGGGAAAGAGGGGAAAGAGGGAAAAGAGGGGAAAGAGAGGAGGCTGGGGAACAAAGTGTATGAGAAGCAACAGATAGTGAGGGAAGAGGAATGCAGTTTCTATGGAGACGAGTTTTTGAACTGCACGGCGGAGGGGTCGGATGGCGGGGAGGACTCGACAAGCACGTGTGGCGGGGGCATTTGCGTGATGGGGAGCGGGAAGGGGCGGGTGAGTATTTCAGTGTGTGTGTTTCGGGGCTGTGTGGCGCGGCGGAGCGGCGGGGGTGTGTATGTGTTGCGGGGGTTGGAGGTGGTGGTGAATGAGACGGCGTTTGCGAATGTGGGGTGTGTGGGGCGGGATGGCGGGGGGCTGTATGTGCGGGATGTCAGTGCTGGGGCTGTGGTGAATGTGGAGATGGTGGATGTGTATGGGATGCGATGTGGGGCGTTTGTGTGCCTGGTAAATGTTGGTGTGGGTGGGGCGTCAGGGGGGTATATGGAAGAGGGAAGAGGAGGAGAAAGGGATGAGGGGAATGAAGGGAGTGAAGGGAATGAAGAGAGAGGGATGTGGAAAGGAGAGGGAGGGAAGCTGCTGGAGAATGTGACGTTTGTGGTGGAGGATGATGGAGGGGCGGGGAAAGGGCGGTGTGTTGGGTCAGTGTTTGTGGATCTTCGGGGAAGGAATGCTGTGAATGGAGAGAAGAAGAGGGGGGAGGGAAAGGCAGCGAGGATGAGGAGAAGATGGGGAAGTGAATTTGCAGAGGAGAGGGGAGAAGGAAAGGGAATAGGAAAAGGTGAGAGAAAGAGGGAGAGAGTTGGGGGAAGGGATGGAAGGGAAGGGGGAGCAGGGGTTGGGTGTGTTGTGTCTGAGCTGAATTTTGAGCGGACGTATTGCGAGAGCTGTGGAGGGATTGTGGTGGTGTGCGAGGGGTGGGGGGATGACTTCTGGGAGAAGATCGGAAGGGAGGGGAATGGGGAAATGGAAGAAGAAGCTGATGGATTTGGTGATTGGGATTCAGGAGGCGTGAAGGATGGCGAGCGATCGAGCTCATTTCATTTGTCTTCCTCTTCTTCTTCTTGTTCTTCTTCTTCTTCTCCGCCTTCCTCCGCTTTTTGTTCTGGAAGCTGTGCGGCTGTGCAGGATGCGCCCTGCTTCTGGTGCCAGTTCAGCACATTCTCGTATGTGAGTGGGTCGCGTGGGGAGGAGCCGTTCTGGTTTTCGTGTTTCAGCGATTTTGTGATTTTTGATGGGGCGCGTCAGCTGGCGCCGGACAGAAACGTGTTTGTGGAGTGCTTCAGCACGAACACGCTGAAGGTCGGGGCGCTGATATGGTCGTTGGAGAAGGAAGGGGAAGATGGCAATGAGGATTGCATTCATCATTCATCATCATCATCATCATCTTCTATATCATTTTCTTCTTCCCATTCTTCATCGATTTCGTTCATTGATGTGTCGTATTGGGTGACAAGCAGCACGGTGAGGTGTGTGTCGTCGATGTCTCCGTCGGCGAGCAACAAGGAGACGTGCGGGCTTTTGTGTGGGGAGCCGTGCCGGACGATTGGGGCAGCGATTTCGAAGCAGTTTCCGCGGTATTCGGTGGGGATTGAGGTTGGGGAAGGGTGGCTGAGGGAGGAGAAGGCGCCGATTGAGGTTGGAGGGCGGAGGAGAGGGAGGACGGAGGTGCATGGGCTGTCAGCTGTGCGGTGTGTGATTGACACGACGAATGTTGTTGGGTGGAGGGGAGAGAGGAGCGAAGAAAGAGAGGAGAGAGAGGAGAGAGAAGAAAGAGAGAGAGAGAAAAGCAATTTTGGAGAGAGAACTTCGAAGAGATTGGGAAAAGGGGCAGAACATTCATCATCTTCCTCTTGTTCATCCTCTCCATCTTCCGCATCGATGAGCGCATTTGTCTCGACAGCTATGAGTCTGTTTGTGATCCGGGGGTGCACATTCAGCATGAATGGGGTTGGGGTGTTCCACAATGTGAGTGTGGAGAGGAACAGAGAGCTGATGTTGTTTGTGGTGGAGGAGGAAGCAACAGCGGAGTTTTATTCTGTGTGCATTTCGTCTTCGCCTTCTTCTTTTCATTCATTTTATTCGCCTTCCCCTTCCCCTTCCCCTTCTTCTTCTTCTTCTTCTTCTTTAAATTCGTCTTCTTCTTCTTTGAATTCGTCTCCAACAACACTTGAAAGCACTTCGTGTGAATCATTTCGATCACTTCACTCAACCCATCCCATTTCACTCACATCATCAACTCATTCATCATCTCATTCGTTTCAATCATCCTTTTCTTCCTCTTCCCCAATAACAGCCCCTCTGATTTCATCGCATGGGCTGTGCCGAATTGGGCTGTACCGGACGAACATAACGAGCTTTATGGTGTCGTGGGTGTCTGCCATTGATGTGAGAGATGGGAAGGAGGTTTGTGTGTCTGGGTGTGTGTTCAGGGAAGTGAGTCAGAATGGAGAAGGGCCATGCTCGCTGAGATATGAGAGCAATGGTGAAGGAAGAAGGAATGATTTTGAATCCATTTATTCATCATCATCATCATCATCATCCATTTCTTCTTCTTCTTCTTCTTCTTCTTCTTCATCTTCCTCGTCTTCTTCTTCGTTGTCGGTTTGTTGCGTCAAGCTGAACGAGAGTGTGTTTGAGCTGAATGAAGGGGCTGGGTCGTGCTGGGGCGGGGCGTGTGGGGTGTGTGTGGGGCGGGCGGGGCTGCTGGTGGTGAGCGGGTGCACGTTCGGGAACTGCACGGCGGAAACAGAGGAGTGCGGGAAAGGAGGCGGGATAGCGGTGGACTTGGCGAGGCACAGGCCAGTGCTGGAGGAAGGGCAGGTGCTGCGGGTGAGCAGCGTGGCATGCTATGGGAACAGGGCGAAGTATGGGAAGGATGGGTGCTTTGTGGTGTATTCGGAGAAAGAGCAGCTGGAGGAGGAGCAGTGGCGGGTGGATGTTTCGAAGCTGGAGAGTGTGGAGAACAGTCTTGTTGGGCTGAAGCGGATTGGGGAGAATGGGAAGAGGAATGGGAATGGGAATGGGAAGGGGAAGGGGAAGAGGAAAGGGAATGGAATGAAATGGAAGGAAAGAGCAGGAAGAGCTGGAGGGAGGAGGAGGAGTGTGGGGCATTTGATGAGTGGAAGAGACGGAAATGAGGGAGGAGAAGGAGAGGCAGTTGTCGCTGAATATGAATTGCTGGACATCATCAAGCTGTACTGCTCGATGCAGGAGAAGGCGGTGTATGTGGATGGAGTGTCGGGGGTGGACACGCAAACATGTGGGGCGCATGTGGAAGAGGCCTGCAAGACGTTTTCTCGAGCACTTTCTCACATTGATCACTCAGATTATTCTCGTTTATTTGTTTTGAATACCACTGAACTTTATTCAAGCGAGGTGTTATCACAAGTGATGATAAGCAGCTTCAAAAGTACTTATCAAAGTCAGTTGCATATTCATACGGATAGCAAGCAAAGCTATTTTGATTCGATTGGCTTAGTTTGGTGTGAGAATAAAGTTGAAATAACGGAATTGCAGTTGATTCTGAATGAAAGCATGATGGGTGATGTCTCCTGTATTTTTAAGCTTTCGAATGGAAGTTTAAGTTTTCAGAAGGTCTTTGTGTTTGCAGAGCTTGATTTGCAGATGCGTTATTCACTTATCTTTGGAGAAATAGGAAAGGTCAAAATTGAAGATTGCGATTTCTCGTATTTGGGCTTGTCCTTGCCTTTGATCACTATTTTCCCTCAATGTGCGATCGTCATAAAGTCTTCGAGGATAATAGATGTAGATATCACAGCCAATGGATGCCTTTTGAGGTGTTTTACGAACGGGATGAAAGAAGAATCTATTGTTCTTGTGGATAACTTGACCGTTTTGAATGTTATGCTGCATGAAAGCTGTTTGGTGGAAGCGTGTCCCAGTGTGATACTCGGAGAAATGGAAGGAGAAGGAGGAAATGGAAGAGGAAGAGGAAAAAACAGAGAAATGAAAAGCCAAAGAGAAGGAGGAAGAGAAGGAGAGAGAGACGGAGAAGTGAAAAAAGATACTGAAAAAGAATCACATGAAAAAGGATTGAAGAATCTGGAGAGAAAAATTAGAGGTTCAATAAGAAAGCAATCAGCAGCGATGAATCATCAAAAATATTGGATATTCAAGAAGTATTCTTCAAATTCTACGTCTTCTTCTCCTCCTCCTTTTTCTTCTATCAACAAAGAATATTATAATGATAATAAGGAAAAGAAGAAGAATAAAGGCAACAATATGTTCTTCATCCGAATCGAGGAATCTTTTTTCTCTGACATTATTTGCTATTCTTCTTCTTCCATTTTCAACTTCATTTGCGAAGGAGAAGAAATTTTCTTGGTTAATTGTCAATTTATGCGTTGTTCCTCTTCAACAGAAAATCAGTTTTTTGGATATTTTGAAAACGCAGATGCCAAATTTGAAGGGATTGAAGTTAAAAATGCGGAAGTTTGGAATTCGATTTTGGAGGAGGAGGAAGAGGAAGAAAAAGCAAATGAAGAAAAGGAAAAGGAAAAATCTCTTTCAAGTGGCACTCCTTCTGTTGACTTTGATTTATCTCGATTTAAATATCCATCTATGTTGGCATCATTTTCCTCTTCTTCCATCTCTTCTTCCATTCCTTCAACAACTTCCTCTCCTTCTCATTCTCCTTCAACCACTCCATTCACCTGCCACATCACTCAAAATATCTTTCTTTTTACTAACTGCTCCATTTCTTTCTCAACTTCTAATTTCTCCTTCTGTCAATGTTGCCCTCTTCATTTAAAAAATAGCATTGCAAATCTTTCAAACATAACATTTTCAAATAATTCGCCAGGCTTTGAATCATTTCCGTCGTTCAGAAGAAATGTGTATTGCGATAATAGTAATCTGACGCTGGACAATGTGGTGGAAGAAGAAGAAGAAGAAAAAGAAAAAGGCAACGTTGATGATGATTATATAAATGATAACGAGTGTAATGAAGGGAATGAAGGGAATGAAGGAGAAATAGATGTTGTTGAAGAGAAAGAAAGAGATGAAGAAAGGGGAAGAAAAAGAGAGAAAGGAAGGAGATCGGAGAGTGAGCTGTGGTTTGAGATAAATGGGAGCAGCAGCGTGCGGAGGAGAGGAGGAGAGGAATGCGAGTGGGTGGGGTTTGAGCCTTATTTGGAGAAGGTAGAGATGGAGGAGATGGGGAAGATGGAGGAGATAGAGGAGATTGGGAAAAGAAGAGAAAAAGGAGAAGGAGAAGAGATGATGAAAATTCGATTGATTGGGGGTCGACTGATTCCGTGCAATCTGAGTTTTTGTGTGGAGTTGTATGAAGGGGAGGAGAAAGTTGTGAAGGAGTATGAGTTTGTGGAGAACAAGAAGGAGACAGAGGGAGTCGGGGTGATTGAGAAGAGTGTGATTTTGAGGGGGGTGAGGGATGGGAAGCACGATGTGAGTGTGAGGGTGGTGGTGAGGGGAGGGATGGGGAAGAAGTGGCAGAGCAAAGAAGTGGTTATGATATCTGGGGAGAAAGGGAAGGGGAAAGGGAAGGGGGGAGGGATTGGGGAGAAGGAGAAGATGATAATTGGTATTTGTGTTGGAGGAGGAGGAGGGGTGTGTGTAGTGAGTGCGGTGAGTGCAGCTATTGGGGTTGTGCGTGTGAGGAGGAAGAGGAGGAGGGAGAGAAGGGAGGAAGAGAAAGAGGAGGATAAGATGGAAGGAGAAGAGGAAGAAGGAGAAGGAGGAGAAAATGGAAAGGGGAAGAAGAAGAAGAGTTGGAGAGAAAAGAGAAGAGAAAGCATGGAATGGAAGACGAAGCATAAGAGGAGGAGGAGGAGGAGAGATGGGTTTGAGGATTGCGGAGAGGGAGATATGTTTGAGAGCTTAAGAGGGGAGAAGAGGGAAGAGAGAATAGGAAGAGAAGGAAGAGAAGGGGATTTTGTTGAGTTTTTAGGAGAGAAGGAGAGAGAGGAGAAGAGGAAGGATGGTGCAGAGATTGAGTTGAGTGTGGAGTGGAAAGAGAAAATGAAGGAAGCTGTTGATGAGGAGAGAATGAAGCATGCATTTGGAGACAGGCATTCGAGCAGGCACGATTCGGTTTGTGTTCCTCCATCGAGCTTGATGTTGCCTCCATCATCGTCTCCCTCTTCCTGTTCATCTCCCTCTTATCATTCATCTTCTTCGATTCCTTCACCATCTCTGACATCTTCACCATCTTCTCCGCTTTCGCCATTTGGTGTTCAGCAGGTAGGGATGGGTGAGCCGATTGGCAATAAGTTACCGAACAATAAGTTAATAGACAATAAGTTAATGTCCAGTAAGTTACAGGGAAATGAGTTGCTGAAGAATGAGTTGCTGAAGAATGAATTGCTGAAGAATGAATTGTTGAGGAATGAATTATTGAGAAATGAGCTACTTCCGCGTCTGCCGAAGGAGCTTGTTGAAAACTATTCGATTCTGATAGAGCTGCTAGGGAAGAAAGGGGGGAAGGGGATGCTGTATGAAGTGCCAACAATACCAGCAGATTATCAGAGCGTGCATGCAGAAGAGTGAATGAGAGAATGAACGAGAGAATGAACGATGATGATGATGAAGCAGGGATGTTTATTTTCTGCAGGGGAAGAGCTTGGCTTTTGGAGCTGATTGTAAAGATTAGCGAAGAGAATTGCATTTTATGTTCAGCATTTAGTTATGTTCCTTGGGTGGTATGCTGTTGGAAGTGCCGCGCTCATTGGAAAAGTTTGTATCTTGTGGTATGTTTAATGCTTTTTTTAGATTTTCAGTTTATTTTAAGAGATCTTTTGGTAGTGACTTTTTTTATTTTTTGGGGAAAAAAAAAACGAAAATATTGTATTATTGTAAAATGTGCAAGAAATTACTAGTTTTAATAGCATTAGCTTTAACAGTTTGGGTTAGTGCACGCTTAACAACTACAATGTACATCAAATATATTTATATATATAAATACTTTTCGTTTTCTTTTTTTTAAAAAATCATTTATTTTCTATATTTTTTTTTTCCAATTATGTGCCGTCATATTTTTTTTTAAAAAAAAATGCATTTTGATTTTTAAAAAATATATATATGTGGATTTTTTCTAATTGGGTTATTATTTTTGAAATCATATTTTTTCTGTCAAAAATTTCGGTTAGAAAATTATTTTTGAATATTCGTAAATGAACCCTGAAAAGAGAACATTCTAATCCAATAAACGCTTTTCTTTATTTCAGCTTGAAAATATGTTTTTAAAACAGATATTATGAATTTTTCATTTGAATTCAAAATCTCTTCTCAAAGACATATAACCCAAGAAAAGTTATCACCCCGAAAAAAGTTATGATTTCAAAAATTATTACCCAATTTTTTTTTAAAAAAAAAAATAAATAAAATAAATGGGGCAAAATATTTTGCTTCAGGCATTTTCATTGAAAAATACTGCACTTTTCATTGACTTTTTAAGATCAAAGAACACAATAAAAATGTGTCCATTTTTTGACATTCCCGAAATGTTGGAAAACTTTTTGTTTTGATTTCAATGATGCCATGTTAACAGATATGAAAATCAAATTAATTTCAAAATTTGATAAAGTTAAATAATGTTATGAGTGAAGCAATTTTTCTATGCCTTGTGCAAAAAAATCTTGAAATTTCGTATTTTCCACCAATTTAACTGTCGGTTGCTTTCTATTATAAAACTTCATTTTGAGCAATTTCGGCATAAGTGTAAAAAAACACCTCCTCCAATTTCACGATTTCATTCATGATAATAAGTGGTAATAAATAACATAAAAAAACAACACTTTTGGGTGGAGCAGTTTTTTGAGATATCAACATAAAAAATCAAGAATAAATATTTGTGATCTGTCCCATAATTAAATTTGTTATTCAAACTTTTTTGCTTAAAACTTTAATGCCTGCAAATTGAAGGTTTATCTTTGGATTTGATAACGCAGCACTTAAATACTTCACAATTGAGGTTTGAAATTTACACTTTATTATTTTTTTTAAGTGCAATGCTAAATACTTTTTAATATCTTTCTTAATTGTAACATCCACGTATTCATTCAATTTATTTTCAAAAATATTAACACTTTTAAAGTTTAAGAAGTTGTTGTAAACGAATTGAATTAATCTTTCGTTTTTTTAAAGTGAAAACCTTGTTTATCTGAAGTTTTTTTTTTCATTAACAAGAAAGATTATTAGTGAAACGAAGATAATCATTAAAGTGCCATTTGATTTAGATTATATATATATTTTGATAATTTGATTTATAGCTCATTTCATTCGTATGTGATCGTCTTTTTAAGTGATAAATGATTTCTGTATTTTAATTAGAAAGTTATGTCAAGATGATTTTTTTGATGTTGCATGAAATTAAAATGTGTAAAATGAAAAACTTCTGAAAATACAAATATATTTTTAGTTCATTTACAGAAAAAAATAGATCCAATTTTTATTTTCTTGATGTTGTGAAAAAATGTTTTCTTTTTTAAACCTCAAGAAAACAACAAAAATGAGCTATTTGAAACACCTATTGACACATTTTTATATATGAAAACAGAAAAACAAACCATAACATAAACTATATCATTTCGTCTATCTTTTTCATATTTTCATCTTTTCTGATCGCATCTTTAAGATTTCCTTTCTTTTGCTTCAACTTTTTTGTCTCCATATCAATCTCTTTTTCTGATAGAACAGATAATATTATAAAATTAGACTATCTTTGTTTTATGAAATGTAAAGAAAATAAACATGAAGCGAACTTGAATATGTTTGTCTGAAAGAAATAGCTGAACATAAGAGAAAGTTGTTAAAGTGCGAATAAGGAAGGAGGTTCAAGTCGATAACAAGGCATTTCGAATGCTCTGACGATTACATTGTTGCGAGGAAGTTTGGCAGTGACGAGGAGAGTATGGATGAGTCTTGTCGAATGATGGAAGCTACAGATGCAAAAAAGGAGACTTCTATGGTTGACTCACCTTAAAAAGTTGGTTCTTCACAAAGAGCTTCTGAGGATGCGCTTGAAAGAGTTAGGAGTGAGGGAGAGACTTCTTTTTGATGTTGAAGTCAATAACATACAGGCACATGGCTTCGTTTCGCATGCATAATCTGTGCAAATGACGAATTTCGCTCTGAAGGAAAAGTTTTCGATGGAAAGGACAGATTCAATGCTCAGGTGAGTGGGCATTGGAGGAGAAGAAAGATATACAGGAGAAAAAGATTACGAATAAGTCGTAGAAGGAGTATTGAAGATCTGAATGAGAGTAGAGGAGAGGAGAAGGTGGAGAAGAGATCGATGAAGATGAGGAAGATGAGGAAGATGATAAAGATGAGGAAGATGAGGAAGAAGAGGAAGAAGAATAAGATGAGGAAGAAGAGGAAGAAGAATAAGAAGAGGAAGATGAGGAAGAAGAATAAGAAGAGGAAGAGGAGGAAGATGAGGAAGATGAGGAAGATGAGGAAGATGAGGAAGATGAGGAAGAGGAGGAAGAGGAGGAAGAGGAGGAAGAGGAGGAAGAGGAGGAAGAGGAGGAAGAGGAGGAAGAGGAGGAAGAGGAGGAAGAGGAGGAAGATGAAAAAGATGAGGAAGAGGAGGAAGAGGAGGAAGAGGCAAAATGTCAGAAGAAAAAATGACGATGAACATGAGTTATGTGAATGGACATTTCATGAAGATTAAAATGACGGAGCAATTATTCCATTTCCAGAAATTTCTGCGTCGGTTGCGCTGAAAGTAAGTTTTTGAGAAGGAACAAATATTGAGGAAAGGAGGGTAAAGGAGACATTTTGGAGGAGGGAAATGAAGCCGTTGAGAACATACTCGATGGTTGCGCATGGGGTCTGTTGGGGACTGCCATATTCATCAGCATCAGTTCCATTATTGGCAACGATTTTGTTCTGGGCGATGAGAGAAATCCAGCTGTTGCATTTAGAGTTATCCGCATGTCCATCATTCCAGACTCTTTGTGTTGGAGTTGTTGAATAGCAATTCTTAAACGGAGATTGAGTTATAGCATTACCACTGAAGAACACATCGTTTCCTCTGCCATTTGTTGCAATATTTCCATCGAAGAAGCAGAATGTGATGAATTTCATTCCATTCATCCAGGAATAAGTTGAATAAAAGAAAATGGCAGCACCTCCCCATGAAGTTGAATTTGATGTCAATTTGTTGTTTATAAATTGGCAATCATTAACTAAAAATTGACTCGGTTTGTTGCTTGAAAGCCAATTGAATGAAATAGAACCAACAGAATCACCACCGGAATTTGAAATGCACTTGCATTCGGAGAACAGGAGTTGAGCACCTGAGGGGATGAAATAGAGTGAAAAATACAAACCAGTTCTACGCCAATCTGTTATTGAACAGCTTTCTACTCAGTTTTCTGAGAATGAATACACAGAAGATGATTGTCTTCCATCAATGCAAATTGCACCTCCGCGAGTGGCAGAACAGTTTGTGAAATTAGATTTTGTTATGTTAGCATTTTTCAAAAATTTCCAGATCATGAATGTTTAACCTTAGTCTTTAAGAATTCAGTGACAATTTTAGATTCAACAGTATGTAATTGAATATTGCTCTCTCATGATTTGATTGCAAGGAACAACGCTATGATTGATCTTTGAAGGGAACGCATTAAAATTACAGATGTACCTGCGGAAATTAATAATTCAGAAAATACAACTGAAAAAATGATAAAAATTGCTCACTTTCAAACCTCAATTGTGAAGTATTTAAGTGCTGCGTTATCAAATCCAAAGATAAACCTTCAATTTGCAGGCATTAAAGTTTTAAGCAAAAAAGTTTGAATAACAAATTTAATTATGGGACAGATCACAAATATTTATTCTTGATTTTTTATGTTGATATCTCAAAAAACTGCTCCACCCAAAAGTGTTGTTTTTTTATGTTATTTATTACCACTTATTATCATGAATGAAATCGTGAAATTGGAGGAGGTGTTTTTTTACACTTATGCCGAAATTGCTCAAAATGAAGTTTTATAATAGAAAGCAACCGACAGTTAAATTGGTGGAAAATACGAAATTTCAAGATTTTTTTGCACAAGGCATAGAAAAATTGCTTCACTCATAACATTATTTAACTTTATCAAATTTTGAAATTAATTTGATTTTCATATCTGTTAACATGGCATCATTGAAATCAAAACAAAAAGTTTTCCAACATTTCGGGAATGTCAAAAAATGGACACATTTTTATTGTGTTCTTTGATCTTAAAAAGTCAATGAAAAGTGCAGTATTTTTCAATGAAAATGCCTGAAGCAAAATATTTTGCCCCATTTATTTTATTTATTTTTTTTTTTAAAAAAAAATTGGGTAATAATTTTTGAAATCATAACTTTTTTCGGGGTGATAACTTTTCTTGGGTTATATGTCTTTGAGAAGAGATTTTGAATTCAAATGAAAAATTCATAATATCTGTTTTAAAAACATATTTTCAAGCTGAAATAAAGAAAAGCGTTTATTGGATTAGAATGTTCTCTTTTCAGGGTTCATTTACGAATATTCAAAAATAATTTTCTAACCGAAATTTTTGACAGAAAAAATATGATTTCAAAAATAATAACCCAATTAGAAAAAATCCACATATATATATTTTTTAAAAATCAAAATGCATTTTTTTTTAAAAAAAAATATGACGGCACATAATTGGAAAAAAAAAATATAGAAAATAAATGATTTTTTAAAAAAAAGAAAACGAAAAGTATTTATATATATAAATATATTTGATGTACATTGTAGTTGTTAAGCGTGCACTAACCCAAACTGTTAAAGCTAATGCTATTAAAACTAGTAATTTCTTGCACATTTTACAATAATACAATATTTTCGTTTTTTTTTTCCCCAAAAAATAAAAAAAGTCACTACCAAAAGATCTCTTAAAATAAACTGAAAATCTAAAAAAAGCATTAAACATACCACAAGATACAAACTTTTCCAATGAGCGCGGCACTTCCAACAGCATACCACCCAAGGAACATAACTAAATGCTGAACATAAAATGCAATTCTCTTCGCTAATCTTTACAATCAGCTCCAAAAGCCAAGCTCTTCCCCTGCAGAAAATAAACATCCCTGCTTCATCATCATCATCGTTCATTCTCTCGTTCATTCTCTCATTCACTCTTCTGCATGCACGCTCTGATAATCTGCTGGTATTGTTGGCACTTCATACAGCATCCCCTTCCCCCCTTTCTTCCCTAGCAGCTCTATCAGAATCGAATAGTTTTCAACAAGCTCCTTCGGCAGACGCGGAAGTAGCTCATTTCTCAATAATTCATTCCTCAACAATTCATTCTTCAGCAATTCATTCTTCAGCAACTCATTCTTCAGCAACTCATTTCCCTGTAACTTACTGGACATTAACTTATTGTCTATTAACTTATTGTTCGGTAACTTATTGCCAATCGGCTCACCCATCCCTACCTGCTGAACACCAAATGGCGAAAGCGGAGAAGATGGTGAAGATGTCAGAGATGGTGAAGGAATCGAAGAAGATGAATGATAAGAGGGAGATGAACAGGAAGAGGGAGACGATGATGGAGGCAACATCAAGCTCGATGGAGGAACACAAACCGAATCGTGCCTGCTCGAATGCCTGTCTCCAAATGCATGCTTCATTCTCTCCTCATCAACAGCTTCCTTCATTTTCTCTTTCCACTCCACACTCAACTCAATCTCTGCACCATCCTTCCTCTTCTCCTCTCTCTCCTTCTCTCCTAAAAACTCAACAAAATCCCCTTCTCTTCCTTCTCTTCCTATTCTCTCTTCCCTCTTCTCCCCTCTTAAGCTCTCAAACATATCTCCCTCTCCGCAATCCTCAAACCCATCTCTCCTCCTCCTCCTCCTCTTATGCTTCGTCTTCCATTCCATGCTTTCTCTTCTCTTTTCTCTCCAACTCTTCTTCTTCTTCCCCTTTCCATTTTCTCCTCCTTCTCCTTCTTCCTCTTCTCCTTCCATCTTATCCTCCTCTTTCTCTTCCTCCCTTCTCTCCCTCCTCCTCTTCCTCCTCACACGCACAACCCCAATAGCTGCACTCACCGCACTCACTACACACACCCCTCCTCCTCCTCCAACACAAATACCAATTATCATCTTCTCCTTCTCCCCAATCCCTCCCCCTTCCCTTTCCCCTTCCCTTTCTCCCCCAGATATCATAACCACTTCTTTGCTCTGCCACTTCTTCCCCA
This sequence comes from Monocercomonoides exilis, assembly GCF_001643675.1. Classification (NCBI taxonomy): domain Eukaryota; phylum Preaxostyla; order Oxymonadida; family Polymastigidae; genus Monocercomonoides; species Monocercomonoides exilis. The sequence goes on from NW_027150595.1 coordinate 320,231, forward strand.
TCCCTCCCCTCACCACCACCCTCACACTCACATCGTGCTTCCCATCCCTCACCCCCCTCAAAATCACACTCTTCTCAATCACCCCGACTCCCTCTGTCTCCTTCTTGTTCTCCACAAACTCATACTCCTTCACAACTTTCTCCTCCCCTTCATACAACTCCACACAAAAACTCAGATTGCACGGAATCAGTCGACCCCCAATCAATCGAATTTTCATCATCTCTTCTCCTTCTCCTTTTTCTCTTCTTTTCCCAATCTCCTCTATCTCCTCCATCTTCCCCATCTCCTCCATCTCTACCTTCTCCAAATAAGGCTCAAACCCCACCCACTCGCATTCCTCTCCTCCTCTCCTCCGCACGCTGCTGCTCCCATTTATCTCAAACCACAGCTCACTCTCCGATCTCCTTCCTTTCTCTCTTTTTCTTCCCCTTTCTTCATCTCTTTCTTTCTCTTCAACAACATCTATTTCTCCTTCATTCCCTTCATTCCCTTCATTACACTCGTTATCATTTATATAATCATCATCAACGTTGCCTTTTTCTTTTTCTTCTTCTTCTTCTTCCACCACATTGTCCAGCGTCAGATTACTATTATCGCAATACACATTTCTTCTGAACGACGGAAATGATTCAAAGCCTGGCGAATTATTTGAAAATGTTATGTTTGAAAGATTTGCAGTTGAGGAGAAAAAGAATAAAGAAAAGCATTCACATTTGATAAATTGAGTATTTTCCACTTTTAATGAACACTTAGAAATAAAGAAACAACGATTTGGTGAATAACATTGAAAAGAAGAAGAAGAAGAATAAAATGAAGATGGTGGTGATGATGAATTTAACAAAAGCAAAGACATGCTGCAATTGATGGGTTTAAAACTATCATTTGCTGTAATATTTGAAACTGTTGTTTCATCATTATTCTTGCACATGCTGTAACGATCCCGATCAATAAAACTAAATTCGAATTTTTCGTGATTTTTCGATTCAACTAACACGTTAAATATTCTGCTATTTGAGAGTTCAAAGTTTGAACATTCAAAGAAAGCTAAGCAAGAGTCCTCACAATCTAATGAACAGTTTTCGAAATTACAATTGTCTATTCTTCCTCCAAATCCATCTTTAGCAAAGTTAATTATAGAAGAGCCATGGTTGCACGCAATTACAGAAAACATGCATCCACAAATCGAAGCAGAATGCTTAGCATCTTTGTTGGATTCGGCACTTTGAGAATTGAATGCTGAAGAAAAAGAACGAAAATAAGGAGAAAATTTGATTAACTCATTTGAATAACGAGAGGTTAAGGTTGATGTGGATGGTTTTATTGAACTATTATAGTAATTTGAAGAAAGAATTGCTTCTTCTTTTTCATTTTTATTCCCCTCTCCTTCTTTTCCCTTTGTTTGGCCAACAAAGCCTTCTTTCACCATTATCAAATGACTATTGTCAAGAATAACATTTGCAATTGTGAGATTATGCACATTCAGGCTCATGAATGAGGAAGGTTCGCACACTAGACACTGCAAGAACATCCCAAATGAATCAATGATTGCATTCACAAAATACGTTGAATTCAAAATAATTTGGCATGTATTCGCTGCAATTATAAAAGGAACAGACAAGCCTAAACTGGAGAACTGACAGTTCACAATCTCCAATACATCTGCCTCCGAGTAAATCAGTGAATACACTAAATGAGTTCTTATTTCAGCAAAAACGGCTGAATTCTTCATACAGAAATACCCCTCAGATGCGTAGAACATATAACTGAATTCTCCAATTTTGAATGCGTCCAGAACAATATGAAGCGCAACCAAATCGATATTGCCAAAACATACCAGCATGCCTGTTGTACAAAACTGATTTTGTATGTTTTCATCACTCACAATCAAATCCTGAAGATACTCTTCATAGAAGCTGCAAATGGATAAATAACATAGTGTTTCACTGGAAGAAAGTTCAGTGGTATTCAAAACAAATAAACGAGAATAATCTGAGTGATCAATGTGAGAAAGTGCTCGAGAAAACGTCTTGCAGGCCTCTTCCACATGCGCCCCACATGTTTGCGTGTCCACCCCCGACACTCCATCCACATACACCGCCTTCTCCTGCATCGAGCAGTACAGCTTGATGATGTCCAGCAATTCATATTCAGCGACAACTGCCTCTCCTTCTCCTCCCTCATTTCCGTCTCTTCCACTCATCAAATGCCCCACACTCCTCCTCCTCCCTCCAGCTCTTTCTGCTCTTTCCTTCCATTCCATTCCATTCCCTTTCCTCTTCCCATTCCCATTCCCATTCTCCCCAATCCGCTTCAGCCCAACAAGACTGTTCTCCACACTCTCCAGCTTCGAAACATCCACCCGCCACTGCTCCTCCTCCAGCTGCTCTTTCTCCGAATACACCACAAAGCACCCATCCTTCCCATACTTCGCCCTGTTCCCATAGCATGCCACACTGCTCACCCGCAGCACCTGCCCTTCCTCCAGCACTGGCCTGTGCCTCGCCAAGTCCACCGCTATCCCGCCTCCTTTCCCGCACTCCTCTGTTTCCGCCGTGCAGTTCCCGAACGTGCACCCGCTCACCACCAGCAGCCCCGCCCGCCCCACACACACCCCACACGCCCCGCCCCAGCACGACCCAGCCCCTTCATTCAGCTCAAACACACTCTCGTTCAGCTTGACGCAACAAACCGACAACGAAGAAGAAGACGAGGAAGATGAAGAAGAAGAAGAAGAAGAAGAAGAAGAAATGGATGATGATGATGATGATGATGAATAAATGGATTCAAAATCATTCCTTCTTCCTTCACCATTGCTCTCATATCTCAGCGAGCATGGCCCTTCTCCATTCTGACTCACTTCCCTGAACACACACCCAGACACACAAACCTCCTTCCCATCTCTCACATCAATGGCCGAAACCCACGACACCAAAAAGCTCGTTATGTTCGTCCGGTACAGCCCAATTCGGCACAGCCCATGCGATGAAATCAGAGGGGCTGTTATTGGGGAAGAGGAAGAAAAGGATGATTGAAACGAATGAGATGATGAATGAGATGATGAATGAGTTGATGAATGAGATGATGAATGAGATGATGAATGAGATGATGATGTGAGTGAAATGGGATGGGTTGAGTGAAGTGATCGAAATGATTCACACGAAGTGCTTTCAAGTGTTGTTGAAGACGAATTCAAAGAAGAAGAAGAAGAAGAAGAAGGGGAAGGCGAATAAAATGAATTAAAAGAAGAAGGCGAAGACGAAATGCACACAGAATAAAACTCCGCTGTTGCTTCCTCCTCCACCACAAACAACATCAGCTCTCTGTTCCTCTCCACACTCACATTGTGGAACACCCCAACCCCATTCATGCTGAATGTGCACCCCCGGATCACAAACAGACTCATAGCTGTCGAGACAAATGCGCTCATCGATGCGGAAGAGGGAGAGGAAGAACAAGAGGAAGATGATGAATGTTCTGCCCCCTTTCCCAATCTCTTCGAAGTTCTCTCTCCAAAATTGCTTTTCTCTCTCTCTCTTTCTTCTCTCTCCTCTCTCTCCTCTCTTTCTTCGCTCCTCTCTCCCCTCCACCCAACAACATTCGTCGTGTCAATCACACACCGCACAGCTGACAGCCCATGCACCTCCGTCCTCCCTCTCCTCCGCCCTCCAACCTCAATCGGCGCCTTCTCCTCCCTCAGCCACCCTTCCCCAACCTCAATCCCCACCGAATACCGCGGAAACTGCTTCGAAATCGCTGCCCCAATCGTCCGGCACGGCTCCCCGCACAAAAGCCCGCACGTCTCCTTGTTGCTCGCCGACGGAGACATCGACGACACACACCTCACCGTGCTGCTTGTCACCCAATACGACACATCAATGAACGAAATCGATGAAGAATGGGAAGAAGAAAATGATATAGAAGAAGAAGATGATGATGAATGATGAATGCAATCCTCATTGCCATCTTCCCCTTCCTTCTCCAACGACCATATCAGCGCCCCGACCTTCAGCGTGTTCGTGCTGAAGCACTCCACAAACACGTTTCTGTCCGGCGCCAGCTGACGCGCCCCGTCAAAAATCACAAAATCGCTGAAACACGAAAACCAGAACGGCTCCTCCCCACGCGACCCACTCACATACGAGAATGTGCTGAACTGGCACCAGAAGCAGGGCGCATCCTGCACAGCCGCACAGCTTCCAGAACAAAAAGCGGAGGAAGGCGGAGAAGAAGAACAAGAAGAAGAAGAGGAAGACAAATGAAATGAGCTCGATCGCTCGCCATCCTTCACGCCTCCTGAATCCCAATCACCAAATCCATCAGCTTCTTCTTCCATTTCCCCATTCCCCTCCCTTCCGATCTTCTCCCAGAAGTCATCCCCCCACCCCTCGCACACCACCACAATCCCTCCACAGCTCTCGCAATACGTCCGCTCAAAATTCAGCTCCGACACAACACACCCAACCCCTGCTCCCCCTTCCCTTCCATCCCTTCCCCCAACTCTCTCCCTCTTTCTCTCTCCTTTTCCTATTCCCTTTCCTTCTCCCCTCTCCTCTGCAAATTCACTTCCCCATCTTCTCCTCATCCTCGCTGCCTTTCCCTCCCCCCTCTTCTTCTCTCCGTTCACAACGCTCCTTCCCCGAAGATCCACAAACACTGACCCAACACACCGCCCTTTCCCCGCCCCTCCATCATCCTCCACCACAAACGTCACATTCTCCAGCAGCCTCCCTCCCTCTCCTTTCCACATTCCTCTTTCTTCATTCCCTTCACTCCCTTCATTCCCCTCATCCCTTTCTCCTCCTCTTCCCTCTTCCATATACCCCCCTGACGCTCCACCCACCCCAACATTTACCAGGCACACAAACGCCCCACATCGCATCCCATACACATCCACCATCTCCACATTCACCACAGCCCCAGCACTGACATCCCGCACATACAGCCCCCCGCCATCCCGCCCCATACACCCCACATTCGCAAACGCCGTCTCGTTCACCACCACCTCCAACCCCCGCAACACATACACACCCCCGCCGCTCCGCCGCGCCACACAGTCCCGAAACACACACAGTGAAATACTCACTCGCCCCTTCCCGCTCCCCATCACACAAATGCCCCCGCCACACGTGCTTGTCGAGTCCTCCCCGCCATCCGACCCCTCCGCCGTGCAGTTCAAAAACTCGTCTCCATAGAAACTGCATTCCTCTTCCCTCACTATCTGTTGCTCCTCATACACTTTGTTCCCCAGCCTCCTCTCTTTCCCCTCTTTTTCTTCTTTCCTCTCTTTCCCCCAAATCCCCCTTTCCCCTCCCCGCCTGCTCCCGCTGTATGTGTTGTTCACCGACTCAAACCGCATCCCCGACCCCACACACCCAACAATGCCCCCACACAACTCATTCACACACCTCTCAAATCGGCTTCCACAAACAAACACACTCCCTCCCAACCTCCCGGCCCCCCGGCCACCGCCCCTCCCGCACCCCGTCACATTCCTGAACACACACCCCACAACACACACATCCATCCCGCCCCGCCCCTCCACCAGCCCCGAACTGCCTGCTCCCATCGACTCAAATCGACTCCCCAACATCCCAACACACCCTCCCTCCTCCAACACCCCGCCCCTCAACAGCCCGCCGACTACAGCACCGCCGCCGCGCTCCCGCCCCCTCGCCCCGCTCACACTCATGTTCTCCAAGCCAAGCTGCCCCGCCACACAGAACATTTTCCAATCAACGCCTGCCCCAACCACCCTCACCCGGCCCCCAAAAACCCTCACGCTGCTCAGCCTGTCCACTTGCACCGCACACCTGCCCGCCCCCACAAATAGCCCAATTCCTTCTATCGCCCCCGACGCATTCAAAAATTCCAATTTTCCAAACACTTCGCTTCCAGCGCCCCACACCCGCCCGACCCCGCTCCTGCCCCCCTGCACCGCATCCGCCCCTCCCTCCTCCCCCATTCTCCCTGCTCCCCTCCCCCGCCCCAAACACCCCACCTCGCCCACGGCACCAATTATTCCATTCTCTGAACAATTCCTCCACCCCCGCCCGCTCTCTGCCCCACACCCCAGCCCCACCCACACACACACTACTAAAATTATGCCCAACCGCAGCGCAGCACACACCCTCGCCATATCTTCCATTGCGCCGTGATAATCATCAAATATCATTCGATCATAATGCCTTTACAAACTTCTCTCCAAACAAATCCTTTTTCATCATTCTCGCCAAAAGCCATTCAGCATTCGCCTTCTTTATTTATATATGGTACTAAATATAATTCTATTATTTTTCTTTCTCGTCCATGTCTGTTGAGCATGGAAATCGGGAAATACATCTACTGAAATTTCACAAAAATGTTATTTTCCAACCAAATTGATATTTTTTGCTCCCAAACAGAATCATATCTGAAATACTTAAATGTATTAACAAATACAAACAGAATGCAGCAGAAGTGCCATTTCTGGAAGAAAATGCAGAAATCATTGAACATCATCAAAAGAATGAAAATCAGAGGAAAACACTCTTCATATTTGTGTGGACCTTTTTCACTCACCAGTCGATGTGCGATGGAAATTTGAAAGGGATCTTTGCGAAGGAGCTGGATTTCAGGAGAGATTTGAAGGAAAAAGAAAAAGAAGAAGAAAAAGAAGGAAATGAGAATAAAACAGTTTGAATCAATGGAAAAAGATGAGAAGGAAGGAGAGGCAAAAAATAATGTTTGATGAGGCCATCGATTGTTGTGGACGATTTGGTGTGTGTGTGTGTGTTTGGGGAAACGAAGGGTGCTGCGTGCATTTCATTTCTCTTGTTCATCTTTTCTTGCATCACCTCAGAATTTGGCTCGTGCTGTTCTCAGAGCTTTCCCAAAAATCGATGGAATTCGAGTGGATGTTTATTTTCTTCAGGTGAAATCACGAGCGGATTCCATATTCGTTGAAGGCCCTTTGCCGCAGTGGAATCTGAGGCTGGAAGACAATCAAAAAGCACTTGGCCTTTTGGCAGTGCCAGCCATCCAAAAGAGGGATGGAGTGTGTTTTTTTCCAAGCATCAGGCAGATTGGAGTGTTTCGGTTTGAACCCAGTCGCCAAAGCAACAAAAGGTCAGAACGCTTCATTCTTCAATTCTCTGAAAGACACTCCTCCATTTCCGATGGGTTCTAATTCCTTTGGCTCAAACAGATCCTGCCAGTCATAACCAAACAAGGTTTCAGGATTTCAAGCTGAACCCTTGCAAAAGGCCAACGAATGCTCGCAACAGCAGTGCCAGAGCAAGGATGCACAACAACACATTGGCAACGAGCTCGACAACTTCCCAACAGAAAACATGATGTTTGTGTTTTTGGGGAAAGAAAGATGGAAATCGCAAAACACATTTTTCGTGCAGTCAACTGCCACCTGCACACTTTCTTCTCGAATCGGAAAGCAATCATTCGGATCAAACAAATAAAAAAAAAAAAAGAAAAGAAAAAGAAAAACGAAGTGCAACTCAAATCCCACAAAGTGCACATGGGTCGTTCTCTCTCTCTTTTTCTCTCTCTTTCTTTTTTCGCACATTGCTCAAATGCTGAACAAATATATTCTCTTTTGATTTCCATGTGTTCAGAAAGAGTGTCCATTCTTCGTTTCCCAAGCAGCAAAACTGCTCCCTGTGCTCATTCTTTGTGTGCAATCGTTGCCAGAGGCTGCTTCCTTTGCATTCCATAAGCAAGAAAGGCCATTCCACACGTTCACTCACATTTCTTGTTTTTTTTTATTATTTTCACAGCAAATGCATCCAGCGGCTCAACATGCAACCCATCCCAAACACTTTTCCTGCTCTTCTCTCTTCACACGTCTTCATCCCCCTTTTGCCTCTTCTTTGTCGATTTCTCGCCCAATTCTTCCTTTTTCACACACACATTTCCCCTTTCGCCCTTCCTCTGTCCTCGTCTTCTCCTTCACTGCCAAAGATATCAAATGGCCTCATTTATCGTGCAACCAATTCAATTCTCCTTCATCAGATGCATTTCCCTTCCCCATTTCCAATTCCTCTTCCAACTGCAATGAACCCTCACCCAATTTCCAACAATTGTGCCACTTCAATCTACTTTCTGTCATTCAAGGCTGATGCATGCCTTGGACAACTGTTTTTGTCTGACTTTTGCCCACTTTCCTTTCTTTTCTTTCTTTTCCTTTCCTTTTCCCCTCAGCTTCAAGAGTCAACCAACATCCAATCCAAAAAAATTTTAAAACCCTTTTTCAATGGACTTCGAATCCTGTAAATCTTCGTGAGAAAATTCTTTCATCAAATAATTCCTTTGGTTTTGTTTCACTCAGGCAATCCTCCTATCCCTTCAACTTTCCATTCATCTCTTTCTGCAAATCATTCGTCCTCCTCTTTTCCCTCTTTTCCCTCTTATCCCTCTCTTTTTCTTCTTTTTCTTTCCAACTCCTTCGTCTTCCACTCTTTTCTGCTCCTTCTCCACAATTCTCATGATCTCTGATTCGGAAGCAGAAGGTGAAGAAATTCAATCAGAAGCAGTGGAAGACAAAATCGGACAAGAGGCTGATGTGATTGGATGCTGGTGAATGTGAAGAAGAGAAAGAAAGCAACTTTGATGAATGCGAAGTTGGACATGGGTCATTCGTTCATTCATCACAAATGCAAGTGGAACTTGGTGAGACCACGGAAGGCTCCTTTCTATTTGCAGCTCCATCAGAAGAATTCAGAACAATCAAGTTGATGGGGATTGCAACAGTTGTGGTTGTGATAATTGGGTTTTGTTGTCATTCTCTCGATGTCCATGAAAAGTCTGCAAAAGAAATAAAATATAATCAGAAATGTGCTCAGCGAAGGCAACAACTCAGCACACAGAGCAATTTTTGTGGGGTTTCAGCTCAGAAAGAGCAGGTTATTGAAAAGGGGGGAAATCATTGCTTTCTTTTGGACAAATGCTCTGAATGAAGAAAAATGATGGGCTGATGAAAAGTCTGAAAGGACATCCTTTCGTTCAGCAATCCCATCACACCATCCTGCTCTCGTTGAGACAGGGGTGTGTGTTTCTGGACTGTCTGAGGGAGACAGATAATAAACAGAATGAATCCAAATATCTTTGTTCAGATGGGATGTGAACTGAATCAGAGGATTGATTCCTTTTGTCTGCGGCGCATCCATGTTATCATTCCATGTGGGGAAAGCCAATCTGTTGACTCATCATCTCTCTCATCCATATCATTGTGAAGCCGACTTTGTTGCACTCATCTTCCATTCCCTTTTCAACTTGATCCAAACAGCTTCTTCTCCCCAAAGTGTTCGACAAACCCCAAAGAAAAATGCTGGTGTTTGCCATTGCTGCTGCCCCCGCAACAATATCCTTGGACATCTTCTGTGTTGGAGTCGGCCTTCAAAACGAGTCCTTCAACAATCCATTTCTTCATAATCAACAATGTTTTCACAATCAAAGCTCATTGGCCTTCTGCGACTTGACTTTCTTTGAGCACCCACTCTTCGCCATGGAAAAACATCTCATTTCATTTCCTCTTTCCATTTTGGATTTATTTTTTCAAGGCCTCATTTTCTTATTTTTTTGTGATTTTTTTCAGCTTTTTTGAACAGAAACAAAATCACAGGGAATACTCAACCAAAAGAAATAGAAAATTGAAAATTGAAAATTGAAAATGAAAATGAAAATGAAAATGAAAATGAATAAATGTGTCGAGAAGGTGAATGTCGCACAGTCTTTCTTTCAGTCTGATAATTATTCACAAATGAGAATGGTTATTTTCAAGTCAACATTTCAATCCTCCTGCTGTCCTGTTTCTCGTCCACCAAACCTCATTTTCAAAACGCAACAAACATTCACACACATATATAAAAGACAAAGCTTGAATCACAATTGTGGTGAATTCGAAGAATTTACAAATATTTTCCATTTCGAATCGACTGTGGGTTCGATCGTCACAAACAAAAGATTTGTGCTTCTGGTGTTGCACAGCGGGACTTCTTGGCTTTGCTGCACTTCGCTTTTTGCACTAGCTTGTATACAGCGGAACCTTTAAAACTGCTTTTGAAACCTTTTGTTTTGCGAAATCATCAACAATGTTTGCTGTTTTTTGTGTTTTTTTCGGTGAATATGAAGTTTTGCGTCAAATAAACATTTGCATACAACGAGCAGAATGGATGTGTGTAATGCATGCAAATCGAATGACGATGCTGAAGAGCCGTCCCTTGCAGAGAAATTTTCGAGTTTGCTTAAATTGTGTATTTTCAAAGATCTCATGCTTTATGATTTTTGATGCTCGGGGAAGAATTGCTTGATCAGTTGGAGCATTGCAATGAAGAAGAACAGAAACAGAAAATCCTTGAGCTGAAAGGGATATTGGAGGAAATGAACAAAAATGAACTTCAGTCTATTTCATCAATTGTGATGTTCAACAAGATGAACAAGATGATTGAAGAAAAGAAAATGCAATTGGAAAATGCAATTTTGCTGCTGAATCATGTTGGGTGTTGCAAAATGCTGAAAAATGTTTGGAATCAAAACTTTGAAAAATCTTCGTTGAGCAGAAGATTCGAACAGATGATTTTTGAAGAAGAAAAGAAAGAAAAAGAAAAAAGAAATGAAGATCTGCTTGCTAGCCTTTGCGAATGCTATCTTTTGCTTCACAACCTGTATTCTGAGAAGCTGATACCAATTTGTGTGCCTTGCCTTCTGAAATTTGCCTTGAAGAAAGAGGAAAGCGAGGAGACTCGAAAAGAAAAGGAAATGGCTTTATTAGTTTTAAGTCACATTGACAGATATTACGTATGGACATTGTTATTTCCTTTTTGATATTATTGCTATTTTCTAATTTTTAATTAGTTTTTAAGGCAAGAACTGTATTTGAAAGAAATTACAGAAATCATCAAAAATCATCAGGAGCATCACAATCTCACACAGCTTGCCTATCAGTCTGCTTGGGAATTTTTAATGAACCGATTTTACTTTGAAAATAGCTTGAAAGTTATTGTGAATGAGCTGCATTTTGGAAGAGAAGCAGCAAGAGAACTGGAAGAGCTAACAAGAAATATGGATTGGAAGAAGAAAGAAGAGAAAATGAACAAAGAAGAAGCGAAAGAAGTGCTGATAATTAGGAGATGGGTCGAAACGTTGAAGATTTATTTTCTCAGTTGTCGATTGTGGAATGAAGAATTTATTGGGCTTTTAAGCAGCATTGTACAGATTAATCGAGCAGCAAAAGGGAATAGTGGAGTAATTAGCAATCAATGCATTTATCCCTTGAAAATTGCATCAGAAAGGAGAGATGTGAGAGTTGAAGATTTGTTGAAAAGTGGTGCAATTGATGCTGTTTTGGAGGAGATACAGCAACGAACATTGAATGACTTAATTGTAAATGATTGCTTGAAATTCCTTGTGAATGTTTCAATAAAATTGAAAGAAAAAAATAAAGATGAAATGGAAGAAGAGGAAAGAAAGGCAACAAAAAAAGAGTTTTTGGAAAAGATGGAAGAAGAAGGATATGAAGATACCATCATCAGCTTTCATAAAATATTTGAATTTCTCAATAAAAAATATTATGATGATTTATCTTTGAGTATTTCCAATTATCTTGTGAATATTTGAGGAAATAGATTGCATTTTATAACTCTTAATTTTCAATTTTCTATTTTTCATTCATTTCACAAAAAGAAAAAAAATTGTTGAATTTTTGTTATTGTTTTAATTTCGTTTAACAAAAAAGAAAAGAAAAAGAAAAGAAAAAGAAAAAGAAAAGAAAGAAAGAAACACAAAATAATTTCCAATTTAAAAGTTAAAAACTGATTTTCACAAAATTTAGTGAGAGAGTGAAGGAATTTTTGTTAGGTTTTAAACAATTATTTTTTCGAACGCAAAAATTATTATTTCGTTAGATAAAATTATTTCGTTGATTGCAAATTTTATTTTTTTGAATGCAAAAATTCTCAATTTGATTAATTTTTGGTGTATTAAACCTTGTTCGAATCAAATCGTTCAATCCCAATAGATTTGCATAATTCTAAATCATAATTATTGATAGTGAAATAAACACATTTCTTGCCCCAAATAACCAAAACAAAATAAAAGAAACAACAAATTTTTGAAACGAATATTTCTAATGTTCATTTTTTGGAATGAAATAATAAAATGCCATTCAAAAATGTTCAATTTTTTTATCATTGGGTTTGTTTCTTATACATAAAGGTGTTTTATAACAAATTAAATTTCATTTTAATTTTGATTTTCAAAGATAACAAAAATTAAAAAGGGTTATGTCAGCCTATTGGAAAAGTACAAAAAAATCAAAATGGAATAAATAAATAAATTGAGAAAGAAACCGAATTAGCACAACCTGTAAGATGCGGATATAGCCTGAAATGTTAAAAATTTATCAACTTTTTCAAAAACACAAATACGAAACTCTTCAAAAATGTATTTTTATCTGTGTGAAAAAAAAAATTGATCACTTCAAATAAATGAAAATGAATATAAAACATCAAATAGTGAAAGACAACAGCAAAAGAAAAAATAAATAAAATTAAAAAAAATGAAACAAAATGAAGCAACAAATTATTTCCTCAAAAATCTCAAGAACTCTGCCCTGCCTCTTTCACTCATCTGCCAGTTCTTCTTCGTTTTCCTTCTTCCTCTTCTTCTTTTTCTTCTTTTTCTTCCTCTTCTTCTTTGAAGACTCCTCTTCCAAATCAGCTTCTTTCCCCTCACAAAAGCAATCTGATAGCTCCAATTCATTCAAATCAACAACTTCCATTCTTTCTTTCTCTTCTCCTTTTCTTTCTTCTGATATCCTGGTCCCATCTGAAGAAATTTCGCCTCTTTGTCCAATTTCTCTTGGATTTCTCTGCTTTTCCAAGCAATTTTCAGATGTTCCTTCATTTTCTGGCTTTGTATCTACAATTTGCTTTACGATTTCGGTTTTTTCTTTTGCTTTTGACTTGACTTTTGTTTTTGATTTAGTTTTTGTCTTTCTTTTTGTTTTTGTTTTATCTTTACCATTTGCTTCGTTTATTGACGAACCAAAATTCTCTTCAGGATCATAAACGTTTGAATTATCTATGCTATTCAGCAGATTTCCTTCATTCCTTTCATTTTTGCCATATTCTTCTTCCACAGCTGAATCTCTCCTGTCATCGCCCAAATTGCCTTCATTCTCTTTTTCCTTCATTTTGCTATCCAAAACTGCAAATTCCTTCACCACATCAAATTTTCCATTCATTTCTGCTTCTTTCATCAAATTTGCTTCGTCGATTTCAACAAACTCGTTTTGCTTTTGATTCAATTTCTTCCTTTTTTTCAATGAAATGACAACAATAACAACCACAATTGCCACCACAATCAGAACAACAAGAGGCACAACAATAGCAATAATAATCGTCTTTGAATTACTATTTTTTGAATCTTCTGTATTATTCGGATTACTCGGGTTATTCGGATCTTCCACATCTGTTCCATGTGAGCCATTTATATAGCCTGCTCTGTAAAACACAGGAAATCGCTGTGTTTCATACATCACATCTGAGCCAGGCTGTGCGGGGAAGATGATATAGCCTTGCAGAACTTGATCAAGTGGCTTAGTGTTATTGTACGAAGGGTCTTCAGAGGGCATTGTGGATATAAGTTGGGTGCCACTGGCATTATACATCGTGACTGGGTATTTGAAGTCCATATTCTGAACCTCATCGTGCAACGCCATGAAGATCTGGCAGCCGTAGAGATTGGATCCTTTGAAGTTCAATGTAAAGTTCCAGGGCTCCCCTTTCACTAAGCTGCCATTCACTGCTTCCACCACTGGTGTGTAGTACAGCGAGAGGAGCGATACTTCTTCATCAGCGTTGGAATTTCTGTTTTTAGAAGATAAAGACCGAACAGTTCCATCAGTACTTTCACTTGAATTTAACTTGGAGAACACTCTACGGCTGTTTGCTTTTTTCTGGGTCTGCTTCAAAAGAGGGTGATTTGCCTTGCATGGGACCTCAGCCAAGATCCACAATGAATCATTTGTCTTCAGCTCGTTCTCTCTCACTCCATTGAATTTTGTCCCTTCAAACGAAAGAGAAGTTTCTCCCACACAATGCACGTTGCGATACACTCCTCCTCTTGACGAGCTTTCTCTGTTGTTTGCAAATTCTCCATTTTTGATGAAAATTTCCTTTCCTTCCACGTCAAGTGCTCCTTGTGCCAGGCCATCAAACACACAGTCAATGATCTCTGCTTCCATTTGAGCATTCTTCAGACTTATAAGAGAAGCTGGCCATTCGCATTCTGATTGGACAGCATTAAATTGATGTTTTTGTGCTTTGTGAATCCAAAAGGGAAGAGAAAGTTGATTGGAAAAATGAGAATTCATCATTGAAGATGATATTTCTTCTGAAGAAAATTCTTTTTTCTCTTTCTCTTTTCCTTCTTTTTCTTCTTCCTCTTTTTCTTTTTCTTCTTTTTCTTCGTATATTTCGTTGTCATTAGCATTGGCTAAGTTACGACTGCTTATAAACGAATTATTCTTCATTGAAACCCTTTTCGATCGAATTTCAAACAGAGTCTTTGGATTTCTTGAATCAACTGGGAGGTTTGTAACTTTCGTATCTGTTATTGTCAGTTTTTCGCTATTTTCAGTTGCAAGAATAACAATATACTGAATGTTTGTATTTCCTGTGCTATTAACAAACTCCACATTGGAAAACGAAGCAGTTCCAGCATTGATTTTAAACAGCGCACCAAATTTGTTTGATCCCGTGCAAATGAACGTGAGATTTGCAACATCAATTGTTCTCTTGCTGATTATAAGAGGATCTTCCACTGTGCCTACAATTGGAGAGCTTGAAACAGAAATAAAAGACTTGCCTGTTATTTCATTTGAATACAATTTTGTGCTGTTTATTTCCATTTGACCATTTAGATTGACAATAATAGAGCCACTTCGAATGAACAAAGTGTTGTACATATTTGTGTTTAATCGAGTTGCAGCATAATCCAACGTTCGACACGGATATTTCTGACCGCCACAGAATTTGCCATCAATCGAATCTTCTGATCCAACTTCCACATCAGTCAACACACTCATTGGTTTTGCTTCAAACAAAGGAATAAACCATTCTTTTGCAGGAGAAGTCTCAATGAAATGGCCAACCCATTCATCGGTTGATGAAGATATTCCAGAAGGCAAACTGCTTTTCTCCATCGAGGCAACCAAGTTAACATTCTCAAAAAAGAGATTTTTGCCTTTTGTAGCATCATTTGCATCCCATTGAACATTGGAGTCCCAACTAATTGTTGGTATTGCAGTTTTTTCCGCAATTGAAAGATAAAATGCTCCTCCATAAACAGAATCACCATTATTATTTGCTTTTGTGGAGTGGCAGTTTTTAAAACTTCTTCCTTTCAGAATGAACTTCGATTCATGACCAAGATTCACACGCATAAATCCTCCATTTGATTGAGAAGTTGATGATTGTACAATAACACCCTTAAGAGTTATGCTTCCTTCTTCTGCTATTTCGATTTCAAAAGGTGAATTTGCACTAGCAATTGTTGAATTGCTTTGAACTAATGAAGCTAAATTGCAATTTTCAAATAAAACTGTACTTTTTGCATTTAAATGAAGAATTGGATGGTCTTTTGCTTCCATTCCAGATATTTGAAGGTTGTTTGCAGTAAATGAATCGAGATTCAAATCAAATAAAAGATAATTATGTATATTGTTTGCAGATGGAGATAAATATGTAATTGGTGTATCTGTCAATTTGAGTGAACCAGCTGTTGCCAAAAAGATAGAAGAATATCCAGCAGGTATGTTTCCTTCTGCCGGAATGGCCAAAATAACCAAATCAATTTGTGCTTCTCCACTTGTCTTGATAAATGCCTTCTTTGATTGTTGGTTTGATGGGAAATTGAATGGATTTGATTGAGATTTTGTTGGATTTGATTGAAAAGAAGATTCAAATGAAGAACAAAACTGTTCGCGAATACTAAATTCCAAAGTAATTGAAGGTGATGTTAGTCGTGAAGATGAAAAGAAAGAAGAAGATGAAGAAGAAGATGAAGAAGAAGATGAAGAAGAAGATGAAGAAGAAGATGAAGAAGAAGATGAAGAAGAAGATGAAGAAGAAGATGAAGAAGAAGATGAAGAAGAAGAAGATGAAGAAGAAGATGAAGAAGAAGATGAAGAAGAAGATGAAGAAGAAGAAGATGAAGAAGAAGATGAAGAAGAAGACGATGAAGGCCACTCAAAATCTTTATCTCCAGCAATCACAAACTGATTGTCTTCGAAATCAACCCCTTCTCCAAACACAATTGAAGAAGAAGAAGATGATGATGATGATGAACTATCAGCATTCAAAAATACAATTTGTTTGTAGAATCGCACATTTTCCATTGCTCGATGAACAGTAAAACAAGGAGAATTTTTATCATATCCACAATATATATCATCTTCTGAGCTTGAAGAAGAAACATATGTCTTCCATGAAACAAGTTTTGGAATAAGATTTTGATTATACCCATTTTTATCCTCCAAAATAACATCATTGCTTCCAAAACTGCCTTTATTCCTCACATTTACCACTCCCTGAAGCGTTACTGGCCATTTATCATAATCATAATTGCTGTTTTTCAGATACAAATAATTCCCCCTTTCAGCTTTGCATTCGTCAAAGCTCAGTCTTAAAAGCTGCACAAGTGTTTTATCCCAATCAGAAACATCTGCTTCTAAATAAATTGCTCCTCCTTTTCCAAAAGGAACCGAATTCCCTTCGGTATGAAACGAAGCACAATCAAAAAAATTGCAGTTATGAATCATTACAGTTGTGGGTGAATTTTGCAGATTTCCTGATTCATCTATAGCTTCTTGTGCTTCTATATGAATAGCTCCTCCTTCTCCTCCAACGCCAATTGAATGGCAGGATGAGAAATTGCTGTTTGTTATCTTCACAATTGATTGTTTTGGAAGAGGAAGAGAGAAAACCGAGCCTGAGCAAGGCTGATCTGTCTTTAGAACTGTAATTTCATTGAATTCTGAATTGTCCACAATCAATGAAAATATTTCATCAGCATTGGAATTCACAGAAATTGAAGGGGAAAGTTCCAAAATGAATGAAGAACGATACAATCTTTTCTTATTTGTGGGGATAACAGCAGTAGAATCAGCTTCATTCCCATCAAAAACGCAATCTTTGATAGAAACTGTTGCTTTTTGGGAGTTTGTTCCTCTTCCTTTCCACAAAACATAAACAGCTCCTCCAACGCAAGAATCGCCGCCAGCGCAAACGCAATCAATAAACTTGCAATTTTCTAGAGTAAAATAAGAAGTTCCATACAAAGTGCAGGCTAAACAAGCGCCTATTGATTCGGCATTGGAAACTCCAGAAGAAGAAGGTCCTGAGAATGAGTGAGAAGGAGATTTTACTGAAACACAGTGGCAATGAATGAAATTCGTGTTTGAAATAGAAACAGAATTTATGACAATGTCATCATCTTGCTGAAGATAAATAGCTCCTCCAAGCTTTTTCAGGTATATGTCTGTTGATCCGCTTTGTTGCGTGACATAGCAATTTTCAAAGGAACAAGAAGAAACAGAAAGAGAAGATTTATCCTTCATTTTTGCATAAACAGCCCCTCCTTCTGAATCAGAAGCAAGGCAAAAACAATTCTTGAATCTTGCATTAGAGAGAGAAAGAGAAGAACCTGATGGAACTTCGACATACACAGCGCCTCCTATTGCTTGTGTGTTTAAATGAGGGCCTTTCGAAACATAGCAGTTTGTATAAGTTCCACCAATGCTCATTGAATAGCTGGAAGAAGAAGTTGCATAATCTTCAATATAAAATGTTCCTCCTTTCAATGAAGTAATTCCATTTGCCTCTTCTTCATCACCAAAGATAGAAGAAGAAGAAATTGAAATTCTTCCATAGCTGTTTTGAATGATATGAGCAATAGCTCCTTCGCATTTGGGGCAATTAATCCGTTTGAATGTGCCGCCAAGGGAAATTTGGGAAGAACCAGAAGTTCGAATGATTTTAAGCAAAGAATTAGGATTGGAATAAATAAAAGAAACGTTTGTGAATTTAATTCCATCCAAAGAAAGCGTATTTTTTGTGGAAAAAGAGCATAATTCTGCTTGGTTAAGCAAAATATTGCTCGCGATGAATGTTTTAACAGTTGAGGGCTTTGATAGTGTTGCATCAAAAATACGATAAGACAAAGAAGAAGAAGAAGGATCAGAGAAGGTTATTTTAACATTCGAAACGGATAAAGAAGAAACAGAACTGTCTTCAATCAAAATCAAAGTGGAAGCATCACCCAATGAATTTGGTATTGCAAAAAGCAAGTTTTTGAACTCTGTTGAATTCGAGCAAGTCAAATAAGCAGTTGGAATTGATGATGATAAAGAAAAGACGATTCCATCGGTCAACTCTCCTTCAGAATAACTTTCATCTGATATCTGCATCCCTTGAAAACTCACAGCAACTTCTCCAATGTATTCCATTTGGTTAATATTCGCCATTTTGTCAATAAAAATGCTCTTTCCTAGAAAAGAGCCCGAACGAAGCACTTTTGTTATTGTTTTGCAGGCCTCAGATGCAACAAGCCCGCATTCGTGTCCATTTCTGTTATTATCATTTCCAGTGCTGCTAACAAATTGCTTCTTATTCTTCAAATGGGGAGATAAATCATAAGTAGTTGTCAAACTGCCTGAAGTTCCATATGCATATGTATCATCATCTATCGCCATTATTTCAGTGAAATTGCCTTTATTGAACTGGAAATGGCGAATAACGCTGGGAATATCGCTTCCTTCAAAGAAAATATGTTTCCCTCTCCTTGTGAAAGTAGTTCCGCTTTTATTTGTGGAGCAATCAGTGAACGAAAGGTTCTCGAATGTGATCGTATCGTATGCCAATGTTGATGGATTAGTCTTCATCACAGCATAAATTGCCCCTCCTTTCACATAACTGTCCATTGAAGAAGAACTAGTTGATGTTGCATAGCAATTCGTAAATGCCAAGTTTTTCAATAAAATTTTCGCCTCAGGCGGAGCTGTCACATAAATAGCACCTCCCAAAGGATAAACATTGTTGGATACATAACTTGATGAAGGAGTGCATTTGCTGTTAGTAAAGGAGCAACCAATAATGGAGACAACTTGATCATTGTCAGCTTCAGCATTTGGAAATTGTGAATTTTTCATTGAAATTTCTTCAAAGTTTGAAGAAATTTCATAATTTTCTTTGTTTTTTGCTCTTTTCAATAAACTTTGGCTTTCCGTTTCCTTCCATTCAACATAAATACAACCACCTTGAACTGCACTTATGGCTTCATTCGCTTCATTTCCTCCAAAATTAACCTCACTTATATAAAGTGAGCTTTTATCCTTCAGAACAATATTATAACATGCTCCTTTGCCATATGTTGTCTTCACTCCTTTGCATGTTCCTCCAGTGATTGTCATCTTTCCATTGAATTTTGCTCCATCTGAAGAAATAAATGGAATAACTTCATAGCGAAAGGGGGAAGTTGGGTTTGAGTTATGTGTGTGAGTCAGTGAGTTAATGTTGCAGCCAGTAATAGTAATCAAATTCGATGCAATATTCAAATAAGACTCGAAATATGTTGATGAAGACGTTGAACCTGATATTGCTTTGACTTCCACATTATTCATCACAAATTCTCCATCTGTCTTTCGAAACCCGTTTCTTATTTTCGAGCTGCTGTATGTAGTTGGATTGAAAGCAATGGTTATTGATTTGAACTCAACTTTTCCTCCTGTCGAGGTTATAAAAGAATCACAAAATTGATCGGAATTGAAAAACAAAGAAAATGCTTCATCAAATTCTGTTTGAGCCACTTCATTTGCTTGTTTTCTTGTGGCCGGTGCTTCGCTAAGTGCAAATTGTACCTCGGCCGTTCCTGAAGAAGGCGCTCGGAGCGTCCATGAAGTGTCGCCCGTGCTAGCAGCATAATCGCAATAAACTGTCCCACTCACTTCAACATCGTGTGTCTTCCAATTGCATTGTTTAAGAGCCATTCCTAATGATTTGCATGGAGTGCCTGACGAGCCATAATGCCCGCATCCAACTTCATCCACACCTAATTCACTAACATAATCTACTTTATTCCCTGCACAAACAGTCAAAAGATTGATTGATGGGCCAGAAGGTGAACCACACATGTAGAGATTATCGTATGTGTCAGGCCGACCGAGTTCAGTGTCCAAAAACACATCAGCAAAATGATAGTAGCTCAAAGCAATCGAACTTGTGTTCTGAATAAATAGCTTTTTCCCTTCGCTTCCTTTGCAGTTGCTATCAAATTGTACTTTTTCAAATTTCACGTGATTTTCATTGCAATCCATGCTCACATAAACACCTCCGCCAATTCCTGTACCAGAAAGGCTGCTTTCCTCGCTTTCTGATTTCGGAACACGATTCACCACTCCACAATGGCTGAATGAGCTGCTACGCACAATAAACACAGCTTCTTCTCCTTCTATTTTCATTCCTATTGCTCCTCCCGTCCCCTTTGCTGGAATAGCCGTCCAACAGCCATTGAATGAGCATCCAGTTATGCTCAATTTATCTCCTGCTTCGATTTGCCCTGATTGTTCATCTGAGATTGTTTTCGTATTTAAAACTCCAGAAATACATGAAGATCGCTTTAATTCTCCTTCTTGTCCAGAAGTGGCATGAATTGTGCTAACATTATTAAAATTCGAATCTTTAACCCATATTTGAGCTGCGCAGTTTTCTTTAGCTTTGCAACTTATAATTGACTCACCAGAAAACGAGAGGTCAGTAAATAGACATTTTTCTATGCACAAATCACCTCTTGTGACAAGAAAAACAGGAGATTTATTCGATTTTTCTGGTTCCATTTCAGAATTTGCCATAAGTTTGCATTGAAAAACGTTTATAACTCCTTTTTGTTCTGTGTTGATCTCAAAAAGAGCATTAAATGCCTCAGAATTCGGCTGATGCATGAAATTTATGTATTTAACAGAAATAATTCCCTTTAGAATGAAAGTAGCTGGCACATTCATTGGATTAGCTGGATTTGCTGATCCTTTCAGAGTCAAAGAGGAAGAAGCGGAAATTGTGGCTGTTGGTTCAATAAATGAAGATGTTTGAGTTGGTTCAGCTGGAGTGGGTCCAGTTAGAAGAAGAGATCTTTCTGAGTGTTTTGGAATAAAGGGGAGAAAAAAGAAAAAAATCAAATTAAAAAAAAAAAAAAGATTATGGATTGAAAAGAAAAAGAAAATTTATAAAAATATAATTGTTCACAGTAAAATAAATAATACAATAAAGAAATAATAATAAAAATAAAAGAAATAAATAAATAAACTCATTAACACAGACCCCAAAGATGGAACTTAGCTTTATAATTTCCTTTCATCAAATAGATCGTTTCCATTGTTTCCGATGGATTATTTGCTGCTGTTTCAAAAAGATGGCAATTGATTCTGGCCTGATAAAGGCATTTAGTTTCATTTGACAAGTCAATTTCGTTGTTTTCTTTGCTTCGATGCGAAGAAAAGGAAGATGAAGAAGTTGCACTTTCAACAAAAATTTCTTTTTTTGCTGTGGCATCTTGCATAATTCCAGTAAGTTCTTGCTGGTTAATACATACCCGGGGTTCGACAGAAGTTGACGCACAGTTTTTTAATGGATGGCTTGAAGAATTGAAGCTTGATGAAACAATAAGAGTATCTGTTCCTTTGAGGCCTGATATTGAATTCACTTTGTTGATCATAAACAAACAGAATGAGATTTCTGTTTCATCAGCATTAAAGGCATTGCAGGTTGACTGAATTGTCGACGATGAAAAAGAAGAAGAAGCTGAGTATGTTCGAGAAACTTCCACAATTTTAATACCTCCAGTCTCTGCTAATGCAACACACTCAGAAAACAGACAAAACTTAATTTTCATTGCCCCATCAAAGCAAGGAACAGACAAAGTGCTTCCCTTATTGCTACTTTGTGAATTGCATTTGTGAAACCAGCAATTTATAATTTCGCTTTGTCCAATTGAAACAAAAACACCACTTGCTTCTGTGTTCTGTGAAATTCCTTCAATGAAATGGCATCTGCTAATTTTTATCTGCTTTCCCTCGGAACAAATACAGCCTCCTAATCCACTTGATAGACAATTTCGAAAGACGCAGTCCTCAATCATCGTTTCGCTCGTTTTCATCCAGACAGCACCACCTCGTCCAACATTGCTTCCAACTTCACTGGAAATACAAGAAACATTCTCAAACAGAGTGTGCTTCAAAAGTAATTCCGCTGCTTCGCTTTCAGAAACGTAAAGTGCCCCATCATTCACGTTTGAAGTTGTGGAAATGTTGACGAAATCGCAATTTTCGAAGGAAAGAGAATTTTTTATTCCTGTTTTTTCTTGTCTTTGGCCGTATGATGCTCTGCTTCGTGTAAAAGTGGTGTTTTGCACGTAAAACTTGTCATATAAACATTTGTCAGACACGATAGAACCGAAGAAGTTTCCTTCAGTTGATTCGAAAATGCATCCGATGATTGATGTTCTGCATAATGTGCTTGTAGGTTTGTTATTGTGTTGCTTTGAAAGGTTATTTAATTTGGAAGAAGAAGAAAAGGAAATATTCGACAAATGCGCATTTGTTAGCAACACTCTTGATGTGAGTTCATCACCAAAAAATGGATTACTATTGAAAATACAAAAGTCCTTAAAGTAACTTGTGTCTACAGATAATAACGAGTCCGATTGTGTTGACTTCATCAAAGATCCAAATACAACATTTTTCGAAGTGAAAGAATGAATTGAGAAATTCGAAATTAAAACTTTTCCTCCATCAACAGAAAACAGAAACGAAGGAAATTTTTCGGTAGAAATAGTAGAAACGCTTGAAAGAACAATTTTGGATGTTGAATCGCAATTTACATATGGCTTTGAAGATGTTAGAATTATGTTTATCAGTTCACAGGTCAATGTTGAATTTTTAAGACTCATCGAAGAAAATGAATTCGTAACTGGATTAACAAATGTCTGACGAAAGGTTGTTTTAAGTTCTTCATATCTATTTTGCTCGTTAATACCTTGTCTGAAAGTTTCATGCGATTCTGAATAGATTTTTTGCACCGTTCTGTTGGAAATTTTATTATCAAAAAAGAAGTTAAGCAAAGCAAAAACATTTTCACTTCCATTTTGTAATTGACCGTGTGATAACAGAATGCATATAATCAACAATATAATGGACATTCGTTTTTAAAATCGAGAAAAATCAACAAAATAAAAATTGTAATTAATTAAATATGGGAAAAATAAATGCAAAATTGGGTTATGTCAAAAAAATTTGAGGAAGTTAAAAATCAAAAAATGTTTGTTTAATAAATTATGAAGAGATCAATTTTGTGTCCTGTCAAGAAGAAATGCGAAATGCGATGTTAATAAAAACGTTAAAAAAGGCCAGTTGATGTGAAAGCTTCAAATTGAAGCAGAGAAATAAATACTACCTTAAAAACACACATTTTCTAAAAGATGGTGATCTTTTTGAAAAGAATAACAATTTCATGATAAAATTAAAAAAAAAAAAAGATAAAAAAAAATTCTTTTTTAATTTAAACTTATTAGATATTAAAGGAAGAGAAGAAGAAGAAGAGAGAAAAGATGAAAAAAAAAAGAGAGAGAATGAAGAAAGAAGAAAAAGAAGAAAGCGAAGAAAGAGAAGAAGAAAAGAAAGAAGGAAAGAAAGAAGATTAAAAACAAAATTAATTGAATTGAGAAGGAGAAGAAGGAAAAACGATGCAACTTTTCGACAAATTCATAGGAACATTCCAAATTTGAGAGGAATTTGAACATTTCATTGAAAAATCATTTGTTTTTGGAGAAGAAGAAGAAGAAGAATTTTGAAGAGAAGAAGGAAAAGAAGAAAGAGAAGGAGAAGAAAGAGAAAGAGAAAGAGGAGGAGAAGGAGAAGGAGAAGAAGAAGAAAAAGAAGAAAGAGAAGAAGAAGAAGAAGAAGAAGAATTAATTTTTCTTTCTTCTTTTTCTTTTTCTTTCATTTTCATTTTCATTTTCTCCAAAATTCTTTTTTCAGAAGGAAAACCAAAATCAAAAGAAGAAGAAAGCAAAATTTTCTCTTCTTCTTTTCTTTCTCTTTCTCTTTCTCTTCTTCTTCTTCTCTCTTTCATTTCAATTTGTTTCTTCAACATTCTCATTTCTTCTTCTTTCTCTCTTCTTCTTTTGATTTCTTCTTCTTCTTCTTCTTTTTCCTCTTCTTCTTTTAATTTTTGCTTCAAAATTTCATCTTCTTCTTTTTTCTTTCTTTTTTCTTCGTTTTCTCTCATTTTCTTCTCTTTTATTTGCGTTTCAAGTGATTTTTTGAGCAAAAATTGAGAATTATTAAGAGAAGAAGAAGAAGAAGAAGAAGAAGAAGAAGAAAGAGGAAGAGAAGAAGAAAGAGAAGAAGAAAATATTGGATACTGAGAAAGAAAGAAAGAAAGAAAAAGAGAAAAAAATATAAAAAAAGAAAGATAAAGAAATATCAAAAGAAACAAAATTAAAAAAATAAATTTGTTGAATCAAAAAAAAAAAAGATAACATTTCATTCAAAAATTCTTTTTCTTCCTAAAAAAATCAAAATAAATAAAATATATAAAATATTGTTCATCATATGATAAAATCACTTATTTCTCCTTTATTTCTCTCTCTTTCTCTCTCTTTCTCTTTCTCTCTCTTTCTCTCTCTTTCTCTTTCTCTCTCTTTCTCTTTCTCTTTCTTTCTCTCTCTTTCTCTCTCTCTTTCTCTCTTTCTCTTTCTTTCTCTTTCTCTCTCTCTCTCTCTCTCTCTCTCTCTCTCTCTCTCTCTCTCTCTCTTTCTCTTTCTCTCTTTCTCTCTTTCTCTTTCTTCTCCTTCTTCTTCTCTCTCTCTCTCTATCTCTCCTCATTCATTCATTCATCCATTCATTCATCCATTCATTCATCAACACATACCTCAGTTGCTTCAAATGAATCTTCCATCTTCTTTTCCAATTCTTTTCTCTTCCTCTTCATCTCTATTTGCTTCTCTAATTCCTTCTTTAATTCCAATTTCTTCTTTTTTTCTCTCTCTTCTTCTTCTCTTCTTCTTCTTCTTTCTCTCTCTTCCATCTTCAAAATTCGTTTTTTTATCAAATTTTGCTCCTTTTTTTGGTTTTTCTTCTTTTCTTTTTCTTCTTTCTTCCTTTTGATAAATAAATTTTTCATTGTTTCATTCATTTCTTCTAATTCTTCTTCAAATTCTTCTTCTTCTTCTTCTTCTCTTTCTTCTTCTTCTGTTAAAATATAATCATCAAAATCATCATCATCATCTTCTTCTTCTTCTTTGTTTTCTCTTCTTTCTCTTTCTCCTTCTCTTTCTCTTTCTCTCTCTTCTCCAATCACAATTGATGTAGCTGAATATTCATTTGCCTCTTTCTTCTCTTTCTCTCTCTTTTCTCTCTGTTCTTTTGCTTGTTTCTGCAAATCTCTTAAATGTTCCTTCATTTTCTAAAAATAAAATAAAATAAAATAAAATAAAATAAAATAAAATAAAATAAAATATATAAATACATAAATACATAAATAAATAAGTATTTAAAATTATAAATTAAAATAAATATCAAAATATTCAAAAAAGTATAAAACAAGTAAAAACAAATGAAATATTCATTTAATTTAAAAAAAGAAAGAAAGAATCATGAAAATAATTGTCATAATACAAAATGAATGAATAAATAAGAAACAAATAAAAAACAAAAATATTAACAATAATAAAATGTTATATTTTTGTTTCATATTTCACATATTACACATATTTCATTTCATTTATTAATAAAATAGTATTTTCATGTATTAATAATTGTAAAAAAAGGTCATTATGATCTATTTCTTAACTTCACACTTTTTCTTTGAGATATTCTTCTTCAAATTGTTGCTCTTGTAATTTCTTCTGCATAAAACATTGCTCTCTCTCTATTTCCTGCTTTTCTCTTTCTCTTTCTTGTCTTTTTATTTCTTTCTTTGCTTCCAAAGTTTGCTTCATTTCGTTAAGTTGCTCCCGTTTTCGTTCAGCATCTTCCATTTTTGCTATCTTTTCATAAAGAAGATCTTGCTCTCTTCGTTTCTGAAGATAAGTCCTTTGCTTTTCCCTTTCTTTGCAGGATTCTTTAAATTTAATTTTCATCACATTGTCATTGGTGCAATTCTCCCTCCGAAATTCTGATGAATCTTGTGATAAAATACTTAAAAAAAGCATCTTCAAATTCAGTTGTATGCCAAACCACTAAAGTCATTTTGAAGTTCGTCGCCGTTTGAAAAATGTGAATATTTCAAATTAATAACTGTTGAAATGGGAGAATCTAAAAAAGACTTTAATGTAATCGTTTAAAAATTCGAATATCAAGAGTAAACTATGTTTGCAAGACTTATTAATAAATTTTTTAATATTCAATTAAAAAAGACAAATATGAAATTTATAAATCATATTTTTTATGAAAAACAAGTAAATTCACACTTGAGCTTCAACAATGTTTGAAGATATCTTTTTTGATGGCTAGTTGCAATAATTGGAAAAAATCCTAATAAAATCGCAAACTATTTCTTTAATATAAAAATCATACAGATAGAATAATGGAAGATCGTGTATTTGAAACAATATAGCGTGAAGGTGGGCTAGATGGTATTGAAATATCATAAAAACTAATTTAATGCATGTTACAATTCAAAGCACATTCAAAATTCACCCTTTTTATACCTCAGTAAATCAAAATCGTTCATAATAAAAAATGAATAATAAAATTATGTATTGAATAATCAATTTTGATCAGTGTTCTATAATTGGTTAGCAACTTTTGAAAAATCAATTTGAATATGATATTAATGAATTATTCCTGTGAGTCAATTGAAGAAATTTGTCTAAGCCTGTCTGACCTGACAAAATTTTTTTGTGTCAGTGACAAATTGACGGACGAGTCAATTTGACGTGTCATTTCCCATATTATTTTTAAAAACATTTCCCTTCCAATTATTAAAAACAAAATGGAATGTTTAATGAAATACATACTATGATTAACTGAATTGAAAAAAATTTTTGACAAATTTTGATCAAATTTGTCACAAAGTGTCAGTTGCGGAAATATAATTGATAATTATATATTAATCAACTTTCTTTTCCGTCTCAATGGCTGTTGATCGTTCGTTATTCATAAATGAGCTTTCTTTTTGTATTTAATTATTATTTTTATTTATAGTTTTTTTATTCATGTATTGAGAGCAATGAATTCAAAATAGATATTCATCAAAAGTGTTTATGAACTATCTGAGGCAGAAGATCAATACGAATGTGCGAATACGAAGAAATTCTAAATGAAAAAGCTGTCAGCATTGTTAAAATCAGTCCTTCTCTGACTTCTTCTCAAGAAACACTCAGTGAAGAATCAGATAATCATGCAATAGGCGAATTCAACAAAGATGTTTTCCATGAAGACGAAGATGATGTGATTTATGCTGGCACAAATAAAAAACTTCAAGTTATTCACGAAATTACAAAGGGGAAGGAGGATGAAGCTGTCGATTCAATTAAGAAGTAAATTGCATCTAATTGGCATATCAGAATATTTAAATCATTTAATAAATTTTTCAATAATTCATTAGGGAAGTTAACCGAGGAAACACAAGAAAATTTTGCATCGGTATTTAAAACTCACATTCATACAGAAACTTCAATTGGTTTTCTCGAGAGTCTATCGGTGTATTACAGTCATATTGCATCACAGGGTGGAACGGAAACTATTTTTACCAACATTTGTTTTTGCATTGCAACAGCTCCTTGTAGTGAATCTCCATGTGAACGACTTTTTTCTAGACTGAAGCGAATCGTCGGTGATCATAGGCATTCGCTTTCCTTTGATTCGCTAAATTCGTTGCTTCTTTTATAAATAACATTTACAACTCATTCTTTTTGAAATCAAATAATCATCGTTTGTAACTTTTCACCTCATTCAAATGATTGAGTTATTTCACATTTTATTTACTGAAAATTAAAAATTGAATTCCAAAAATTACAACTTTTATTTTTGTAAAACTAGAACATCTTATTTAATGTGAAAATAGTTCAGTAGTGTGTGATTATACGAAAAAAAAGCAATGCGATGAATTAAAAATCGATCTTATCAATTGCTCTTGGTTTATGTTTATGATAGGCAGATAATAAAATATCATTTAATTTCGAATGCTGTTCTTAAGCTAGAAAACAAAACTATTGCGTAATGATAGACATTTAATAAAGAATAAATGGGAAATGCTGCAACATGCGAAGTGGTGGAGATTGTGATATTGGCGCTTTTGGTTGCAATGTTGAGGAAAAGGATGTGACTCTGTTTCCTGAAGCAATTGCACTGACGGTGTTGGAGGAGCGAGAAGAGGCAGAGAAAGAAGAAAGGGGAATGATGAAACAGGTGTCTATCCGAAAGTATTCAGGTAGTTTACGGAAAGAATCAAACTGAATCTGGAGGAACTGCAAAAAGAAAAGCACCACTGGTTGTTGAGGAGCATGACTGGTTGGGCTGAGGTTTGTAAAAGAGGAAGCAGATACAGCAAAAGCATCGAGCTTGCAGGAAACCGCAGAAATTGAATTGTGATGTGCTTCGTCAGTAAAAGGAACTCAACAAAAGATTTCAAGTGCATAAGACAGTTAGAGAGAAGCTGCAGAAAAGTATGTGAGAACAACTGTTGATGAAATCGCAGAAAGTCCACGAAATGTGTGAAAATTTTGAAGATGGAGATGAATGTTTGATGATCTGAGAGGATTAAGTAAGATAGGACAGAGATAATGAGAGGGCTTTAGAAATAAAAAAAAGGAAAGAGATATTGGAAGTTCCTGAAGTAGGTTGTGAAGAAGAAAAAGAGAAAATGAGGGGAACATATAAGGAGGACACGTGTATTTATTGTAAGAGCTGTGCTAAAGTTGACGAAGTGCAAACTTTCACTTAGAGTGAAGATACAGAAAGAAGGATGGCTTTGATGATTAAGAAGAAGAAAAAGAAGAAAGAGAAGAAGAAGAAGAAGAAGAAGAAGAAGAAGAAGAAGAAGAAGAAGAAGAAGAAGAAGAAGAAGAAGAAGAAGAAGAAGAAGAAGAAGAAGAAGAAGAAGAAGCCATTTAATGCAGAAGAGAATGTTATTTAATCTGTGAATGAAGCAATTGCTCTGGAGAAATCATTTTGTTTTCTTTTCAATATTCAGATCACAAAATTCTGTTTGAATATCATTTGAATATCCGAACAATTCTTCCAAACACAGAGGCCAAAGATGAATGAATATTCGTTTGTTTTCTTTGATGATGAAATATAACTATTATTATAGCAACCGCTATTGCTTGAGACACTTCTTTAACTTTGCTTGTATCTCTTCCAGTTATTGCTGATAAATTATTTCCTTGTTTGAAAACGCCTTCTGTTTTCTTTGAATTGTCCAAAGCAGCCTTTCCTCTTCATTGATTTCCTTCTATTGCTAAACTCCGTAAGCAATATCATCATACACGAAATTTTTGTATCTTTTGATGACTTGTTTTCTCTCCTTCCATATTTCATTCGTTGGAAATACTGCCTTCGGACATGTTTTCGATTCATTGACATTTACGAGGCAGCTCGGCATTGATTCTTAGTTCGGCATAAGTGTAAAAAAACGCCTGCTTCAGTTTTATGATTTTCTTAATTTCAACACAATTATCATAAATAACATTAAAAAACAACACTTTTGGGTGGAGCAGTTTTATGATATTTCAACATAAATTTCATCAAAAAATTTTTTGTGATCAATCCCTTAATTAAAAATTTTCATAATCATCTTTTTCACTTGAAATGTTTAGTTGCAATAATAGAAAATCAATCTTTATGCAATACAGCTCAACTGAATGAAAACTCTTCTAAGATAATTGTTCTGAAGAATATTTGACTTTTATTTCGACTTTTTCATGAATAGTCATTAAATTCTTCATATTCTTTCTAACTGCAAAAACAAATCTTTGAAAGATTTTAGTACCAATTTGTTTATTTCAAATGAACAAGAGCTACAGGTCTTATCATTGTTTAATTTAGATATTTGATTAATATTTTATTCGAACTTGAGAATTCCACTCTTGACACGATAAAACATACGAGATTGTTTTTATTGTGAAAAAAACATGCTTTTGAATGTTTCAAAGTTTGACAGTAATCAATTTGAATATGTTGATTTTTCTATTAGCATTCTCTGTGCAAGGAAAACTTTATATGCACAAAATTTTGAACATTTCAATTTCTTTCGTTAGAAATAAAACATATCAAAAAACGAATAACCACATTCGAATATTTCGAGAAATATGATTCAATCTTAAGTTTTTAAATTGTCGATTATCTCTTTTCAGTTTCCTTGAAAACAATTCATAAAAATATGTTCAATTCTATTTAGATAATTATTAATGTTCTTTTACAAAAATTTCACTTATATTTATTTAGAATGTTGAACAATCAAATCAATTCATTTTGAAACATTGAATTTTGATCGAATGCATATGTGCATATTATCGAGTTTTTTTATAAAGTTATCGATCAATCATTCTAAATTAACGTTTTCAAAACAAAGATCAAATAACTTTTAAAGTTCCAAAGGATGGAGGATTATAAGAACATTTTCGAAACAATTTCTTTATGTGAATTTATTCAACGGTCAAATGGGAACAGCGATTTTGCAATAAAGATATTGAACAGTTTCAATTTCATCAAAAAATTCTCCAAATGTCATCGTTGTAAAGGTCATATGCATTTTGTTGATGGTGGAAAACGGGATGAATTTTATTACAAATGTTCAAAATGCGGAAAAAAACTCAACTGGAATCATTTCACTATCTTTTCAGAGTTCAGATTTTCACCATTTCAATTCATTTGCCTGCTATTTCATTTCTGGTATAAGCATTCAATTAGCGAAGTAACACATGAAACAAATCTTTCTAATAAAACAGTTTTAAAATTCAATCAAAAAATTAGAAGAATTTGCGGTTTCATTGAGATGGAATGCTTTGAAAAAATTGGTAAAAATCGAATCGTAGAAATTGACGAGACATTTGTGCACAAAAGAAAAAATGGAGTAGGAAGAATTCAGGATCAACAGTGGCTGTGGGGTGTGTGTGAAAGAAAGATGGAAGGAGCACCTCAGCACTTCAAAGTCGAATTTGTTGCCAACAGAACTGAGGAAACACTCATGTATTTCATAGAAAAGAATATTGATAAAAGCGCAATAGTTTACTCTGATATGTGGTCTTCTTATCAAGGTATAAAAATTGCAGGATACAAACACGATTGTGTGAATCATTCATTAAATTTTGTTAAACCTGAAGATAAAAATGTTCACACTCAAACCATCGAGTGTATGTGGTCTCATATTAAATGCCACATGAGAAAGCGTGGTAGAGTGCTTGAACAGACAAAGGAATATGCACTGGAATTTCAATATAGGTTTAACACAAAAAAATCAATTGCAAAGTTAATTTGTGATATGTGCTTAATCAATAGAAATGAATTGAATTCATATTTGATGACATATGAATCATGTGAAATGGAAATAAGAAGTGTGATTGAGAAAGAAAAAATATTGCAGCAATCAATATATATGATGAAAAAAAATGAAAAAGAAACAGAAAACGTTATTGAACTTTTTCATGAAGAAGATTTAGATAATTTTATTCGGAACAGAAAAGAATCATCAAAACTGAAAAAAGAAAGAGCACGCGAAAACAGAAAAATCAGAATGATTGATGAATTTGACAGTGAAGATGATCCAGCAAAAATAGAAAACGAAACAAAAACAGTTGAGATAACGAAAAGAAAGGAAAATAAAACGTTTGAAAAAGAGGAAAGAAAAAAAGAAAATAAGCAAAAGGAGCAGGAGATGGAGAAGGAAGAGAAGGAGATGGAGAAGGAAGAGAAGGAGATGGAGAAGGAAGAGAAGGAGATGGAGAAGGAAGAGAAGGAGAAGGAGAAGGAAGAGAAGGAGATGGAGAAGGAAGAGAAGGAGATGGAGAAGGAAGAGAAGGAGATGGAGAAGGAAGAGAAGGAGATGGAGAAGGAAGAGAAGGAGAAGGAGAAGGAAGAGAAGGAGATGGAGAAGGAAGAGAAGGAGATGGAGAAGGAAGAGAAGGAGAAGGAGAAGGAAGAGAAGGAGATGGAGAAGGATGATGAAGATGAAAAAACTTGTGGAACAACAAACTTATATTCAAGAAAGAAGTTCTCGAAAATAATTTCTGATTCAGAAACTATCATCCCAAGCAGAAGCAAGAATTTAAAAAGAAAAGCAGTATCAAGGCTCAGATCGAAAAGTGGACGATTCATAAAGCAAACAGATTTTCCATGTATTAAAGTTCTTCGCATGGAAGCTGATCGATTTTGTGAAATAAAAGATTTTCAGGCGAAAAAAAGATACTTGAAAGAAAAGAAAAAAGTTATATCGACTAAAACGAAAAAAATTCTGCGAAGCCATATTAAATCAAAGAGCATTGGATTAAAAGACAAACCTATTACACTTTAATCATGTCACGTTTTTTGCAGTTTTCTGATCAATAATTTCGAAATGAATCTGAATGATCTGACAAATTTTGAATTTTTCAGAAAATCAACTTTGGATAATTGAAATATTAATTAATGAATGAAAAGAAAAAGTTTCACAAGCAGTTTCAAATATTATGATTCTTGTAATGAATATTGAGCAGATAACTTTTGAAAGAAATGTAATTTGTTCGCAATAAACATGAGATAAGAATTTTCCACTCGATTGTTTTTGTCATTTTTCTTGTATTAGATTATTTTCGGGTTTCCATTGTAAAAGAATATTGCATGCGAGAAGAAATAACCTTCACAAGTGCAATTGGTATTTCGAAGACATGAAATTTTTCTATGAAAGAGTAACACAGTGCATCATAGTGAACAATTAACGCGAGTATTGAACGAAGCAATAAAAAGTCTTAACTTTGAATATTCTTTCTTATTTTTATCAGTCAATGTTCGTTAAGATAAATTGTTGTTTCATGGAAATTCAATCTTCGTGTGAATTAATTGATTCTATGAATAAAAATGATGCTCATGAGTAAGATTGTTATATGCGACATGTTTTTTTATGTCTTTTCAGATAGCTCAATGGCATATCTTAAATTGATAAAGTTACTTCCAACAAGCTACGTTAAACAAGCTGAAATACTCAATTTAACTGTGAAAAATTAATCAACGAAAAACTTATACAAACATTATAATGTTGTTTCGAAAACGACCGGCAGGAAAGTTTTAATAGTTGTCTTTTCAAATGATGATGAAGAAATTTAATCATGGGAAAAAAGAAACCTATTATAATATGGATTTGAAAAACATATTCAAAGAAAATAATTCAAAAATTGATTAACTGCAATAGTGATTCTGGTTGATCCTTATGCGGTTGCAGTTAACAAAATGAGAATATATCAAAGTCAAATTCAACAGGCTGTTCAGCTGCCCATGGAGGAGCAATTTGCGTTGATGGTCGACAATCATCTTCTGTTTATTCATTCTCAGATAATAGAGTGGGAGGTTGTAATATTAAGGGCATTTATGGAACTGGCTGGTATTTTTGGATTGGTGATTTCCCCTCAAATGGCAAATTCTTGTTTACCAAATGCAAATGCATTGCTAATTCCGGTGGTGATTCTGCTGGTTCACTCACATTTCATTACCCTCCGAATAGCAAGCCCAACATGTTTTCAATCGTTGAGAGTCAGTTCATCAATAATAAGTTAACTTCATCATCCTCATGGGGTGGTGCCGGAAAATCCTTTGATGGAACTTACTCTTGGATGAGTGGAATGAAATACATCACTTATTGTTTCTTCGATGGAAATACAGCAACTAATGGAAGAGGAAATGACGCGTTCTTCAGTGGAAGAAGCATCATTCAATCTTCATTTGAGAATTACGTTTCGGCTACCATTTCATCAAAATTCTTAAAAGCCAGTCCTTCTGGAAATGATGTTATCAACGTTTGCTCCCTTTCATCTGTTCTCTCCATTTCAACTTCAAAGAAATCCCACACGTAATTTTCCCTCCTTTTCTTCTTCTTCTTCTCTCTCTCCTCTTCTTCCATTTCCTTCCACTCCTCCTCCTCTTCCCCTTCCTCTTCCCCTTCCACAACTTCTTCTTCTTCTTCAATCGAATTCGAAAGATCCTCCAAAATGAAGAAGAAATCCAGCGCTGCTTCTGCTTCTCTTGCTGCTTCGCGTGCGAAAGCTGCTGCCTCCTTCACCATCACCCCGTTCACCACACACGAACACGAAGTCACTTCTGCTTTGTTTGTGCCTTTGATTGCGCATCCAACTGTGTTTGAGCACAAAGAGAACGTGCAAACATCAGCTTTTGCGCTGTCGACAGGAAGAATTGCAACGCCGCCTTGCTCTCCTGCTAGCTCGTTGACTTCGCCGTCTGCTCCAACTCCTGCTTCTTCTTCTTCCTCCTCCTCCTCTTCCTCTTCCTCTTCTTCTTTTTCCTCTTCTTACTCTTTTTCTTCTTCTTTTTCTTTTTCTACTTCTTCTCCTTCAATTTTTTTTCTTTTTTTTCTTCCTCTCTTCCTCTTAAATAACATCCTCTTCCATAACTTCTCCTCCTTTTTTTTCACAAGATCTTCAGTTCTTTTTCTTTGACTTCCTCGTAATCTTTTCTTTTCATCAGCATTCCCTCCCCTCATCTCTAATGTTCGCTCCTTTTCGTGTTAACTTCACTATCTCTATAAAACAAACTTTCTAATGAGATTAACTCGTCTTTACACAGGCTTCATCCAACTGAACGATGCCAAACTCTTTCGGGTCATTGATTTTTTCAATAGAGAAGAAACGCACCAGCTTTTCCAACTCTTCAAGTGTATCCTTTATGTGGAACCTTGCGTATTCGAAAGTTTGTGGAGAGATACAGCTGCGAGCATACCTTTCTCTGAGTTTGTTATGTCCATCATTCTTCCACACATTTACACAAAAATAATTTCGCTAAAGCGCATCATCGCAAGAACATTTGCTGTGGGGAACACGACATGTCTTGTTGACGATTTTCACCTCCTTCCTATCTCATTCTTTCTCTGCAACCTTTTCCTGATAACTATTTCGTTTGGATTCAATTATTCATGTTCACATCCGATGAACATAACCTCGTATAACATTATGCAAAGAGAGTCTTGATTGACAATGAAGCCTGTTCGATCAGAGAAAGAGATGGAAAATGAAAGGTTAAAGGAGAAAGAAAAAATATTGTAGGAGTTATTGTGTAGCATTTTTGTTTACAGTAATATAAGTTTTTTCTATATATCGATTTGAATTCAACTCCAAGACTTTTGGAATGTATGAAAATTTTGAATGACTGTATTTATCATATCACAAAAAAAATTAGAAATTTCTTCATTCTTCTTTCTGAAAATCACATTTTATTCGTTCATTCTAGAAATTGTTTTTTCCCCTTTTCATTGAAATTTTAAGAAGCAACAAAAAAGAAAGATCACTTTGGTTGTTCATTTATTTGGTAATTTTTCAAAATTTCACATTCTAAATGAAACAACATCAGACTGGTGAATTTTTCAAACAAAAATATTCACATCATATGAGTCTTTTTATCTCAAAAAAGTGAAAAAAATGATTGCCTTTATTTCAGCATGAAAAACATTCAATAAAAAAACGATCAATAAGCAACCAACTGTATGTTAAACAAATAAATTTCTGAATATAAGTGAAACATTTCCTTTTCTAATGTATATTCGTTCATTTATTATTGATAAAGTATTTATAAAATGTACTGGATGTGACTGCAAGACTAGCTTATTTTTTAAACAGAAAGAATTCAATATTAATAATAATAAATAAGTTTCAAACTCGATTTGAAGTGTTAATTAACATTGAATGTTTGAAATGTGCGTTAATTGATAATTCACATCGAAGCATTCACACAAAATACAAAAAAGAAATATATAAAAATTTTGTTATGGGACAGATCACAAATATTTATTTTTGATATTTTATGTCGATATCTCAAAAAACTGCTCCACCCAAAAGTGTTGTTTTTTTATGTTATTTATTATCACTTTTTATCATGAATGAAATCGTGAAAATGGAGGAGGTATTTTTTTACACTTATGCCCTTAGTTCAAATGAGCATGTTAAAAACAAATAGAGTGATGTATTGTTGGAGATGATTGAAGTTGAGAAGAGTCCGATGAAGTGACAGTTAATACGGAAGAAGACAAAGAAGAAGTCAAAGCGTTCGGTGATGAAATCATAAACCATTTTCTAAAAGCTATATTTGCTTGTTTCTTTCCGTCGATAATCAGAATGTGCAAAATGTTATCTTCCTCACAGTCTTCATATTAGATCGAAGACTTTCTCAATCCATAAACAGATATCATTGCATGTGCGAACAAAAATCTCAAATATAATGGTTTTTGTAAAGGTTATTTCCTTTTTCATTGCAATGTGATGCAAAGAGAATTTATCCATTTGTGCCATATATCTTCGCTACTGAATAAATTCTGTTTTTGTTTGATACGATTTTAAATAACTCTTTGTTTGAACGAAAACTTTGGGAAATTCTTCATTTTGCTCTGGATGATGAAAATGTTCAGTTGAAGTTAAATCGTGCAAGACTTCAGTAAGAATAAAATTTGTGAAAGATGTTGAAGTTGCACTCTCTATTCATTCGTTTGTTTTTTCTTCATTTCAATTCTTTGTTGTGCCAATCTTCTTTTCATAATCCTTTATCATCAACGGATGTTTCAGCATTTCTGATATTTTCTTCGTTTGCTGATTGTTGTTGAGCATTCACAATTTCTTTTGATCGTTTTCTTAATAGCTCCCTTAACCTTCGTTTCCACTTATCTTGTTTTAACACCATCACCGCCATTTCTCTTTGAAAATTCCTATGTTCAAAGAATCCCTATGAATTGCATAATCTCTTTAATCTCAAATTGCAACATCAAGAGTTCCAACCAGAGCTTCTTCAAAAGTGTCAATTAAATAATTTTGAACAACAATTTCATGAATGATATAACTTTAAAAATTCAATAGTTTGAAACTTTCAATGTCACATCCAATCAAACGAAAATCATTAAAAAATTATGTGGTTCAAATAATAATCAAAAACTTTTTCAAACTCTTTTTCTCAATGAATTTATTTTAACTTTTTGACATTTGAATTTTTTTTCAAAGACTAATTTGTGAACAAGGAAATGAATAAAATAAAAACGATATGGGTGATTTTTTTTGGTATCATAAAAAAAGATCAAAAATCGAAAATATAAAATCTATTGTGGTATTCATTGATCAAATAGATAAATTGATTTATTACAAGTATTTGGCTTTTTAAGCTATGATTTATGTGTGTTTTATTTATTTATAGAAAAAAAGCAAACCTTTTTAATGTTTCAAGTGAAATAGAATTTTTTGATCAAGTAAAATAAAAATGAACCAAAAACAAATAAATAAAACTTCAAAAAGAAAATGTTTATTTTATAACAGAAAAAACAAAACATTGAAAATAAAAAAAATTATGAAGAAGAACAGAAAAAAAGATAAGAAAACAAAAATTTTGAAACCAATTTAACAATAATAGTTATTTTTCTTTTTTTTCCTCACCTTTGTATAGCCAACAAATCCCCATTCCATTTATTCCATTCATAGGATTCATCTTACGAAAATAGATTTAGTGGCATATCAGATAAGTCTGAGTTCAACAGCTGATTCCCTCTCATTGCCCAGAATAACATTGATTTCAGAAGTGAAATTGAAGCTTATGCCTTTGGCAGACCCCAACAGACACCATATGCTTCCATCGAGTATGTTCTCAACGGCGGAATTTCCCTCCACCAAGACGCCTTTCTCACTCCCCTCACCTCAACATTTGTTCCAACTCAAACACTCACTTTCAGCACAGCTGATGCAAAAATCACAGGAAACGATATCCTTTTCTAATTTCATTAAAATTCCTTCCATTTACAAATTCTTGAATATTTTCCATATCATTAAAAATTTCTTGAGATTTCATCTTCTTTTCACCAGAAGTTTATTTTTTTCAAAATCCTCAATGTCAGCTCAAATAAAAATATTTCTCCGAAATTTCCTTTAAGTTTCTCCTTTTCATCAAATGCAAATTCTGCTGTTGCTTAAAGGAATCATCTATTTCATCTCTTCAAAATGAATTTATGCAAATATGAAGGCTTTTCTTAAATATCTGTTTCCTCAGCTTTCCAATACAATTTTTCTATCTGCCATTCGTTCCATTTTTTATGGAATTGCACTTCAAATATTGATTTTCCATAAATAGGTTTCTCTCCTCATTATTTCATCTTCCGCAACTTTTTGAAGGCGCACGATGTTGTGAAATCTCTCGAAAACTATCCCTGCAACTGTTTGTTCAAAGAAAAAATTTCCCGCCTTGTTCTTTCTGTTTCCTGAAATTCTTTCAATCTTAAAATGAAAAAGTCAGAATCGATTTTCTTGTTGATTTCGTGCCTTCTGATCAGCTTTTCTTGGTTTAAAATAGTTCTCTCATTTTCATATAACTTCAGCTGGCATTCTATGTATGAATAAATAATTATCTGTGCTTTTGAATAGAAATGAAAGATAAGAAACAATATCGAATTTGAGGGGAGTTTATTGAAAGAGAAGGAGATGAAGATAGAGCAGATAGTGTAAGTGGAGAAAGTGAGACAGGAGCTGCAGGAAAAGCAGAAGATGGAAGTTTAGCTTGGGATTGTAGTGAAGGAGATAAAGATGTCCAGAGAGAAGGAGAAGATTTCTGTTGGATATTCAAAAACAATGAAGAATTAGCTTGTGAAGAAGAGCAGCGAGAAAGAGGATGAAGAGCAATGTTCACGTTTGAAGCAAGATCAGCAGCTGAATCAAAAGGTGCAACCAAATTGAGGGCAGGGCATTTCTGAATCAGATCCATCGCCATTGAATTCTGCGATGTGAAGAAAGATGCCAACTTTGAGAACGAAAGCGAAGAAAACAGCTTCGACAGCGCATCTCTTCTCCCAGGCACACTGCTCTGACCGAATGTTCTAATCCCTTTCTCCTTCTGAAACAGCAGAGGTGATCCTTTCCCCGCTCCTTTCCTTCCATTTCTTTGTGTCACTTCTGCTTCCTCTTTGAACGGTCACCAGCCCCTCTACTTCATCCCTCTTCCTCTTCGCAGCTCCGCCCGGCTCTGCCTCAGCCCGCTTTTCAGTGCGCTCATCAGATCCAACCGCGTTCTTGTCTGCCTCGCGTCGACTGCTGCATACACAGGCACTTTCCGCATCTTCCCACAAATTGCCCATTTTCCTCGCTTTTGATACGCACATAACGGCAGGGCACATCCAATTCATCTCTCAAATCATCAAAGTCAGAATAAGCGAGGTCATTCAGCATGCTGTCCAATTTCCGCTCTCTTGTCAAAAATGGAGTTTGGCTTTCTTTCGCCTCTTGCTGCACCTCGCTTGTCATTTTGTTCTCCTTCTGGTTAATCGGCGTGCCAGTCTCACGGTGTGGCTGTAATATTCCTTGGATGCTGCTAAACAGATTCTTGTCTTTTTCTTCTTTCTCAATTTTCCTGCGCTCCCGCTCTTCTTGCTCTTCTTTCTTCTTCCGTATTTCCTGCAGTTTTATCAGCCGAAGCAGGTTTTCTCTCTGATCATCAGATTACAATTAATAAAACGTGATCTTCGCTTCTTCATCGTCCACTTTCTCTTTCTCATTCTGAAACTCATCTGGTATCGCCTTTGTCTCTTCTTTGTCCAAATCCTTCATCCCCATCACATTCAACATCACCACTCCTCCAACAACAACAACAACAGGTGACGGAAGCGTTGTTGATGCACCAATAGCTCCTCTCCCCGTCTCCATCCTCCGTCCATTCGCTTCCCTCGCGTAAAGTGTATCGTTCCAAAGGCGCATCTTCCTGAAGAATATTGTTTAGGCTGCGGAGAAGGTGATGGTGTTGTGTTCTGTTGCTGCTGTTTTTGCTGGGCTTGTGATGAAAGTGGCTCTTGTTTTGGCTCATCATTGTTCGTTTTGCCTTTTTTGTTGTTTTGAACAGACTCTTTTGTATTTGTAATCTTTTCTGCTTCCGTTTGATTATATTTGCTTTTGAAACAACTGCTTTGGGGTTGTTCGAATCATCATCATCTTCTTCCTCCTCCTCATCTTTCGTGCAATCTTCATCGCCTTCAACTTCTTCCTTGTTTCCATTTGCATTCACAGAATTATTCCATTCTTTCTCTTCTTTTCCGTCTTCTTTATCATCTCCTTCATTTTTAGCAGCATTCACACTCATTCCTGGTCTTTTTATTGATCGTCAATCGGTGCAGGAGAAATCAGCTTGTTTGGAATGAACATCAAAAGCACTTCATTCACAACAGAATCACGTTGAAGCTCAAGTGCCTGGTAATACTTTCGCATCAATCTCTTTTTTTCTCTCTGTTTGTGTCTCTTCTCTCTTCGCTGTTCTTCATCACTGATGACGGAACTGTCGGAAAGGTATTCATTTTCTTCATTTTTCTTTGTTTCCTTCAGAGAATTTCTTCTAATCAATGATAAACTCTCGCTTTCTTCTGTTTTAACTTTATTTTCATTTTCTTCATCATTGTTATCTCCATCATTTACAGGCTTCAATACCTTCCTCAACTTAATTTGTTCTCTTGTTCTTTTTTCCTCTATTCTCTTGTTCCTAACTTCTCTTTTTCGCTCTCTCTCTTTCTCTCTTCCTTTTCTCCAGATTCTTCGCATACCGCTCCACCATCTGAAACTCTGCAAACAGCGGAAGCGCCTCAAACATGTCCAGCTGTGGAACAAAATATTGTCTTTTCCTTCTTCATTTTAGCTGTCGCTTCATCCTTTTTATCTGCTGGTCTTCTTTTGTCAGGAATTTGTTTCGAAAAAATCGACGCGATGAGGAAAAGTTGAAGCAGAAGTTGAAGAAGAAGAAGAAGAAGAAGAAGAAGAAGAAGAAGTTGCAGCAATCGCTTTATCAGCCCCATTTCCCTCTCTCAAATCACTCCCATTCTTGTCTCTCTTTCTGCTGTCTGCAATCGAGTCGAGCCAAACGGAGCCATAGGCAACACCTCCTCTTCGATCTCATACGTTCTCATAAACAGCATCTCATCCCTCTTTTCGCTTCTGTGTATTTCCGGAAACAGCTGGCCACACAACTGCAATGGCATTGTTTTGCATGTGCGAATCATCAGCAGCTTCTCGCAATGCGCCTGCGCATTCATCTTGCTGTTCTCCAAACCTTGCAGCTGCTTTGCCACCTGCTTGAACATCAGCGTATGCTTCATCAGTCTCTCTCTCTCCCTCTCTCTTTCCTTCAATTTCCTTCTTGCTCTGTTGTGATTGTTCTCTGCAATGCGCAAAATCATCTCGAAAGCCAGTCAAATCTGCTCGCTTCCTCCTCCAGCTTCCCACCTCTCGCTCGACCTGATGCTTCTTTCCCTCCTCTTTCCCTTTCAAAATAGCACAAACCACAGTGGAACAGAAAGGTTGTGCAGTTGATGCTATTTCAAAACCTTTCTGGAGTTGACAGAGTACTTCGTCCATCGCTCGACACAGACGAAACATTCGAAATGGACAAGGGAGTGGAACAGGTGGCTGAACAGGCGGAGCAAGAAGATGTTGTTTGAAAAGAACAGCAAAGATTTTTTATTGCAACTATCTTTCTTTGATAAGGTTCAAAGCCGAGCTCTATGGTTGAAATACGTTCAGCTCGAGGACAGTAATGAATGGGAAGTGAGAATCTTGTTTGGGATTGGAAATTAACCAGAAAAAAACGAAAAAAGGAGTTGCTAATGCTGAAGTGAAAGAAATAAAAGAAATGAAGAGGAAGAGGCAAAATTTAATGAAAAAGAAGGAGGAAGAGGCAAAGGAATATGATTTCTGGGTTAATTTTGAGATTTTCCATATGAAATTCTTTGGTTATTTAAGCGAGAAATGCGAGAAGGAGAAGGAGAGAGAGAAGAGGAGGAGGAGGACAAAGAGGAAGAGGAAGAAGCATTTAAAGATTCCACTTCACATCCATTCACAGAATTCTCTTCTTTCGAAAAGCTGTATCTGATCATCTTGCTTTTTTTATTAGAATCCTCTGGAACACTTATTGTCCATTCAACCTCTTGCTCCACATCACACAATTCTCTGATCCGCCCGATCTTCCCAACAACAAAGTACAACGACAAAAGCTGGCTGTACAAGTTCCTCCCTGCCGAAACAGCAGAATGTTACATCTACAGCACCATCAGCAGAAAATACGTGTTTCTCCCCGCAGCTTTCAAGACAACCGCAGTCAGATAAGTCAACAGCTCAAGCACATCATAACACCAGCTGGTGATGTTTGCAACCAGCGCACGCACACTTTCCCTGTAAAACTCCACATCGCACTGACTTCTGCACAGCTCCCTTTGCCTCTCCTCCACCGCCTCCTGCACTCCAAACGCCCTGATCGTTGCCGCTCCTTCCACACACTGCTTGAAAAAGCTCCCTGAATCGCTTCGGACAGTAACCAACGATCGGTCAATGCGGCGCTTTGCTAGGGACGTTGAATGGCTGATCAGCGCCATCGCACTCGTTGCCAGCACAACAGGCAGCAGAAGCGCCGGGATCTCTGAATGTCTCGCCACCAGTGCCAAGGGCAGCTTCGCGAGGGAGGAGGCAGTGGCAGTGAAGGAGTGGAGCACGCTGTAGCTGATGGGGTTCACTGCATTCAGCTTTCTGTACAACATGCTGGCGGGTGTGGTGTCGAAGAAGCGCATCGGCGCGTGGAAGAGCTTTGTGTACATGTCTGTCTTGATGGCATGGGCAGACTGCTGCTGAAAGTGGTTGCTCAGCAGACGCACAGGAATCTTGCTGAATGAAGAGAAGAGACTCGTGGCAATGTAGAGGAAGAACAAGAAGCCTGATGAAAGATTGAAGCGGCTCAGAAAGGAGAACAGAAACGTTTGCTTCTTCTGTTTCTTCTGCTTTTTGTGTTTGAAGGCGTTTTTATGAGGTGAATGTTTGGATGCTCTTGCTTTGGAATTGCCACTATTTTTGTGATTGTTTTCTTGAGATGACGGTGGTGGTGATGATAAAACTGAATCATTCAATGAAGATTCATTCAATGTTTGGTTCAAAATTAATTTTTCTTTTCTTCTCCTCCTCCCCTCTCTTTTCTCCTCCAAGTCCATTGAGTGTCCTGTTCATATGGTCCATCTGTGCATCCTTCGCAGTCCACGTGTTGAGCACAGTGCTCTTCCCTTTCTGAGCAACGTTGCTCAGCACAATCTCCAGCAGCGCCAAGAACAGCAGGAAAAACGATGCATGCTTGAAATACCACAAAACAGAGGAGAGAGATACAGAATCAGCCTCCATGTCAATGGACTCCTTCAGATGCCCCAGTTCAGAGGGAGAAGGAGAAGGAGAGGAGGAAGAGGAAGAGGAAGAAGAGGATGGAGAAGGAGAAAGAGAAATAGGAGTTTGAATGATTGAAGAAGAAGAAGAAGATAATAGTGAAGGTGAATGTGAAATGGGTGAAATGCATGGAGACGGTGAAGTGTTTGAATGAGTTAAGTTGAATGGAGAAGAAGAAGAAGATGATGATGATGGAGAAGGAATGTCATTTGCATCTTTAATCTTCTTCTCACAATTGTTTTCGAAATTATCTCCCAATATTTCTCTTTCTTTTCACTTCTTCCTCTTCTTCCTCTTCTCCTCCTCCTTTCCTTCCTTCCTTCTTTTCCTTCACCATCATCACCATCTCCTTCACAATCCCCTTAAACTCCTCCGCCACGCCTATCTTTCTGATCCTCCCAT
Source organism: Monocercomonoides exilis (assembly GCF_001643675.1). Classification (NCBI taxonomy): domain Eukaryota; phylum Preaxostyla; order Oxymonadida; family Polymastigidae; genus Monocercomonoides; species Monocercomonoides exilis. The sequence goes on from NW_027150595.1 coordinate 364,073, forward strand.
ACTCCTCCATCGCGATGGCTGTGTCAAAATAAGGCAGATATTTCGCGTGATGTGTTGCCAACAGCACAGCCTTCCCTTTCAGTAGCTGGCTGATACACTTTGCGACCAGTGCTTGTCCTATATGAGCATCGGCACTCGCCAAAATGTTATCCAACGCAAACACCTCAGCCGATGAATAGACCGCCCTTGCCAGAGCTATCCTCATTCGCTGCCCGCCCGACAGGTTGTATCCTCTTTTGCCCACTTCTGCTTCGTCTCCGCCAGGAACAATGGCCAAGTTTTGTTCCAGACAACATGCTTGAATGACACAAGTGTAGCGGACGGGGTCGAAGGAAGTGTGGAAGAGGATGTTGGATTCGATGGTATCGTTGAAGATGAAGGGAATCTGTGATTGAAATGATGGAGGAACAGATTTGTGATGTATATTAGAAGGAGAATAAAAAACTTAAATATAATCAGAAAAAGAAATGATAAATATAATGATTATAAGAGATAAAGTTATTAAAATAATAATTATAAATAATAAATAATTTTCTTTTATTCTTTCTAACTTACACACCTGGTACACATAAGCCATCTTTCCCCTCAAATAACCTTTCCATTCCAAACAAACTGTTTCTCCCAGAATCAACACAAGCAGTGCTGATTTGCCATAGCCAACAGGGCCGAAGAGGATTGTGTGGGAATGTCTTGAAAGAGAGATGAGGATGGAGGTGAAATAGATGAAGAAAAAGACAAAATATGCTTATTTTCGAATAAGTTGAGAAAACATTATCTTCTGTTGCTTCTAACGCGAAGCTGCGAAGGAGAGAACAGCATTGTTTATGTCAAATGGAAGAGTAGTGAATTGGGCGTATCTTTTGAAGAACACAACAGAAGAAGAAGTAGTAAATTACAATATGAATTATATCTTATGCAATTTCCTCAATAAACGAAGTTTTTCATAAGATAATCAAATTTTATTTTTCTTGTTATAAACCCATTTCAAATTTCGAATTTTTTGTTGATCTGCAATTTGCAGAAATGATAATTTTTTGACTGTAAATGGTACAAATGATATAAAGAAGAGATAAATATACGCAAAAACGATTTCTGCAAATTTCCAAGTAATTAAAGTCTTTCATTGATCAATAAGATCAAATCGAACAATTTTCAGAAAGAATAATTTTCGAAACATTTTTAATATAAATATTCTTAATTTATTAATTTCAATCGATGCAATAAATTTTCATTGTTAATAATTTATCATCATTAAAAAAAATTTTTTTTGCAAAAACTTATCATTTACCAAAAAAAAAATTATTAAAAAATAATCCTATTTCAACTTAAATCATTTTTTTTTATAAACACAAAAATAACTATTATATTAATTTAAATTTTGATTGAGACAGTAATGCTGATTTTTTGTATTATAAATGACATTTTTAATATTTTTTTAGAAATTCAAATTTTGTTGTTTGATGATTTTTTTTTTTTTTGATAAAGTCCAAAAGGAGTTGAGATTCATGTCAATTTTGACTCTTCAATAATTTTTGGAAGGATAATTTTAAAAAAGAATAATTAATTCTCTCCAACTCTTTAAATATTCGATTTGTCAATTTTTCTTGTGGTCAATTCAAAGCCCTTTCATTATAAAAGAATTAAGAAAAATGTTTCATATATTTGAGCAAAAGCATATATATTTATTTTATCATCTAACCATAATAAAAATACTTTCAAAACAAAAATGTTTTTATCAAAACCTCAATCAACTCTTAATTCAAGATGCAAAGTTTTATGGAATGAAATAAAACGCATCGGCGGAAATGACGTGGATTCGTTGCTTGCCTATTTGTTTTACACTTACAGGCAATCATCTTCAGTTATTAACGATTTGCTGAAGTCATTGAACGGTTTGATTTTTATTTTGACGAGTTTTATATAGAAAATTTCATGAACTGTCATCCTTGTCATTTTCTTATTTTTTTGTTTATTATTTATTTTTTTTCAAACAGAATATCACATAAAGCTGCTGGAAGACTTGTCTGTGGTGTATAACAACGCTCCGTTGCACACTCAGACAACAATGCTTCAAGCGCTGTCACGCAACACATCATTTTCCGATTTACAGGACTATGGATATGATGTCACAGAAGGAAAATTTATTTACGCGAAGCAAACGCTCAAAAAGAACCAAGGATTTATCATTCAGCCTCAAAAACCTCATCTTCCGTCTTGCAAAAGTGGTTTGTGTTTATTAAATTTTTTTGTGTGATTTTCTCTGTTTATTTTAGGCTTAAATGAACAGGACTGGGAAAAGGGCAACAACTGGATGTTAGCCCATTCAACTGAAGCCTCAACTTCGCTTCAGTCAGCAAAGAAAAAGCAGCGAGCTGAGCCAGATTACGCCAGATTTATTGATGAAGATGCATGGGAAAATGATATTGTTACAGAAAACTCTTCTTCAAATAAAAAACAATCTTCTTTATCTTCAACATCATCTCAACAAAACAAAAAATCTGATACCATTTCACATGAAAATTCTTCTTCAACAAATTCTTCTCCATCTCAAGCCGTTGATGCCCCAATCAGCACTCCAATTAGGAGAGAAAAGGGTTCAACAAAAAGAAAAACAAATAAAAGCCCACACAAACGTCATTCGTCACCTTCTCCAATTCCAATTTACAAATTCTTCAAAACAAAAAAATCATCAACATCTTCCTCATCTTCCTCATCTTCCTCCTCATCCTCATCCTCCTCATCCTCCTCATCCTCCTCATCATCCTCTTCATCCTCCTCCTCATCATCATCATCCTCCTCCTCGTCCTCCTCATCTTCCAAAAAGCAACAAAATGCAACAACAAACACTTCTTCCTTCAGCAACAATGACGTGTGGGTGAGTGATCAATTAATTGAATATGCCACTTCACCGACTCTTATTCCACCACAAGCATTTCAAAATCTTTTTTCATCGTTTTCAAAAGAGAACAACACTTATTCGTATCAACATAACACACCAGCCGATGAGAATGTTATTTCACATCATGATAAAACTGCACAGATCACGATGAATAACAATCAAACAGATTTTCCTCATTCAAATTCTTCTCCTTCTTCATCGACCTCTTCAAAAATAATATCATCAAATTCTTCTTCATCAACATCAATAAAAGGATTAATCAATTTAGGAAACACATGCTATCTTGCATCTCTTCTTCAATGCTTCTCTTCGATAACATCTCAAAAACCATTCTTATTTAAAAAGCAAACAGCAATAAAAACAATGTCTTCTCGTGTTTTGAGTGTTTGTCAGCAACTTGCCAAAGATGGTTCATCAGTGCGTTCGTGGGTCCCATCACTGATCAACAAATGGGAAACATTTTGCGGATACAGCAGCAGGCAGCAACAGAATGTGATTGAAGCATTTGACAATCTTCATCAACTTCTTCATAACGATAAAATGATTGAAAAGGATACTTTTAATCCTGTTCTTATCACTCATCTCAAATGTCAAAAATGTCAAAAAATTTCATCACATTTCAACGAAGCTTGTTGCAATATTGTCATCAATACATCATCACCTCACAAAGGTTTATCTTCACTTTTTGCAACAGAAATATTGGATGGAAAGAATAACGTTTATTGCGATGAATGCAAAGATAAATGCTGTGCTGCTCGATGGGAGGAAATGGCTGCATTTCCAGAGGTGCTAGCCCTCTGTCACGAATGCACTGAAACTGCTTGCTCTGCACCTACAAAAACCTTCGTCATGGAGACCGATAGAGTGAATCAGCGCTCGTTTTGCAAAGGGTTTTCAAATAATAATTTTCCTCATCTCCTGGAGAACAATAAAGAAGTGTATTTTTATCATTTTGTTGGGCAGATTCTTCATAAACAATTGGATCAAAGAAGTGGCCATTATATCGCTGTCATCAAAAGAAATAGAGGAAACGATGTCTCATGGAATATTTGCAACGATGCTGATGTGACAGAACTGAACATCGAAAATTGGACAAAGGCATGGAAGGATCTTTACGAACAAGGTTACACTCCATCACTCTCATTCTATGCCAAAGAAAAAACAAAACCAACGTTTTCAACTATTCAATTTGGGGGTTCCTCCTCTTCTTCAGAAACATCTAATAACAACACTTTAAATAATACATCAACAACAACAACATCATCATCATCGTCTCCATTCATCACTCCACCACATCGAACCACTTCCATTCCACAACTATCATCATCAATCACAACTGACTATGGATTGGAAGCACTAAAAGATAGAAGAAAGAAAACGGGCATCTTTTCTCCCAATGAAAAGAGATTAATCTTCAAGCCCAAAACGAAACTGTGGAGTGAGTTTACTGAAGAAACAAAAATCAAAGTTTCTCTTTCCCACTTCTACAAACTCACTACCAACTTCTCCAAAGCGAAAAGACGAACGGATCTCTGCGGCATGTGTGAGAAGTTGGACTATCTCGAGAACAAACTTAAATCTTCTCAAAACAAAAATGGACTTTCTTCTGCCGAGTTTCACACCCTGAAACTACTTCGTCAACATCGTCTTGTTGCAGAAATGCAACGGAAACATTATCAATCAACTGTTGACAATCTGAAAGAGGGAGAAGCAGTCTTCGTCTTCGACTTTAAAGAAAAATGGAAACTCCCCATCAGAAAAAATCAACTTCAACAAGAATTCTTTAATTACCAACAAGTTTCTCAATTCACAATCATCTCTCTTCAAAAAATTAATAATCAACAAATAAAAAGAACTTTCAACTTCTTCTCCGACTGCCTTTCAAATGATCACAGATTTGTTATTGAGTGTCTGGAATCTGTGATCAAAAGACACTTCTTCTCAGACACTCACACTTTTAAGTTCTTCTGCGATTCGGGCCCACACAACCGAAATCGCTTCCTTCTTCATTTCATCCTCTCCAAACAATCGAAACTTCTTAAAAAGAAAAACACTCAACTCAACTTCTTCGCTGAGCATCATGGAAAAAATATCTGTGATAGTGAATTTGGTGCGTTAGTGAATGCAATCGACAACAATCTATCTACTGAACACATCACCACACTTCATGATTTGATCAACTTCTTCGAAAACAATATGAACACTTCGACATCAGCTTCTTCAACTTCACAATCAAACATTTTCTCAACATCATCATCTAACTTTTCACCATCTTCAACATCTGTCAATAACTTTGAGCATGAGAGGTACTTTGAAGAATATGTACCATCTCAGCAAATTTCATGGCCATCTCTGTCAGTCCCTCACATGAAGGACTACTTGTATTTTGAGCGCAAAGGCTCATTTGTCTGTGCTTCAGCTGTTGGATATCTTCCTCAACGCTCTCTGGTTGCCCTCGAATCTTCGACAATGAAAGAAAAAGTCCAAAGATCAAGAAAGTCATTTCACTCTGATATCACATCATCTAACTCTTCTCTTCTTTCTCAATCTTCTCAAGATCTTCTTTCAAGGAGATTTGAGCTTCTTCTCGACTCTTCTTCTTTTAATGAATCTCAAAATTGTTCTTTTGGTGTCCCCTATTAAGAAACTAGTTGTTGTGTATGCTTAGCTGGCACTCTATCGGAAGGGTGCTGGACATGACTGTTCGTATTAGATATTGCAGCCTTCGGGCTGCTTTATCCGGACCTGGATACGACGAACAGCCTCCCAGGTGCACAATAGTTAGAATCCGATTGTTTTCTTGCGGTTTTTGTCCCTATAATGTCCCTATTAATAAATTGGTTATTGTCCCACTTATTCATGTATATATCGAGATTCATTAATAGATAGAGTTGTGAAGGAATTCATTGATCTTTGAGTGAGGTTTTTGGAAGGGAGAGTTGTTGAGAGTGTGAAATGTTGTTTTATCATTGTGTCTGTCTTTTTTCTTTGTTGGATTTGATCTTTTTGAGTCAAAGAGAGAGAAATATCAGAAAGGGGTGAGTGGATGGAAAACTGAGGGAAAATAGACAAGTTAGTTTTTGAACTTTTTATATAAGTATTCTTTTTTGTTTGGAATAGTCATTGATACCATGAATTTGTTGTAGTAGTACTGTTTTTTCTTATATCTTTTATTGTTCAAAATTGTTGACATTCAGTTGACATTTGGTGATTGTTTTATGATCAAGTAATAGAATTATGTTTTTTTGAAAGTTATTGAATCTGATTAGAAAATTTCTGACTGTTTTCAATTTTTTCAATGGTCAATATCATGAAGTCCTTTTTGTTTATTTATGTCATTTTGATTGTTGAACAATTGTTATTTTTTTACGCATTTTTTTTTTCATTTCACTGATATTTTTTCCATTTTGAAGAAAACTCAAATTCGAATATACAATCATTTTCTCCTTGAAATCAATTTCAGTTTTTTCCGTATTACTAAAATTAACGTTAAAAGCAACATATATTTATTTAAAAGAAATAAATTTTTTCAAACAGATCAACAAAAAATTTTTTGCATTAAAAAAAGATCTCAATGATCATGAAAACTTTTTTATAACGTGGAAATTTGCAGAAATGGTTATGGACCTCATGAAACACTTCAACAACATATTAATATTATCTAGGTGTATAAAAAAAGCATTTCTGCAAATTGCAGATCAATAAAAAAATTGAAAATTGAAATGGGATTTCAATGAAGAAAAATGTTTGAAATTTCGTGTTGATACTTAATTTTCGGAATTTTTCTTAATTTGCCAAAGATTCAATTATACATTTTTGAATATTTCTTTCGCTTTTCTTTGTGGAGATTATGTGGCTCTTTCTCGACTGAAGTCATAGTTGAATTTTGTTGTTTCCCGTTTCTTATGGAGAGAAGCAAATTATTCTATGTTTGTCCTTCAAGGCATTTTGTTTGTTTATTTATTTTTTAATTTTAATTTTATTTCCAAGTCTTTTATTTTCTTCTTCTTCTGCCTCATTGAATGTTGGTTTTCCAGCTGCATCTTTCCCGATTTCAAGTGATCAAACCAAGAATCCCTCTTCATAATCCTCTTCTTGTTCTGTTTCACTGCTGAGAATGCCGTCAACTGCATTCGGAAGAGCACTCAAACGAAGCAGAGGGAGAAAAGCGCTTGCTGCCTTCAAGCGGACGATCTGTAAAAAAAAGCACATGCAGAATCAAGGATAGCTCTACCAGAATTTAAATCAGAAGAGCTGGGGCTGACAAACAAGATGGGAGGAAGTGGAAATAACATTAATAATAATAATAATTATAGCAGCTAGAAGAAGAAGCTATTCCGTGTAGGGATGGAACAAGTACCGCTAGCTATTTCAAGAGGAAGACCATTGAAGATGAAGAGGAAGCGAATGATGACTGCAATGGGGTTAAGTCAGCAGGGGAAGAAGAGCGAAGGATGAACAAATGCATATGCGACAGCGCAGAATGCGAGGTGTTCGGAGTCAGCTGCTACGGCATTGGAGAGTAAGAGGAAGCTTGGAAACAAAGAGAAGGAGAAGGAGAAGGAAAAGGAGAGAGAAAAGGAAAAGGAGAAAGAGAAAGAGAAGGGAAGAATAATTTATGTGTTTAAAGAGCTTCCATCAGATGAATTGGAGTTTGGAAGGCAAAGAGGAGCAAAGCGAATGTGAAAGGGAAAGGAAAAGCAAAAGGAAAAGCATTTCGATCAAAGACAAGTCCGACGATGGGTTCATAAGCTGTCCTAAGTGAGCTTCTTTCGAAAAAGTTGGAGCTGCTTTGTGTGGCAGAAGGCAGCCTAACATTTGACTCTTCTGAATCTGACACTCGTGAGACAAGTGGAAGAAGTGAATGAAACACTGATGGGAATGAATATGACGAGGAAGTGGATGATGATGATGATGAGAAGGAGGAGAAAGAAGAGAATGATGATGATGAGGAAGAGGAAAAAGAAGAAAACGTGGAGTTAGACAGGATCCTTAGTGTGAAGATTTTTTTTGACAAGCACACAAGCCAGCCGGTAGACACCGAAAAAGGCAGATCTGTTTTTGAATATGACACCTCGAACACATGCAACTCGGCAAAAATGAGAGAAAACAGCTCAGTCGAAGCAACATTTAATGAAGCTGAGATGAAGGAGAGGCAGAAGAAGGAGGCAGTTACGAAGCTGAAGAAGAACACACAGAAACTGACATATGGAAAGATCATCTTAACAATCAAGCCAACCGACCTTCTGCTTCCGACTAATGTTGTTCAGGAAGAGGAAAGAAAGGAAAAGACGCCAAAAAGAAAGATGTGGCTGAGAGGCAAAGGGAATAATGTGAATTATTTGAAGCGGAATGAAGAGAGGAAAGAGTGAGTGAATGGAGCAGGTGCAGCAGACACTGAAGAAGCAGAAGAAGACAGTGAAGATGATGACAATGACGATAGCGATGATAGTGACGTTGGTGATGATGAAGACAGTTTGGATATAACACGATCTGCTGACGCATCAAATGCCAATAAAACAGTCAAGGCAGCAGAAAGAAAAGCAGACCCAAATACACTCCTTACCCTGCGCTTCTCTCGCAAGCAGCGAAAGACGCTTTCATCAGTATACATAAAGAGCAATCAGAAGAAGTCGCATGTCACTTTCTCACACACCTCAACCATCTCCAGCGGAGAGCTCAGTTCGACCCCTCCGCAGTTTGCCTTTCCTTCAGCCAAGTCCACAAAGGAAAATGAAGAGAAAGAAGACGACGAGAACACAATTGGCTCAGAAGGCAGCAGAAAAGACAGGCAGCACCCGCCAGAAGACACAGCAGCCACATCTTGGTGGCTGTTTCTGTGTCACGAAAACATCTTGTCTTATCTGCCATCAGAGCATCACTCGGCAGAGCAACGCAGGCACGCCTCTGAGCAGCTGCGGTAAACATGTTTGCGACGGCTTCTTTATGAGAGAGTTTTTCTAGCCAGACAGGCATGCCAATGCAAATGGAGAAGACGGAGGAGGAGAAGGAGGAGTGGATGATTTTGGGAATGTCACTCCGTGTGAGAGTAAATACAGATAGAATGCAGGGCTGAAGAAGCTGTTTGTGCGATTGACGCAGCAGGTTGGGGAGAAAGAAGGTGCTGTTTTGCTTCATTCACACGGAGAGGCGCTGTTCCATTTTTTTAACCAACTCAAGTCACCGCAGCTTCCAAAGCCCACAACCTTTCCATCATCTCACACCGGGGCAACGGGGGGAGTATTGGCAAATGATGCGAACTCGTTTCTGAGCCTGTTGTGTGGAACGAGGCTGTTCAGCTTTGGAGGAGAAGATACTGTGAGAGATGCACAAATGATTATGAATATGAGAAAGGAGATGAATGTGTGGAGAGGAGAAAGAAGGGCAGCTGTTGAAGGAGGGGACGAGGCAAGAGACAGTTGAGATGTTCTGCGAAGAGAGAAAAACATTTGGCACTGTGTCTGATGTGCAGAATAAGATCAATAGAAAGAATGATAATGGCTTCTCTTTTAACACAATTGACAATTAAACATTTGCCGTCAACACGATTATTTGTAGACCCGTTTCTGTTTGCTTCGTCTGTCTTAATCAAAGACAAGTTAATATTGCAGTATGCAACCGAAAATGCATTTTTTGTTTCTCCGCCGAGAATAACATGCGTCACATCCATCGGAGAAACTCTATTCGAACTGACAGATTCAACACACACAATGTTGCTCCGCTGCGCGTTGAATAGCCACATAAAGAAGAGCAGCCTTCGATTCTGCCTTTTTCTCTCAAGTTTTCATGTGTGCTTCTTGTCAACATGTGCCCTCTCCATCTTTCTCATCCACTCACTTATATCGTCCGCACTCTGCTTTCAGAGATGCTTTCAGCATCTTTCACTTCATCTTCGTGTTCTCAATTCCTTCTCTTTTCACCTCCTGCGTCACTTCTTTTTCTATTTCTCAGTCCATGTCATCCTCCAGAACAACACCTGCCATCATGTCGTTCTCCACTCAGCCCATTAGCCCTTCTGCCACCTCGTCCAATCTCCCGCTGCTTCGTCTGCTGGCAACGCGGGCTGCACTCACAGCTATTGTCACCGCTATTGTCACCGCTCTTCGCAAGCTAATGGTGAAGAAGGACCTGTTCCACAATATTTCAGCCATATTCGAGACACACCATGACCAGAAACCTTCTTCTTCTCCTTCGATGTCCATTTCTGCCTCTCTTATTCAGCAATTGAAGGTTGTTGGTGCTGCGTTATCACAACAAGCCACACCTTCCGCTTTTGCTTCCGTTCAGCAAACATCTGAGCCTCAGTCGACTTCATTGGTATTGAATGTTTCAACAAATTCACAAAACATGAATGGATCTTCAAACGCTGCTGTTGATGGAGCTAATACAACTTCTGTTTGCAATGCGATAAATGCGTCAGGAACAGCAAGAGGAGGAGAAGAAGAACTTCCCTTTCAGATTAAGATAGACCAATTCTCAACTATTCTTCCACATCAGCTGCAGACAAGCATCACCTCCTCTCAGTTTCCTCTCTCTTAACTTTCTCAATCTCCCTCTCCTTCTCCCTCTTCTCCATCATTCACATCAAATAATTCTCCATCTTCAATTTATGTTCCATTTCCTTCGACTCATTTTCTTCCACTTCAGTATCGTCAACAAACATTTCCTTCATTTTCTTCTCTATTTCTTCTTTTTCTTCTTTTTCTATTCTCCCAGCCATCTGGAGTAATTTCTAAGAATTCTACGATGCGGAGTCTTTTTTCTAAAAACACTTCCTCCTTTTTAAAAGGATGCTCTTTTATCTTCACCAGCAACTTTCGTCCCTGCTCTGCAAATGTCACAGCTACGATCTTCTTCTTCTTCTTCTTCTTCTTCTTCTTCTTCTTCTTCTTCTTCTTCTTAACCTTCTTAACCTTCTTTCACTCTTCTCACCTTTATTTTTTTCCTCTCATCCAATCCCAAAAACTCTTAAACGAAGACATGAAATTCTCCAAATCCGTGAGAACCACGATGAACCCAATACTTATTAATTTATCTTCTCCGCTTCTGCCTTCTGCGGCATCTCATTATCCTTCTAATTCTTTTTCGTTCTCTTCTTCTTCTTCCTCTTCTTCCTCTTCAAACTCTTCTTCACTCTCTTCTTTTTCTTCTTCGACATTTTTTATTATTTTTCTTCTCCTCCGACATTTTCTGATATTTATTCTCCTTCTTCCCGTTCATTTATCGCTTCTTATTAATATCCAAAAACATCATTTCACACTCTTTTATTATCGTCGCTCACTTCATTTGATTGGATTTCTTCATTTTTCTCATGTGAATAAGACAGTTTTTTTTGAATACAGAAGGGCATTTGTTAAAAAAAGAAACGTGTTGAAAATGAGAAGAAGATTGATAAGATTATGAAGATAATGAAGATTGAGAGAAAGAAAAACTTGTTTTGACAGAATATGATGAACGGAAATTGGTAAGTGAAAATTGCTGAGATTTTAAAAAATAAGGAAGTTTAATGGAAATGGGGAAAAGTTGGAGGAGAAGAAGATGATGAACCAGAACAGGAAACTATGTGGCAGGAAGGAATACGTTGAATGTCTAAATCATTCTATCTGTAACTACTTATTCATGACAGCCTTTAAGCACAGACACAAAGAGCGAGGAAGGGCATTGAGAGTCGGTACTCAGAAGAACTCATCCGTTGTTGAAAATCCTCTTATAAAAACCATAGAACGTGCAGTCTCCTTTTCAAAGCGATGCAATGTTGAGTATGTCTGCATCTGAGCAGATGATGTTGCTGTACATGGAGTGGTTATTCAGTATGGCACTGCTATTTTTGGTTAGCTGGAAGCTGTAGACGTGAACGTAACTTCAAAGCTTGCCTAGCGAGGAAGAGGTGAAGACGGAATTAACAATGCTGAATGAGCAACCATTATAACTTGATCCAGAAGAAGAAGAAGAAGTATAGTGCTATCTGTTTCAATGGAGAGATTTGTTGCGATGAGATGCTCGAGGGAGAAGCTGGAGCCATCGTCGAACACGAGCACAGGCGATGAAAAATTGAGAGAGGAGAGGTTGGCGTGGGAGAGAAAGAGGGAGGAAGCGGGGAGAGCACGAAGAGCAGGGCAGGCGAGGTGGAGGGAATGGACAGATATGTTGGAGAGGCGAAGGGTGCCTCGGGAAGCACAAAGGAGGGTGGAGTTGAGTTCGACAGGCTGGTCGGCTGCGGAAAAGAGGGAGGAGGACACAGCGAGGGATCCGTCGAGGAGGGAGAAGAGGGAGGAGTGGACAGATGCGAAGGAGGAGTGGAAGGAGAAGTGGCAGTGGGTGAGGATGCAGGTGTTGAGAAAGGCGACAACAGCAGAGCTGTCTGAAGACAGATCAGAAGAAATGGGGATGGGGGTGGCGAAGTGCACAGGGACAAGACCCCACGAAACGGATTTGACGCGGATTTCAGCAAGAGAGGTCGGGGCTTCGAAGGAGGAGGAGGAGGAGATCAAGAGGATGTTGCTAATGGAAAGAGCGATGTGGAGGACGGCTGTGGAGAGGGCGGCGCAGGGGGAAAGCAGTGAGACGCACTGGCGGGCAGAGGAGCCTGTGCCTTGGTCGACGAATATCTGGTGGGCGCGGTAGAAGGTGATGAAGGGGAGGAGGTCGACATCAAGGTCTGGGTTGGGGTCGGGGTCGGTGTGGGAGGAGTCTGAGCCGCAGATGGAGGTGTTGGTGGAGAGAGAGGGCTGTGTGAAGTCGAGGGAAAAGAGGGACTCGTTGATCTGGGCGGGGATGGAGGAGCACCGGAGAAAGAGGTCCTTTCCTCGGAAGGCGTCGTTGAGGGCGAAGCGGAGGTTGAGGATGGAGAGGGGGATGGGAGGGGCGCCAGCAGGGCAGGAGCAGTCGAGGAAGAGGCCGCCGCCCCTGCCGGCTGTGCGGGAGCAGATGCACTGGGTGAGGATGCACGCCGACACGCGCAGCTGCGACTTGTCGCAGTCGAGGCACACCATTGCGGCTCCGCCCTCGGCCGACTCTTCGCTCACGCAGCTGGTGAGCACACACGCCTCGGCAGCACAGTCGATGGCACATCCCCTCTCTGCACACACCAGAGTCGGCCCGTTGCCTGTGCGCACGATGTTGGTGATGTTGGCAGAGTCCAGAGCGATGGCTGTTCCGGCGTCTGGAGCAGCCAAGCCAGTCGAAGCAGCCAGAGCAGGTGGGCAGACGGCCACGAGGGGAGTGCCAGCGAGCAAAGAGGAGGACACGGAGAGGGATGTGAGTGTCGCAGAAGTGGATGCATCATAAATTTCGAGGAAAGGGCGCGACAAGGATGCGGAGGCGAGGGTGCAGTGGTCGAGAGACGTATTCCCTTCTGGAACAAGCACGATAACAAATGCAAGTGGCGTTTGTGGAGTTTGCATGAAAAACAAGAAGCCAGGCAACAGTAGAGCATCTGAGGAGGAAGGCATCCAGAAGAATAAAAAAGATTAGGAAGAGGATGAAAGACCGAGAGAGAGAAAGTTGAAAAAGTGCAAGTGAAGATTTTCGTTTAATAGAAGCATTTTTTTGAACAAAAAATGAAAATTCACAAATTATATTTTTCAATTTTTTAAATAGTGATTTTTTTTTATTATCATCTTTCACTTTTTTTGACGAATAAATCTCAAAAAGTTCTTTTTTGAATCATTTGTTATTAAATCGAAGTGAACTGCAAATTGTTGATCACCTGTGAAATATCTTGCATAACTATCATATTTTTGTTTTTGTGTTTTCGCTAATTGTTTGTTTTCAACATATTTTTTTGGATCTTCAACATCTATTTATAATTTTCTTTTCAATAACGTTGTTTAACAATTCTTTATTAAAGAAATTAATTTATTGAGTATTGAAACAATCATTATCATGCTTTTCAAGCAAGATAACTTATGTTTTGCAATGTTTATTGAATTTTCGATATTTTTTTCTGAAATTATTTTTATTTCAAGATTTTTGTTATGAAAACATTTTGTGATGAATAAAAAATCAACTTTTTAATAACAATAATAATATATTAAACTTTATTTTCATGTAATTTCAATTGAAAATTCTCTTATCACCCCTACCCTTAATGAAATAATTTTTAGATCAAACTTCGTAATTTTTTATGATATCAAAAAAAATCACCCATATTTTAACATTAATGAAAGAAATTATATATAAAACAAACAATTGATTCACCAAAATTTCACTGCTTGTTAATATAAGTTAGTAAAATGATAAAGAAATCCAGTTTAGAAAATCAAAATGTTGTTCATGGCTTGTTGAAACTACATTGAAAATATATTGAACAAAAAGCGTGGACCACAACAATAAATGAATCTTATTCAGCAAATATTAACAACTTGAAAATAAAAAATGCTTTAGAAGTATATGACTAACCTGAGAGTTCAATTCTGCCACTTTAATCAAAGAAAAAGCTATTTCTCATCTATTTCTTAAAAACGACAAAATATTTTAATAAATAAGACTGTGACAATCCTAAAAAAAATGCGTTCGTTGGACACAGACATTTTTGCTTGATTTTGAGCAACAAGAGATAAGAAGGAACAGCTTGAAATTGAAGTGAATATATTATAATGGGCCTATTTGGATAAAATAATTTTTTGTTATCAAACTTTGACGAATTATCAATAACTCTCATAAACCTGATGAGCGAAAGTTTTTTTTTTTTTTTTTTTTTTTTTTTTTTTTTTTTTTTTTTAGTGACAGACGAGGCAAAAAATGATTTGTCATGTCAGACAGGCTTAAATTTGTCAGTTACTGGAACAGGTGACCGACTTGAAGAATGTTTTCATGATCAAAACCTTCATTTTTCATAATAAACTATTTTTTCATGTATTTTTCGAAATAATTTTTAAATGATATTCATTTCAAATAAGCATTATTTTTAAATATATATATATGTATATATAAGAAATACATTTTTGTGGTGTGAAATATAAAATAACTAGAATGAGTGAATTAATGAATTTTGAATAGATTTTATTATAGGGTCATATTTTTATTAGTACCCATTTTTTATATTAGTATCCAAATTTTTCGAAATGAAATATTCGCAAAAAAATTCAAAAAATACAAAATTCGAATCTAATTTGCGTATGACTTTTCTTTTTCCCTTTCCTCTTTCAATTTCATCAGATGATTTTTTCTCAATGTCGTTCTTGTCTTGAAGTATTTTGAATTTCCTTTTCAGCTTTTTTGTGAAATTCATTGTTTCATTATTTTCTTCATCCGAAATGTTTTCTTTTTCATTTTCCATTTCGCTTTTCTTTTTCAAATAATCATCCCACTTATTTAGCACCTTTTCTTCTGTTATTTCTTTACCGTAGAAGTTAAATCGATTTTTATGTAAAGGAAGAGGATTCGTCGATGATTGAGGAAGCTTCATCAGAACTGGACCAGACGAGTCTTTCGGGACGTAGCTGCATTTGAATGCTCTTTTGATGACCGAAGGTGATAGCGCCGAATGAATTGATTGTTGCAGAGCTTCAACAAGAGCTGTTCTTTTCGCTGCTGAAGAAGACGACGAAGGTGCTTAGTACTGTGAACTTATTTCTGACTTCAGAACGGTAAATACACCTCGGTCCAGTGGCTGGCAGATGTGTGTGCTGTGAGGGACGAATGTCACAACATCCACATTTTCTTTTTTGAACTCTCTCCAGATAGTTGGATCTGCTCGAGAAATGTGGGAGCCGATTAGAAGCAAGCAGTGCGATTCATCGAGTGACATGCGTTGCCTTCTTTCTTTAATTGAAGGGAGAAGAATTGTAAGTGAATGCTTCCTAAATGTTGAAAATTCCATCCATTCTCATCTGTTCGAACATATCTCAAGGTTTGTAGACTGAAGAGGCTTCAAGTCATCAGGAAGTTTGAGGCTCGGCAACAGAATCACTGATGGAAGTGATTGTCCATCAGCTGCAACCGCTTCAATCAGTGTAGAATTCGCCATTCGCTCCGCAGATTTAGCGAAACCGGGTTTTGCATTTACCGGATGAACAACATTCCGATTGGAGCTGTCGGGAACCCTGATTGAAGACTCGTCCACGTTGAAAATCAGTGCATTGTTATAATTATTGTTCGTTTGAAATTTATTGAGCATATCACACTAAAGCTTTAGAACTTGTTGGCATGATACGGCAAGCCTGTTCGCGTCAACAATTTTCGAATTAGAAGTCTTCAGCTCTGGATGTCGTTTGATGAAATGGTAGGCAACTGACTCAGAAACTTTTACATCTGGCGTGTTTTCTTTGATCAAATCATTAACAACATTTTCAATCTAATTAACATTTATTAATACATTTCAAAGAATATTGATAAATACGAGTTCATGCATTTTCTTGATGGTTAGGCTAGCTCCAGATAGTGATTCAATTTTTATTTTGTCCAGCACTGTTTGCTCTTTTTCGCCAATGACCACAGCAGGTCTTCCAATTTTTGAAACGAGTCCGCCTTGTTGAACAGCCTTCACCGAACACTTGATTCGAATTTTGCTGAATTTTTTGCTGTTGAATACATCCACCATACGCACAGCTCCATCGTTTGCAATATGCACCATTCGCTCCAGTGGATTCCGAAATTGCACATATTTGAATGATAGCATCGCATCACGCAGCTTCAGCTGACCCACAGTAAATTTCGTTGCAACTTCCTTTTTCATTTTTCATTTTTTTTGAGCAATGATCATTAAGCCAATTTATTTATTTTATTATTATAAATTTCAATTTTCATTGAAATTTAATTTTTTGAACATTAAATGTATATTTTTTTGAATTTAATTCATTGGAACCGACCTGTAACTGATAGAATTTCAACGGGAGGCTTTTAACCATCCCATTCCCCCCCATAAGAAACAGGTTATGCATTTAAATGCATTTATTCAGTTGCTAACATTTTTCTTGTATTCCAAAAATACTATTAATAAATCGAAATGTGGGTGGCTGAATAATTGATATCAAAAAAATAGGATCGAACAAAAAAAAATGGGACAAAATATTTGACTTCAGGCATATTCATTGAAAAATTATGCACATTTGATTAACTTTTTGTGATCAAAAAATTAGAAAAAAATGGGTTTTTTTTTTTTTTTGGAAAATATGTGAGGTCACTAAACATTTTGTGATTAAATCAATGATATTTGTTTACAGATATGAAAATCAAATTTATTTTGAAATATGATTAAGTTTAATAAAGTTTAAAGTGAAACGCTTTTTTCTTGCTTTGTGCATAAAAAACTTGAATATCCATATTATTCCCCAAATAGGATCTAATAAAATAATGACCCAACAAATAAATCAGGTTTATTCAAATGAACTCATGTTTACTCGAATCGATCGGATTTTTATGAATAAACAGAGTTCATTTGAGTTACGAAATTTAAGATAAAAAACTAATATTAAATATATATATAAAATTGATTGCAAAAACATTCAAATATTATTTGCGTATTGTTTATGGTGTTAAAAAAAAATGATATTTATTGTTTTTGTCAAATTTTTTCAAAGATCGAAAGGATCAAAATATTTATTGAACTGATATAATTCTTTTGCGCCAATATATGATTCATAACACTTCTTCAACATATTCCTTGATTATTTAACATCTATGAATGCAATCCACATGTTTTAACATCGTTAAAAATTGATGAAAATAAGAATTTCGTGAATAATTTTAAAAATTAAATTTTTTTATATTGAGCAAATAAAATAAAATGGATCGCACAAACATATACATTAAAAACTGGTATTTGTTCAAAGATTCGTTTGATAACATTAAAAGACCGTAAAAATCAAAAAAAAAATGCAAACGATTTTTAAAAAAAAACGAATTCAATAACAAACTTAATTGTTTTCATTATTTCGTAAAATAATGAACAAAACTCAAAAGCTATTCTCTTGCTATTTACCAGAGCAACTAACACAGGCATTCTTTTTTGCATGAAAGGTTTCCTGTCTAAACAAGAAAAATGTTATTCCTACAGTTTCAATCCATCGAATGTAGAGGCTGCATTCCAACCGCATTACATGGAAGCAGCATTGACTTGACAAATGTATCAATGGGAAACATGGAGCTGATGTTAGGAAGCATTGAAGCTGTGTTTGTGCAGGCTGAGTGAAGAGGCGAGTATCAGAGATTAAATGAAGATGGCAGTCCAACAGTGCAATTGAAATGCAGCACGCTCCATTCGCCCCTCTAAAATGCACCATCTGAGCATTCCATCATTAGCTGCACTGGCAGCGAGCCTTCCAGCGTGTCTATGCAAAACACATCGATCAAGAACTGTGGAAGCAGCCATAGTGAGAGCGGTGGAGGAATGATCATGAAATTGAACGAAGGAGGCTTTTTTGAGTGTCATTTTCCCACAATCTCTGGATGTTTCTGTTCGGAAAGTGGAAGAGGAGGCGTAATATTACTGGATTGCTCATCAATCAAAAGTGAAGGCTTGCTTCCTTTTCTGTTGGAAAACACAACTTTCATGAATAACAAGGCATTCATGGGGAGAGACTTGAATGTGAGATGCACGAATATCAAATCACAAATCAACATTGAGCTCTTCCAGCTGGACTTCAGACCTCCGTTTGTTCGGGATCTTGCGATGTGGGGATGCACAGCACAGAATTATTATGAAGAGTTGGATCTGTCGCTGCTTGTGGTTGTGTATCAGAGCGAGACTATATTTGCGTCTTCTTCAGCTGACAACTCCTCCGATTCGCGTCAGTGCGGTGGGATGAGCGATCCTTGCATTTCGCTAAATGTTGCACTGGCACACATCATTCCTTCAGTTTACAGCAATTTGCTAATCGATAAAAGTGTTGTGGTATCAGGGGAAGCAAGTACACATGATGTCTCAATCAAGTCTCTGAATCCGGAAGGCGAAAGAGGAAATATAATACTGAATAGCAGCATTGACAGCAAGGCGAGCGGTCTCGTTTCGTGCTTGCTGAGTGTGAACGAAATCACTTTCATATTTGTTTGGAAGAGTTTTTTCTTCTCTGCGCTCTAGTTTATTATCACTGACTGATGGCAGCTTGTCGATTATTTATACAATTTTTTCTCAAGAACCTTCGAGAGGAAACACCGAATACAAATTGAATTGCTTCATCATTCTTGTTGAGAATGGCAGACTGTCGATTGACTGGTGCACTTTGACTTTCTGACGTCTAAGTTCTTCATGTGTGGCAGCAAGAGGTGTACAATTTTGATCATATATGAACTTGAACATTTCTGATGTGAATTATGGTGTGTTATTGGACTTCCGCAATCTGGTGAACCTTTCTATGCAGCAGGTGCTTGTTTCCAGCTGCATGTTTGATCGATCAGGCCTCATTCTTCGCAACTGCAAAGACTCCCAGCTTCAGAACATTCAGATGAGAGGCACTCGGAGCGGATCAAACATGATTGTGTTTTCCTCAGATGGTTCGGAAAGGCATTCAAACATCCAGGGTAATCATTTGGAATTCGATGCTACAATTGTGCTGTCTGGTTCTTTGTTTTCTGTTGAATGCCAAGATTTTGATATCGAGATGAATCACTTGGCTATTTCAAACACAGTGCCTGGGGATTGGTGTGCAACTAGCATTACAACAAATGCTTCCACATTCCATTTGAAGCAACCATCATTCCAAAACATAACCTGAGATTCGCTTGGCCCGTGCTGCTTAACAGCTTCATCTTCGTCTTTGTTGCTGGAATTGGAGAACTGCTCGAACAAAAAGTGCACTTCACAAACTGAAAAAGGGAGCATTGCAGTATTGGCAGATTTGACGGATATTCGCTTTTCTTAATGTTCATTTGATGGAGCGACAGGAGCGCAACAGTTTGGAACATACGAAGATGGTTTCGAATATCTGTGCAAGTGAAGCTGTTTAATGGTTGATCTTCAGAATTGCTTGGGAAGGATAATAGATACGAGCATTGTCAACTTATAAAATGGAGGTCTGTCTGTGCCACGCGGAAGCATCTCCGTGCAATTTGGATTGTTTGCCAACAACAATCCAAATGCAGCAGGCTATCCATCCATGAGAAACAACATCGCCTGCTCATTCCATGCGTTTTTGAATATTCATAGTCTGAAAGGTGGGGATGGCTTTCTTCCGAACACTTCTTTGTTAACTGCAAATAACAATTGAACCCTCGTAGGCTTGGAGTCATAAAAAGTATTTCCGTTCTTCATTCCGCTACAGCACTCGGTGAAGTCTCTCCAGCAAGAAAAAAACTTTCTGATTAATCTTTATGGTTCCTTGCTTCTGCCCTGAGGTTTTTCTCTCCAAGTTGATTCATTCGATTGAATGATTCACAAGCTCCAGGTGTATCCGCATCTAAAAGAAGAGTTTGCAGGTGAAATAGAGATTCATGCGGCTATTCCAGCATCAATTGTTTATATGTATCTGAGAAAACAGAAATATCTGTTATGATTCTGTTTGGAAAGATTGATTCTCTTTCATGAACGGAGTCATTCATCCTGAAGAACAGTACTGAATCTGAGCCAAAGGGAGATGAAAAACTTGTTGAAAGTGGAAAAGAAGGAAAATCTTATTGGTTGTTGATTGCGATTGTGCTTGTTGCAATTCTTTTGATTGTTCTCCTTGTTTCAATAATATTTGCTGTTCGTTGGAGGAAAGCATAGAATGAAGCAGAAGATATGAAAGAGATTGAAAATGACAACATCAGAAAAGATCCAAAGGAATATTAATAGTGATGATGGAGATATTACTTGAAGAGCAATAAAGGAGAGAATAGAAGAGGAGAGAGAGAAGATGAATGAAGAGTGGCCTTTAAAAAATCAATCAATGAAAATGAAACATATCCATTCAACGGAGAAAGTGGCAAAGATGAAATCTGCATCAAATTGTATACTCGGATTAGCGCTTCAAGAATATTTGCTTTGTTTATTGTGGATTACTCTGCGAACATCAAAAGAAATAAATTTTTATTTTAGATATTTTATTACACAGAGAACAAATAAATGTGAAAAAGTTAAAAATAGAGTAGAGGAACAAGAAAGAATTATTTATTTTCGATGTTTCGCTCTCTATTTGTAATATGAAGTCTTCTTTAACATATATCAAATTATGTGAAAGAAAAAAGAAAAATCTCCCTTTTTTAGAATTTTTCAATTTTTTTGTTGATAAAGTGAAAGATAAAACAAAAAAATTTTAGCCTGGGTGACGGATAGAACAATCGATGGTTTCGTCAGTCAGCAAAATTTTTTTACGTTGGAATGTTTTTTTTTAAATCTATATTTATAAAGGCTTTAAATCAAGGATATCTTTTCATAAAATTTATTCAGCTATTTTCAACTATGACAAATGACTTTGTTGTTGGTTCAGTTCCAAAAAATGAACAATTATTCTTATTATATTTATTCTGAGAAATATTTTTTTCTTTTCAATTATAAGCTTTCATTAAAGGAAAGTTGATTGGTTTGCATTAAAAAAAATTTGCCTATTGATAGGTTTAATGTTTTTTTCAGGATCGGAGATGGAAATGAATGAAAGTTTGATATCTCGTAATGAAGGATAACCATCAAGTTTAGACAGCGAGTACATATGGAAAGTGCCCAGGATAAATGGATTTGGAAGTTAAATTGAAGAATCAATTGAATAAACATGAAAAAGGAAGGAATAAAAAATTGAATTGGAGGAAAACGGGTGCCTAGGGGGAAAAAGTTGGAAAATTGCTAATAAAATGTTCTGAAAGTTTGTTGTAGTTATTTATTTTGAAGTGATCTTTCTTTTTCATTCAGAATGCAGAAAGAATGAGGGATTGGATGGCTTTGAAGAAAAAGAAGAAAAGCAGGGAAGGAAAAATACAGATAGACAGATGAAATTCAAGATTAATAGAAGATGTCTGGCGTTGGGCAATGACAAAGAATTATTTTTGAGGAAAGATGATTTTTTGTGAAATAAGGGAAGCGAAAAATTGAAAGAAATGGAATGAAAAAAGGGATTTACATAGCTTTCCAATTTTTTGTTGGCGAGGAGGGATGATTGAACTGAAAGTGAAAGGATTCAGAGGTTTCTCCTCTGCAGATGAAAAAGGAACATAAGAAGAAAATTTCAATGAATTTCTCCGTTGGCATTAATTGGCTCTCATATTCTCAATTTTCAACAATTAATCAACTCGTTCTATCCATTCACAATTATCATCATCTTCTTCTTCTTCAAACACATCAACAACATTTCACATTATTTCTTCTTCTTTTTCTTCTTACACATCATTCGATAGAATGTCTTCACATTCTGCGTTAGCATCAGAGATTAAGAGAGAAATGAAAGAGAAACATAGAAATAATTCAACCGAAAGAAATTTGCATTAATTTAAATTAGAATAAGAAGAATGAAAAAAGAATAAAATAGAAAGAGAAAGAGAAAGAGAATAAAGAACGTGTTTTGAGAAGAGATTCGGAAAGGAAATAGAATAGAGAAAATGAAAGAGGATTATTTGAATGAAAGGAAGAAGATATTTGGATACGAAATTTGAGTTGAAAGCGGAATTTGAGAAATTATTAAAGGAAACAACAGAATAAAGATGAAAGAAAGATTATTGAATAATTTGAAAGATAGATTGAAAAAACAACAAGTGAGATAATATTAATTCATATAATTATGTAAATTTGATTATTTTCGTTTCTCCCAAATCAACAATTTTCAATGTAACATTTTCAATTTGCAAATGAACGTCTTTAATGTCTTGAAAGGATTTCTTTTGGAGTAATACAATTACATTCTCATATTTATTATTATTTTAAAAAAAATAGAGACAATTTTGATAATGAGATAAAAATATGTAATTGAAGATAAATATCAAAATATATCTAGTTATTTTGAAGAGCACAACTTGAGTAATTGTTATTCTTTAACAAATTAGAATTTTAAAAAAAACAATAATGAAATTCATATGTATTTTCAACTTTGTCTAATCCAATAATGTGTTCATCTCACAAACGCATTTGATTCCTTTTTGCAGAACTATTCTTTGTTGCTAGTTCATTCATCTCATTCTCACTTTGGTTTCTTTCTTCTCTTTTTTTTCATCGCTTTTTGCTGGATCTGTTTTTTAAAAGCAGCTATGCCCTATCCGATGCCAAATACACACCTCCACACAGTTCTCTTCTCTTCTCTCTCCTCACAAACAGCCTCTCCCCAATGAACGTGATGCTCATTGTCCTGTCAGGCTGTGTCATCCCTTCCACAACAGGCTTCCCCACAATCAGCTCTCGCTCGGCACACAGCTCCACCAGCGCCCCCGTCACCGTCATCGTCACCAGATAGTCCTGCCAGCTCCCATGTGCACTCTCGTTAATCAGCTTCAATAACTTCAAATGTGGAGATTCCTCATCTTGAATCTGTCCTCTCCTTCTCCCTCTCCTTCTTTCTCCTCTTCCACTTCCCCTTGTTTAATTTCTTCTTCTTCCTCTTTTTCATCTTCTTCATCTCACAAACCTTTTTCTTCTTCTCCTTCTCCTTCTCCTTCTCTTCTTTCTCCAAATCTATCGAACTTCCCTCTCTCCCTGACTCCTCATTCATCCCCAAACCATTCGCAGACATTTCCACCTGTTCCACATCTTTTCCCACTTCCGCTGTACTTCCATCTGAAGTCATGCCCAAAGATCCATCTGCTGCTTCTTCTTCTGCTCTCCTGTTCTCCTGTTCTCCTGTTGGATACCATCGGATGGAGAAGAACTGCACACTTCATGTTTCATTGGATGCTGCTTGTCTGAATCCGCCTCAGTCCCCGCCTTCACAAACCTCAGCCTACTCAGCCCAAACGCCTCCACAACCAGCGGCGCAATAGCTTCTTCCAGCTTCCCCTGGTTCTCTTTGATTCTCTCCACAAAATCTCTGTGAGCTGTCCGATACCCTCCTTTCTCCTCAGTCCCATCACCTCCCTCTGCCCCTTCCCTTTCTCCTTCCTCTGCCTCTTCGCGCTCCTCCAGCTCTGCCAGCGAAATCGCTGCTGGTGACAGAACCCACGTCTTCCATCCTCAGCCCATCTTCCTCCAGCGCCTTCTCCACAATCTCCTCCACTTCACATACTGCAACACCTCACCCCATCACTTCATCGTCCAGCTTCACCACCACACGCCTCGACTGTTGTGATCTCCATATCTGCATTGAATGGTTAAACAGATCGTAGATCGACGTTAATTCATTCACATCCGCCTCCGCAAAGATCCGCTTGCTTTCCGACTTCGTCCCCACAGGCTCTGCAAGAATAGGAAGTGGAACCACTCTCAAAACTGATAGCATAGCCGAAAGCGCCACATCGTACGCACACATAACACACCCACACAGCACCGCAGCACCGCCACAACATATCCCTCGACGCGTCTGTTGCTCCCTCAGTTTCGACTTCTCGTGATTTTCATTCACTTCAGCAGCCTCTTGATGGAACAATCTTTTATCTCCTCAAATTTTCATTCATCTCAACGACAGATGTGTCGAAAGAGGCAACCGCGGTTGCTTCTGTCGAACTGATTTCAGGAATAATGGAAAATTATTTTGACAAATGGAAAGGCTCATCCCTCAAATCAGTCGAATCGTCTTATATTTTCTGCATTTGCAAGGAAAATACAAAACCAAAACTGATCAAAAAAACAGCTGATGATAAGTTGCATGAGGATAAAAGAAAAGAAAAGATAGACAAAAATGCAGAAAATGATTGGAAGAAATTGAATCTTTCGAAGAAATTCTTTGACTACTTAGAAGATTCGAAGAATGTTATTTAAAGCCGAAAATAATCAACGTCCCTTGAGAAGCCTTAGAAAAAATGATAATTTTTAAAAACAAAGAACTTTTCATTTTGACTTTTAAGAAAATTTTTCAATCGAATGTTGTTATTGCAATCAATGACCTGTTTGTTTGATGAAGGAAGAAGAAATGAATAAAGATTTCAAAGAACGAAGGTCAATAAAGCAAGAAGAAAAAATTCTCTGTGAAAAAATAAAACATTCTTGAACATTTTCAAATAATTGTCGATATTCTGATTTTTTGCCTATTCACTATTTAATTAATTAAAAGCCAGGAGAGAATGAATGTTCTATGTTCTTATTCATTAAAAATAAATCAAAAGAGAAATAAACTTTGTTTTCTTTATTCATTTCAGATAAACAAAAATTGCGAATATGAATGCATGAAAAAGTTGATTGTCAAAAAAAGAAACAAACTTGTAGAAGTGCTTCCAACGAATGCATGCTTAAAGAATATCTCTTTTCTCCAATTATGTTTTTAATTTTTGAAATGGCTCTTTCGCAGCAAGCTTCGCTGCAAGATGAAGTTATAAGCGCAAGACAAAGCCCAGAATAGACGGTTTGCAGATCTCCATATGAAGAAAAAGCGTTATAAAATATTTCTGCATCTTCCTCAACGACTTCAGATGAGCTGCTTTTCATGAATCGTTGAAATAACATACCGCAGCCTTCTATTATTCTTTTGTCTAAATTTCCAATGGTCTTATTGCAGTATTTAATAAATGCTGATGACAATCGAGGAAACCACTCCGTAAATATCATGCTTTCAATCATCTGATTAGACTCTCTCTCTCTTTAAAACACGAATCTTCCACAATTATTTATTTCTTTTTTGTCGAAAAAAGAATTTCCAAATCATCTTTTTAATTTTCACTGTTGCTGCTGTCAGAAAAGTCATCGTGATCATCTTCATTCATGCATCCATTCTATTCTGTGTCTTCATCCATGTCCATTGAGTTCTGTTTTCGTTCTTTTTTTGTTTGAGAATTAGTTGAAATTGCTTCATCAATCATTGTGTAATTATCCGAAGAAGAAGAGTGATATGGAGATGAAGATGAATACGATGAATAGAAAGAAAAGTGAGAAGATCTTAATTGTTGAACTTCCGAAAGTTGATGGTTGCTGTGGGGAAATAATTCAAACAAATCGTTCACTGCTTTGTCTTCAGCCTCTTGCAAACCGAACTCGTCTTCCTATTCATACTCTAATTCTGTCTCTAACATTTGGGCTTTTTGAACCTCTTCAGAAGAATCCTTTGCTTCTGTGAAATTAATCAAATCATTTATTGTTTGTTTGAATTCATCAGAAAATTATCGTTCGTTTCTCAATAAATATTTTGTTGTTCGTTCAGAGAATATATTCGAGACAGTCATTACCACATTTTTTTTGAATATTTATCATCACTGAAATTTTGAATGTCATGAATTTGTTCTTCACCACACAAAATTGATTTATCCTTTGGAAATTCGAAAAATTCAGACATAGCAAAAAATGTTGAATAATGACACCGCAACAACGAATCAGTAGAATTGTCAAAAGAATGAGTTATAAACTGATGTTCGTGAATGATCTGAATTTCTTTTGATGCTTTATTTGCTGATTGAATAGCTGAAGAAAATCAATCGAAAAATCTTGAATAATTGATGAATTCATTCGAAAACCATTGTGTTCTGTATAATTCCATGCCAATTGGAGTCACAGCGAACGATAAAGAAATGAATTCACCTAGAGAGCCAATAAAAAATAATTATGTATTTGGATAAGAAAATTAGAAATTGCATTATTCCATTTCTCTTCAGAAAATAATGGATGCCTTGTCATTCCAATGAAAATTCCAATAATTCGTTGAATAAACTGGAAAACGTGACAAAGTTTTGTTTTATTGCTTTCCAAATGAAGATGAAACTTAACCAAAGGAAGAAGAAAAAGTTCAGCTTTTATGATGTCAATTAAGTCTTCTTTAGAAATCCATTTTTCTTTCTCAATAATTAAGCGCTTTTTTCGAATAAAGGAACATCAATTGAACAAACTGTCCCACCTTGTGACAATGAACGAAGGAGCAGTTTTTTTCAATAACAGTCTGATAAAATTACTATGGGCTAATTGAGCAAATAGCAATAATTTCTTTTTGATTTCAAGATAAAAAGGCACTTTGCTGAAACATGAACTTATTTCAAGATTAGTGAAATGGCTGCAACAATTGATGTGAACAGGTTTTGTAACAAAAGGATGTTCGACAAGTGTGCTCTCTTCAGAATGAGCGTTTGATAATTTTTCTATTGACTTTTTTTGTGCAGAAAACCCATCTGCACAAAAACTTCTTATTGTCACATTAAACGACTGGAATTCTGAGATGATATTTTTCACAATATGAGAGTATTCATCAGTTGAATAACAACAAGGATATAGGCCCCAGAAAAATGGAGATGATTGTAATGAAATAGAAGCAACAGAATCAACAGTGGACGAAACATTTCCAGCTTATCCACCGTCCAATAAAACGCAAACGCTTTTAATTGTCATTGATTTGATTCTTTCAAACTTTGTTGGTGTTTTGTTTTTCAAAACCATCTGAGAAACATTTTTTCTTGAAAGAAATGGGAAAATTGAAGTTTGTGATAAAGATGAATTTTATTGACTGATTCGTATTAATGAAGATAAAAATGTGTTCATTTCATCTGACGATGCTAATGAAAATGAAACGTCGCATTTGCAAATCATTTTGGCAAATAGATCTTCAAGCTCACTTGTAATTGTTGCTTTTTCTTAATTTGATTTTTCCATTTCGCTGTGAATTGCAAGTTGTTGTTGCCGCTTTAATAATGTTGATATTTGCTGATGTTTAAATAACTGACAATAATATTTGATGATATGTGGATATGATTTTCTTCCTGATACGCCACAAAGGAAAACCGTCTTTTGTATTTGGGCAAATGAAAATCCTGTGATAATCATTCTTTGCATCTCCATGTTCGTCAACTTTTGAGTGAGAAATCCATAAATTGTTATTCACAATTTCAAAGGATATTTTTGATAAATATTCGTCATTTTTTTTGGGATGCTTAAACACTCAAAATTAACGAAATTAAAAAATGATTAAAAATTGGTCAAACACAAAACAAAACCTGGACAGGATTTTGAGTTTCCACATTTAACGAGTTTTACTAATTGACAATGTGCTTTTTTCGACTCTTCCATCTTTTTTTCGAAAGCATTTGCCTTCAGAAAAAAAATTCAACTTTCAAAGTGATTCGAAAAAGAATACCAAACGATGAAAATATTTGAAAGGCTATTTTTCAATCCTTCTTCAAGTGAAATTCGTTCTTCACCCATAGTGCTTTCTTCCAAGGCGCCGCCGGTCACTGACATCATTGACATTTTTTTTGATCAAAATAATCCATCCCCGTCAGTGCCGTCAGTTCCCCATTATTAATAAAGTTTTTAATTTCAATTAAAAAACTTTTTTCAAAATTTGTTAATTTTCAAGAAATAAATATAAATGGAAAATTGCCACCATTCTAATGTGCAATTATTCAATATAAAAAAATCACATTATGAAATGACGTGATTTTTTTCCATTGCGTCAGTTAAAATTTCGCTTGTTTCCAAGTCAAAGTCAGTCAGTCACCCAGGCATAAAAAAATACAATAATTTGTGTTCATTGCTTTTTCATAAATTTTTTATTTAAGTGTATCACACTTTATTCATGTGTCACTTCAACCATTAAAAATAACGTGACTTTATTTAAGGAAAACTCAGTTCATTCAAAATTGTTGAATCTATTCAAATAGAAAAATTCTATTCACAATTCATTCGACAAAATGAATAATTGTTTTGTGAAAAGATCTAAAAAAAAATAATATAATAAGTCACTGGAAGTCACTTTTGTCGCTGACATCACCTCAAGCTTGTGATTTGAAAAAGTGAGAAATATAGCCAGAAAATCAAATTAACTTGTTGATCTGTTGAAGTTTTTCTGATTTTATCTTTTGGATATTGAAACCATAATTTATCATATAAAATTCGTAATTCCTTCATTTTTCATGAGAGAATCGAACTTAAATCGTTATAATCATTAAAGCAACTCTGCCAATCATTCGAGGGAGTTGAACAAGCTTTTATGAAATGGCTAATTTTTTTTGCAAACTTCATTCTGTTTTGTTTTCAAAAAAAAATAAAAAATTCATATTTTGATCATATTTCTTTTCCCATTCACGAAACAACACTCAAATGGAAATAATAACATTATCATGCATTTGTTTTAATGACAGCAAAATTAGGAAAGAGTGAAAAAAATTTTGATCGAAATATGAAATATTTATTTAACTTGAAAATCAAACAATTTTAAGGAAATATCATGGATTCGTTCAAATTGATTTGAAAAAATAGTTTGTTCAAAACATATGAATTAAAGATATTTGAAGTTCTTTTTTGTTCGTTTTTTTAAAAAGTGTTAGGGTTTAAATCAAAAAATCACATTTTTTCACATCAAAAACGTGTGCTTCAAAGATTGTGTTTGATGAAATGTGGTTATTGCACAATATACAACCGTTTGAAATTCTGTTTTATATAACAACAACATGAAACATAATTTAATTCTCGTACAATATTTTAAACAGATTCCTTGCGGAAACATGAATATTTCGAATTTAAAAAAAGATCAATATCCCATCTGTACGTTAAAAAATTATAATTTTTGTTGTCAAGGATTTGTCATCACACGAATTATGCGAATAAATAATGATAAGAGAAAGAAATTGTTTTTCGTTTATTCTGACTTATATTCAGAATGTTCATCCCAGTCTCTTTCTTCCAAAGAATCATCAGAAGTTGCTTCATCTTCAGAAAGCATTTCAGGAACGTTTTCTTCATCATCTTCTCCTTCATTATTTTCCTCCTCTTCTTCAAAAAAATTTTGGTTTGTATCTGCAAATTGCTTTGATAGTTTCCACAAATGATTGCTCTCTTTTGTTGCTAAAACAAATGAGGAAATGAAATCGTCAATAAAATTTTCCCTAATATTATTTTGTGGCATTTCCCTACGAAACTTACTCCAAATGCCTTCAATCATATTCGTTCAAATTTTGCTTTCTGGATTAATAAAGTGATTCTTGTGACAAACAGTTTTATGTGTACACCTGTCTCTTCCAGATTGGTGAATGCTATCCATAAGTCGTCATGAATTGTCTTTTCAGGCAAAAGTTTGTCTGAAATGATAGGAATAAGTGTGTTTCGTTTTCTATTTGGAACACAAATAATGAAATAATTCACTTGTTTTTCTTCAACATTTCTCTGAACTGCACAAAATAACCAAATTTGCTTTTTCACACGAACTTTGTGAAATTACATTATATGGAAAATCATCTAGTCTATTTCAACGATAAAATTCAGACCAACAAGTTGTTCAAATTAATTTTCTGCTATTTTGGACATGGAAGCTGTAGCAAAAGAAAATAAAAACCTACAGTATTTCTGTGAATTCCAAGAAGAAGAGAGGTTTGTGTAATTGATAATTTAATCCATTTATTTGTCAAGATGTGCATGATTTTGTTTAATCCCACTTTTTTGATTTTCAATGGATAAACCTGATAGTTAACTTATTGTATTGTTTCATCGGAAACATCTCCATTATCTTGAGTTAAGATTTCTTTTTAATAAAGACATTTTTCTTCTGCATTGTCTGCACTCTTTGTATCTTGCATCCAAAACATCCCTTTGAAACGAATCCCATGCATCATCAGCGCTGTGGAACATCTTGTTCAGATGATGTATTTTCATTTCATGATCTTCCATTTCCATTGAAAACAATTGCAATTTTGAAAATGTGTTGATCAAAAAATTTGTTCATTCTTTCGAAAAATATTTATATTTGCTGATTTCATTTTTGTTTATTAATGAGTTTCCGCATTGATTTTCACGTTTTTAATAGTGTGTGTGTTTATATTATTTCTCAATAAACCTTTTCTTGAAATATCCAATCCGGTCGTATATTGTGCAATTACCAAGTTTTTGAATTAAATCAAAAAAAATATTCAATTCTTATCATTTATTGATTTCAATAAAAAATTTTAAAAATTAATAAGATCATTACTATAAATTTTTATACATTTGGATTCATGCATTAACAAAACATGAGTGACAAAAACGAAATATTCACCCCAAACTGGTTTCATAATATAATATTCATATTATTTATAAGAGAAAATTCGAAAAAAAAAAGCGAGTTTTTGAATGTCAATTAAAGTTGTGATTTTCACACAATGACTCAATCTTTTGATGCAATCTCCGTATCCATCTTTTTCCATTTTTTCAATAATCTTTCTTTTCATTTCTTTTCGTAATGAATCATCCTCCCTCTTATCCAATTAATTTGTTGTTTCTTCATTACACTTCGAAGCTTTTAAAATCTGTCTTTTCAGCAAAATAACTCATTTGTTTTCTTTTTTGCGAAATGATAAAAAAATAGAAAATTGAAAACAAAGAGTTACAAAATTCAATGTATTTCCTCAAACATTCACAAGATAATCTGAAATATTCAACGATAAATCGCTATAATATTTTTTATTGAGAAATTCAAATACTTCGTGAAAGCTGGTGATGGTATCTTCGTATCCTTTTTCCTCCATCTTTTCAAAAATCTTCCTTTTCGTTGCCTTTCTTTTCATTTCATCATTTTCACTTTTCTCCTTTCCTTTTAATCGATATGAAACATTCACAAGAAATTGCAAGCCATCATTCATAATATCTTTATTCAACGTTGGCCGCTGCATCCCCTCCAAAATAGCATAAACTGCTCCTCCTTTCAATAAATCTTCAACTTTCACAACTCTCCTTTTTGCTGCATTTCTCAAGGGATAAATGCATAGATCGTTTATAACGCTGAAATTATCCTTCGCTGCTAGAAATACTTGAACAATGCTTCCTATCAGTTCAACATATTCTTCATTCTGCAAATAACACCCGACAAAATAAATGTTCGATGTTTGCAGCCATCTCATCAATGTAATCTCTTCTTTCGCTTCTTCTTTGTTCATTTCCTCTCCTTCTTTCTTCTTCCAGTCAATGCATCTTGCCAGCTCTTCCAATTCTCTTGCTGCTTCTCTTCCAAAATGCAGCTCATTTGAAACTGTATATTCCAAGCTGCCATAATTGAAAAATCTGTTTATTAAAAATTTCCAAGCAGACTGATATGCAAGTTTTGTAAGATTGTTGTGTTCCTGATGATGTTCGATGATTTCTGTAATTTTCTTCAAATACAGTTCTTGTTCGATAAACTAATCAGAAATAAGAAGGGAAAAAAGAAAACATAATAAAAATTAAAAAGAAGTGCTCATACACTATATCCCTTTTCGCTCAAAGTTAGCAAAGCCATTTCCTTTTCTTTTCGAGTCTCCTCGCTTTCCTCTTTGACAGATGCAACTTTCAGGAGGCAAGGCACGCAAGTTGAAATCAACTCTGAAGAAGCACACCCGTTCAGCAAAAGATAGCATTCGCAAAGATCAATCAAAAGCTTTTCATTCTTTTTTTCTTTTTTCTTATCTTCCTCAACAATCATCTTTTCAAATCTTTCGTTCAATATTGAATATTCAAAGCATCTATTCCAGACATTCTTCAGTACTTTGCAATATCCAATATGCTTCAATATCCTAGTTGCATTTTCCATTGACATTTTCTTTTTTTCAATCATTGCAAGAATTTCATTAAACAGCTCTGATGTTAAAATGGATCTGAATTCTTCCTTATTCATTCCATCAATTATTTCATTCATTTCTTCGATTTTCTTTCTCTGCTCATCTTCATTGCAATCTTCCAATCCAGAAAACAATTCTTCAAATAAATAAATAAGAAAGAAAGAAATACAATAAGCCAGAGTTCAAATGCAACAGCAATTGCACACTGTTGAACTTTTTTGTGTTGTTCGTTTCCTATATACAGATTTTTTTTTAAAAAAAAATTGTTCAAGAAAACAACGTCATTTTGATATTCACAATGAAAGTTCATTTGATTGGATTGAAGAAAACAGATGAAAAATTAAACCTCACAAAAGATGAAAGAAATATATGCATTCAAACCGTTCCATCAAGCGTTGACATTTTCGATTTGTAACTTCAAAGAAAAAGAACGCTTTGTTTTTTCTGTTTGTTGTTATGGATGTTTTGATCAAAGTTTTATTTCAAAAGGAATACAGATTAACAAAACGAGAGTTCAATTAATGAATATTTCCCAAATAATTAGAAGAATTATTTCCAATGATGGCAGCTGGAACCGATAGAAATGTAATTATCCTGAAATTCCATCTTATGAATTATTGAGATTCGCTGTCCAAAGGAAATATTACGATTTTCATTTTGAAAGGAAATACATGAATGAATGTATTTTGTATTGTTCTATATATTGTGAAGATATTTCCATCTGTATCCTTTCCAAAGTGCAGGAATATGAGTTATTGTTGAAATGGCCTATTTCCTCTTTGAAGAGCAATGAGATGAGAATAGAGCCGATTATTATATAGCAATTGGGAAACAAATGAAGTTACGCAAGATACATGATTTTTATTTAGGACAAGAGATGAAAACAAATTCAACTGATGTTTTGTTGAATGAAGACAGAAGAGGATGGAATTCTGTGAAGGATAAAATCTGCATAAAATAAGATGGAATTTAGGAACATAAGGCAATGGAAAAGCTTTTTGGTAAAAAAAAGTTGTTAGCCAACCAAGGGAAGGATATTAATCACAAAAAAATGGCAATAAATCAACGAAAAAAAGGAGAGCCCCAAAATATCAGTTTTATTTATAAGGCTTTCCTGTTTCTCGGACTGCGCCAGAGAGTTATGGAAGGCTGCGAATTTCTATTTCTGATTCCGCTTTTGCTTCAAAAGAGCGGAGAAACGCCAACTACGAGACATCCAATTGTCGAATATTTGCTGGCAGTCGAACAACATTCAGACAAAACGCTTTTGGATTTCATTCTTCGAAAGGACAGCCATTTTGAGCAAGCAAGGCGATTGTCATTCGAAGTTTGCTTTCTTCGACGCCACAGGCAACTACAGAAAAAATACAGAATATTTGTGATCAGCCTCTTCAAGCGCAGACAGTCAGAGATTCTTTTGTTATGCTCCATTTGCGTGGCATCGATGCGGAGTTGATTTGCGGGGACCTTGTTGCTTCGTATTGGGTGCGCTGAGGTGTTTGCAAACGTTAGACAAGACGGCCATGTTTTCTCAGACGAACGTCGAGGGTGAGCAATTTCTCTGAAGACTGTTTAATTTATTTATTTATTTCTGGTTGCAATGCTGTTGGCCTGTGTTTATCTTGTGTTGTAGCTTCTATTAGAAATGGTTTTTAAAAACGGGGAATTCTTAAGATACTGCTTTCAACCGAATATATTTTCTGGTGCTTATTGAGTTCACTTTGCTGCTCGTGCTCCAACAAGACGAATGAAGCGTCACTGTGTTCTTTCATTTTCTTGGAGCGTTGCAGTAATTATTGAAGCAGTGGAATTGTTTTATGTGAGGGTGCTTCCAAAGTGCGTGGTAGCTTATGCGATGAGACGGGGAATTCAATTGTTTGTCGGCTGGAGACAGCAGCGGTTGCACAAGAAAAGCAAAAGAATGCTTCGATCAGATGCAGGACAAGGGAGACATTTGTTGCAGAAGCAGAACTGCAGAGGAAGGAAACGAACAAGAACAAAAGAAAAACGAAAGAAAGGACAGAAATGAGAGGAAGACGAAGACAACGACGACGACGACGAAGAAGAAGACGAAGAAGAAGAGGAAGAAGAAATAGAAGAGGAGGAGGAAGAGAAAGATAAAGAAGAAGAAAAGATTGTATATGTTGTTGAAATGAAGAAAGAAAAGAAAGAGAAAGAGAAGAAAGAGCCAACATATTCATCACACTTGAAACAACTCATTCTTCCTCCAAAAGAGACGAAACATTCTTCGAAGAAGTCAATTTCGATAAAGACAACGATTTCTTTCCTCCAATTGCAAAAACTCAATTTTTAACAAAAATTAAAATGGAAACAATGGAAAACGCACAAAGAAACTCAAAGAAATTTCATTTTTAGTCTGCCTCTCTGATATTCCTGCTTTGCTTTCGGAGAAATTCAGAGAAATTTGAAACGTTTCTCTATAGAACATTAATGTTTTAGTGCCTTTTGGAGACGATCATTATCAAATATCTCATTCTTCTTCTTCTTCTTCTTCTTCTTTTTTTTTTTTTTATTGCTTCTTTGTGTATCTATGTTTGCATGTTTCTTTCTTTCCTTTTTATTTTTTCTCTTTTCTTTCTTTTCTTTCTTTTTGTTTTTTTAAATTTTATTTTATTTTTATTATATTTATTTTTTTAATGGAAAATCGAATTTATCAATCAAATTTCTTAAAAGCATTCAAAAATAAAAAAAAAAAAAAAACAAACAATTAAAGGAAAATTGCAGTTTCTTGACATGCTATTCAATACAAATAAACAAAAAGCATAAAAAGAAATTGGCTGTCATTGCAACAAATAAATAAAATTTATGGCTTTAATAGAATGAAAACAAGTCTTCTATAATTTCTTCAGCTGATACAGTTTCACAAAATCCTTGTTCTTTATGCGATTCTCAGGAGCTACAGTAAACAGAGAATATGGTGTCGAGGCGATAAAAGCCGATGATCATTAATGATTCGATCTCGTCTTTTTTCTCTTAATTCTTCCAATGAATAATTCTTTGACTTCCTTCTCCATCCGCTG
Source organism: Monocercomonoides exilis (assembly GCF_001643675.1). Lineage (NCBI taxonomy): Eukaryota > Preaxostyla > Oxymonadida > Polymastigidae > Monocercomonoides > Monocercomonoides exilis. The sequence continues at coordinate 399,473 of NW_027150595.1, forward strand.
CTTCTTTTCCTTTTGTTTCATCTCTGTAACATCAAAATCTTCCTTTTGAAAATGTATTTGATGTTGTTTGCTTCCATCTCCAGCACTTTCAAAGTAATTAATCTCACTTTCACCCGCTGTAACTCTAACAACTCCAACAAACATCCTCTTGAAACATATTTTCCCAAAACACCAAGTTCAGCTGATTCTGTGCGAGCAATAAAGGAAGAGGAGGAGGAGTTGTATATTTTGTGTGTTGATAACTTTTCGATTCTGTGAAAGAGCCCTTGTTCACTTTCATGACAAGCATCACTCAGAAAGACAACTCGGTTGTTGGACATGACAGAACAGAAGCATTCGGCGATTGGAATGTCAATTTGTTCATATTTCTCGATGGGCATTCAGCTGAAAATGAACATGTGGATGGCCATCTTGGTATCAAAGAAATGCATTGTTGGCTATCAAAGAATCCCTGCAAGAGCACACGCAACGCGATGGGTCTTCTGAAGAAGGTGCAGATCATTAGGCGGAAATCATTTCATCAGCTGACTTGTCGGTGAATTTATGTGCAAATGAAGGCAAAGTCGAAGAAAGTTGTGGAGATGGCACAAACACAAAAAATAAGAAATTGACTCAAAAACACTTTTGATGGATTAATCATCACATGTTTGCTGGAAATTCGGATGTTTCATAGAATTTTCCTTTCAAAAATGAATTTTCTCTAAATCGATTTCCTTCATCGTCTCATCTTTGATTGCTTGTTGAAAGCATTTGGCGTTGTGTGATTTGAAGAAGAACATCATTTCAATCATTTATTCCGTTCAAGAATTGCTTCGATAATATGCTCTTTTCATCTGATCCTCTTTCATCTTCCAAATGAAAATGGAAAAACAGTCCTCCTTTTTTACTGAGCGCCATCTGAGAGACTATTCTTGGCTAAATATAGAATCGTTTCCGTTGACGTATAATTTCTGCTGATATTCCATGAAAGAATAAATATTCCTTTTGTCTTTCTGAACAGAAATGAAAGATATGGTTGGAAGTCGAATTCGACGAGAATTTGAATGAAACGAATGTGAAAACATTTGTTGTTTCGAATCGAAGAAGGTGTTGAAGAAGAAGACGATTTTAATGAAATGAAATCAATTCGTTCAAATTGCCTTTTTTTCATCACGAGAATCGCGAATGAAAAGTGAAATAAATGTGTATTCTGTGCTTGAAAAGCCCAGACGAAGAAAAGCAAACGAAAAAATTATTTGCTCAATTCTGCAGAGCAGCAGATTGAGATGTGTGAATGCATCAGTTCGATGATGCTTCGATCAAATGTTTAATGAGAAGAATCATCAAATAAAAAAACGTTAAAGAAGTTGAAGCAAAAGAAGAAGACAAAGAAGGCGAAGAAGTTGATGATGATGAAGCTTGTGCTGAATGATCAGAATGCAGCACAATAACAGCGTTTGCAAACAGAATTCATTCATCAGCAGATATGAAGAAAGAAAGAAAGAAAGAAAGAAAGAAAGAAAGAGAAGCTGAAAGAGAAATGGAATGAAATGTGTTGGATGGAGCTCTTCTGGAGGAAGTTGAACGACAAATGTGAACAAGACTCATTTGAAGAAAATGAAGAAATGATGAATGGATTCGAATTTCATAACAGCCAACAGCTGCAACAGACAGCAGTTTCATTGTGTGTTGCAACATGAGAATATGATGGCTATTCAAACAACAAAATTCTCAAATAAGACGAAGCTGCTCTTTTCATCAGCGAAGTTAAAAAATATCTTCAATGAAGAGATCGAAGGAGAAGGAGAAGGAGAAGAAAATGTGTTTTCTTCAAAAACACAACTTTAAATGGATTGTTCCTGAAAATGATGCACAACATGAAAAAAAAGCTGTTCTTTGGAATGGAAATAAAAAGACAAATAATAAAAATAATTGGTTTTGCATTGATTATAAAAATTCCTCAAAAGAACACATACACCCTCCCTATTGCAAAAGTAGAAGATTGTCCAATCACTGATGCTGCCATTCTCCTTTTCCATTGTTTCTCAGTGCTTCTTTCTCGGTCTTCCTTTTTTCTCACACAAATATTCTGCTTTTGATGTTATCATCAACTTTTTTTTCTGAAAAAAAAATCACCGAATTTTTTCTTTCCAAGAGCTGTTCAATTGTTGGCATTCTTCTTTTCGCTCACAACCAAATACTTTGAAATCGAATTAATTTTCTTCACCTGTACAAATTGAATACAAATAAATATGCAATTCCCATCTGCTGATTGTATCTCGGAATCCAGCACTCTTCTGACGTTCTCCTCAGAAAGACAAAAAAATGGCCATTTTATGTAATTAATCAGATTCTTGGACTCTGAAAAGATGGTTTATAAAAGCATCTTCAAAACAAACAGGAACAATAAAAAACGCATACATGCAAATATTTCGATTTTTAAAAAAACAGTTGAATTTCCTTCAATGATGCTTTTCATAAAAACCATCTCGCACAATTCCATCATCAATTCCCCTCTGTCGCTGTCTCGTGCAACCTCTCAAAATAATATCGCCCATTCCGCAGAAAATATTTGTTCTCCATCTCTCATTTTTTAGCAAGGAATATTTTTGTTCTTTCAAATCTGATGATCTGAATATCCATTACTGCAAACACAAAAAAAGATTTATCGTTTTTTTCTTTCTTTGTTTGTTTGTAACGCCTTGCCAAATAACACTAACAACGCAGAATGGTATAACAACTTATATTTTCATGATTATTTTGAGATTTTGTTTTGCGCCGATTTCTTCTTTCCAATGATATCTGAATTCAAATCAAATGACGAATTTAAGTGGTTTTCTGACTGCAACACATTTTCAAAAATGCAGGCAACGAGTGGAACTGAAAGGTTTAATGGTTTGTGCTTGTTATTGCATTTGAATTCATGATTATTGTGATTTAATTTATTCTTTATTTATTTGAAGAATTGTTTTCTGGATTGGAAGATTGTGATGAAGATGAACAAAGAAAGAAAATCGAAGAAATGAATGAAATTTTTGATGGAATGAATAAGGAAGAATTTGAATCTGTTTTCACAACAAGAATGTTCTACAAAATATACAAAATGATTGAAGAAAAGAAACTATCAATAGAAAATGCAATTTTACTGCTGAAGCATGTAGGATATTGCGATGTGCTGAAAAATTTTTGGAATCCATTCGTTGAAAAATCTTTGTTGAACAAAAGATTCGAACAGATGATTATTGAAGAGGAAAAGATAAAAGAAGAAAAGAACGAAAAGCTGCTTGTTGATCTGTGCGAATGCTATCTTTTGCTGAACGGGTGTGCTTCTTCAGAGTTGATTTCAATTTGTGTCCCTTGCCTTCTGGAAGCTGCATTGAAAAAAGATGAAAGCGAGGAGACCCGAAAAGAAAAGGAAATTGCTTTATTAGCATTAAGTCACATTGACAGGTATTTCGTATGAACATTGCTATTTCCTTTTTGATATTATTGCTATTTTCTGATTTCTAATTAGTTTTTTAGGCAAGAACTATATTTGAATGAAATCAAAGAGAATATCTTATACCATCAGGAGCATCACAATCTCACACAGCTTGCCTATCAGTCTGCTTGGGAATTTTTAATGAACCGATTTTACTTTGAAAATAGCTTGAAAGTTATTGTGAATGAGCTGCATTTTGGAAGAGAAGCAGCAAGAGAACTGGAAGAGCTAACAAGAAATATGGATTGGAAGAAGAAAGAAGGAGAGGAAATGAACAAAGAAGAAGCGAAAGAAGAATTTGCATTGATCAGATGGCTGAAAACATGTGAAATGTATTTTCTCAATTGTCGATTGTGGAATGAAGAAAATCCAGGGCTAATCAATAGCATAGTTCATTTATATCGAGCAGCAAAAGGGAATAATGGAGTAATTTGCAATCTCTGCATTTATTCCTTGAGAAATGCAGCAGAAAAGAGAGTTGTGAGAGTTGAAGACTTGTTGAAAGGAGGTGCTATTGATGTTTTTTTGGAGGAGATGCAGCGACCGAAATTGAATGACAACATAGCGTATGAATGCTTTCAATTCTTTATGAATGTTTCAAGTCGATTGAAAGAAAAGGAGGATGATGAAAAGGAAGAAGAGGAAAGAAAGGCAACGAAAATGGAGACATTTGAAAAGCTGGAGGAAGAAGGATACGAAGATACCATCACCAGCTTTTATGGAATATTTGAGTTACTCAAAAACAAATATTATGGTGATTTATCTTTGAGTATTTCTGATTATCTTGTGAATATTTGAGGAAATGAGATACTTGGAGTTTCATGATTCACAATTTCACTTTCTCTTTTTTTATTCATTTCAAAAAACGATACAAAAATTAATTTTCATATGTTTGCTTAACGTGATTTGTTATCCAGATTCATCAAAATGAAGCGAAGAAATAACAACAAAAAAAAAAAAGATTCAATTTTTTATTTTCAAAAGAAAATTATTAAAATATTAAAAATCATGAATTTCTCCATTTTCTTCTTTCTTTCACCAAAGTTCTTCCCAAAATGAGTTGACAATCATTTTTTATTTCAAATTCTTCACTCATTCTTTTGATTGTTTTGAGAAAAACAACCTCTTTTCAGCTCATTCGCAAAAAGAAAATTGTGTTTTCTCAATGCTTCCTTTGCTTTCAGGGAATATCAGAAACCCTCAGAGGATGTTGAAAAGACAACAAAAACAGCAAACAACGATGTTGATGCTGCTTCAAGTGAAGAGAAACATTCAATCCAAACGCTTTTCTCTGCCTGTTTATCATTCTTCATCATTTCCATCTCCAAAAGTTAAAACTATCCGTTTGCAGCATCTGAAGGCAATTAATATATTTTATTTGAAAATCGGAGAAGAGGAAGAAATTCTGATGGGAGTTTTGATGCATCTCTTGAAGATTGAAGGTTGAAGATTGAGAGAAAAAGAGAAAGAGAGAAGAATTAAAATAAAAATCAAAATCGAATTGTTCATTTGAGTTGATGGGCTTTTTGTGAAGAATTTTAAATAAGAAATGCTTCTTGAATTGGAAATAGAAAAAGAAAAAGAAGAAAACAAAAATGATGGAAATAAAGTTGAGAATTCTGAAAAAGAAGATAAAGATGAAAACGAAGACTAAGAAGAGGAAGAGAAGAGGGCAACGTTGAGGGAGATGAAGAAGAAAGAGGAGAAGAAAGAGGAAGAAGAAGAAGAAGAAGAAGAAGAAGAAGAAGAAGAAGAAGAAGAAGAAGAAGAAGGAATAAGAATAATTTGCCAATATAAATGATAGAAATATTTTAAGTTATTCATTCTATTGCAAGTTACAAACAGGCAGGTCCATGGAAATGCTGCGGAAGAGTGGATGGAGGAAGACCTTTCAATTTTTGAGATGACAGAAACAACGTCTTTCTCAGAATTCTGGCAAAATGAACCGATTTAAAAGATTTTGGATACATTTTCACTCTTTTCTTTCGGAATATTCGCTTTGAAGAAAGGAAAATCTAAATTATTCTCGAACTTTGACAGACGCTCTTCTTCCACTTCCTCTATTCATTCTTCTTTCTTCTTCTTTCTTCTTCTTTCTTCAACTGGAACAGCGTGCATGTCTGTTTCGCCATTCCGGAGACGGAAAAGCGAAGAGAAGAAATCTTCAGAGAATGAAAAGCCATCATCAGCGCCTGCGATTGACCTTTCGGATGCGTCTGCGGTGACTGCGTCATACTCATAGGTTGCAGATATGGAAGAGATCGAGAGGCAGCTGAAGAAAATGCAAACACAAGAAGCTGTTTCTGAGAGCGCTGCAGACGCTTCGAGGGATATGGCGCGATGCAGCTGGCTGTTCTGCATGGGGATGTTGTGTGTGTACCTACGATGAGGAACGTTCTGTGATGCTTTCGGTTCTGCTGTTGGAGCCGTTCCCCCCGTTTGCAGCGTCTGTGGGAACGAAGCCAGAGGGAAAGCAGAATTTTGTGTCGGCTGTTTGAATGCGTTCATGTCGATCAACGATCTGTTTGACCCTTCACTGAAGATATGGCGATCACCACAATCGAGGTGTGTGGTTGTGAAGCTGGACGATGAAGTGATAAGGCGAGGGGTTGCGGTGTGTGAAGTGGGGGAAATTGTGGAGAAGAAGGCTGTCTGTGGCTGGGCTGAGGATGGAGGATGTTGTTCTGTCTCCAGCAGCGATTGCTCTGGAAGCGCTGGAGGAGCGAGAAAAGGCAGAGGAAGGAGAAAGGGGAGGCAAAGAGGGAGAAGAAAAGGGAGGGGGAGAGAGAGGTGATGGGAATGAGGAGAAAGGCAGTTATCTGACAGCGCACAGAGAGTTTGTGGAGAAAATCAAAGAGAACCAGGGGAAGCTGGAAGAAGCGATGGCGCCTCTGATTGTGGAGGGTCTTGGGCTGAGTGGGCTGAGGTTTGTGAAGGCGGATGCGGAGGCAGACAAGCAGCATTCAGTTGAATCAGAGGTGCTCAGCACTTCGTCAGTCGACTGCATCCAACAGGAGATATTAAGAGCAGAAGAAGAAGCAGCAGATGAGTATTTGATTTTTTCTACAACGAAAAGTTTTATTGAAATGATGAGATTTGTGAAGCTGTTGTAAAAATGAGCGAATGATTTGTCAATAATTGAGGAAAAAGATAAATCCCATGAAGTTGGTGGGGAAAAGCCCTTTGATTTATGAGGAGTGATAAGAAGAGGAGAAAGAGGAGGAATAGGGAGGAATAATTGAGTTCACATAGAAGAACGGAGTGAAGAGGTTGTTCTATCTGGTCGATGGCCGAAGAGAAGTGCTCTTATCCAACAAGGCAATCAGCAAATGATGCGTGTGCGCATTGCAGACGGGCAGACTTTGGATGTGCCGGGCGAGCTGTTCATCCCGATGACTATAAGCTGTGCTGAAATGTGGGAAAAAAAGGCGGAGATACAGCTGAGGAACAAAGCCGAAGAGGAATCAGGCTTTGGAGCCGAGCTAGATCCTCATGTAGCATGGGACAGAGAGTGAAGCAGTGATGAAGCAGGTTATTGTGGAAAACTTGGTGGTTATGTTTTTCACACTTTATGAGAGGTTCGAGTGCAAAGCAGAGGAGAACGAGTTTGTGCGTGGTATCTTTTCCAGTCAGGATGAGTTGATCCACCTTGCGAATGAGCACATTGTGATAAAGCCGCAGCGACTTTGCTGTGGAGTGACAGCGTCGTTTGATATTGCATACGGATGATTCAGTGAAGGTGAAGTTCACAACGGAGAAAAGAATTGAAGCTGCACGGCAGTTCAGAGAAGGAATAGAAGAAGGTTATGCGAAGGAGATTCTTAGCAATTGTTCAGCGATGCTTTCAGGGCATGCGTTTGAGGTTGTGCCTGATGGATAGTCTAATGCGACTATGCAGCTGATATAACTATGTGAGTGAATGGAGGCATAGGTGCAGAAGGAGGGGAGGCGGGTTTATTCAACACGTCAGACAAGAGGCTCGAGACAGAAGAGGAGTTTATTTAGAGAAGACAGTCGAATGCTGTGCAGGTGATAGGCGAATACAGCTGTGATGCTTCGTACTCCATTTCTAACAGACCACGCTTTCTCAGCGGTTGTTCCTACGGATGCTTCTATGGAATTGAAGATGAAAGCAGAGGATCTTTGTTTCTAATTCTTCTTCTTCTTTTTTTTTTTTCTTTTTTTTTCTGCTGCTGCTGCTTCCACGGCATGTTCCATTTTTTGCAGAAATGAGTAGGAGACAACACAAGTTGCGAAGTTCCAGCTAGTGGAGCTAACGACGGAAAGTCGAAAGAATAAATTTCAACGCTTGGCGTTTTTTCTATATGCTCTGAGTGAGCAACGACGTTTCTTCCTGGTTTATACGCTGTATCTGTTTGGGTGTAAAGGAGATGAGGCAGATTGGGATTTACGAAAGTATACGACGGATGTTCATTTTGAGTCCGAACATGTGATTAAGCGAGCTAATTATTTTGTGGCAGCGGCGTTTGCAGAAAGGCTAACAGATATTTGTGTGTGACAGGCTAGTGTGGAGATAATGATTGAGATGATCTGAAAAAAGTGAAATTCTTCTTTTTAGAACATGGTCGCAATAACAGTGCCACTTGTGAGTGTGAAGGAGGAAGTTGTTGAAAAGAAAGAAGGAGAAGGAGAAGGAGAAGGAGAAGGAGAAAGAGAAGGAGAAGATAGATGAGAAGAAGAGGAAGAAGAAAAAGAAGATGAAAGAAAGAAGATGAGCTTTAATAGAATCATTTCAAAGTCTGCTGTTATCATTGCAGAGCTAAATGATGAGCTGGCATCGGAGACTGTCCAGCCACTTTGATCATCATTTCCTCGGATTTCATGTTTCTGGTTGGCAAATACAATTTCATCGCTCATTTGAATCATTCCACTCACAATAACTTTCTTTGTTTCTGTCAACCGTGTGAGGGAGTGCTTCAAGGTCAAGCAAGGGAATTGAACGATTCCACAGTGTGAATGATCGGATGCCTCAGAATTGCTCACATACACTTCTTCTGGGGTGGGAAGGAGATAGATGCACAGAGGGATAGCCAAAGTTGCATTTCCGTTGTCGAATCCTCGAACTTTGTCAAAAGAATCCAAAGAGGCTGTTACACATGTGATTTTTTGTGACTTTGCAGTCACTTCAAGATTCGGAGAAATGGCAAAGATATCTCTTCCCCACTTGGCTGCGTTTGTTCTAAAGGAAGAAGAAATCAGGAAATTAGGATTCTCATTCAATAATCGAAGAAGAATTCCTCCGCCAAAACCATTGGAAGTTGAGCAATAGCACCCATCAAAAGATCCACCTTTCACTTTCACTTCATTTCCATTCCCAACACACAGCATCATCGATCCCCCATCAGCCGATGTTCTGCTTCCACATACTGTAAATGAACAAGAATTAAGATCTTTATCTTATATGCCATTTAAAAAACAAATGTTGGCTGTCAACTGTGAACTTTTCAATTAAAAAAAATTTGATAGCATAATAAATTATAAATAAAATATTTTTGTCAAAATTAAATGGAAACCACTTTATTTATTTAATTTTCAGATGCATCGAATGTGTGTGTTCAATTTTCGCACTTCTGTTAAGTTCATGTACATAATGCAAATGAAAAATACTAAACAAATGAAAATTTTAATTAACATTGAAAATCATGTTTGTCAGGATAAAGAATCGATACACACCTTGGACATTTCATTTATAAATAATTGCAATGATGTTCAATAAAGTGAAACCATTTTTCATTGAAAAACAAATATTTTAATTTTGATCAGAAAATATGATACATAATTTTTTGCATTAAGAGTTTTCTTTTCAAAATGGAATTTGCTATGAACCTACGAACGCTATGGTTAAAGTTTCCATTTATCATATGAATTATGGAAACAGAATGTTAATCAATTAACCACAATGGGTCAAATTATTGATCTGAAGTCACTTATCAAAAAAAATTTGACAATTAAAGTATCATATTGAAAATGATAAGGCGCGATTTTCTTTGTTGCAAAATTTGTTTGAAAGCTTGAAGAACATGGTGATTTTAAATAATTAACGATAAAAGAATTATTCAACATAAAACATTGATGATTGTATACACTTTCGCTTCCTTTCTTTCCACATATCCCTCAATCAACTCTTTTCCTGACCGTTGATATATAACTAATATTTATGTCCAACTTTTAAACGATACATCTTTTTTGTCTGAAGTGCACTTCATCCAAACATTGTCAATATTCTTTATAAAGAGAACAAATCCTCCATTTTCACAAGTTTCATTGAAATGTTAAAAAAATGTTTAGAAATAAGTTTTAAAATTTAAATGTTTTGATAAAATAATATAATTTTTAACGTTTTGATTATTTATTGATTTAAAACAATTTTAAATTTAAAAATTTAAAGCTTTTCATTCTTTTCTCTTCATTTTTATCACAAATCATCAATAATTAATTAAACATTAATAACATAAAAAAATTGTTCATAAAAATTCATTCCTTTCCTATGAGAAAAATAAAAAATCTTCATTTATCAAATAATATAAAATAAAAAACATTTAATATCAATTTTTCAAAAAATGAAATCATAATAATTTAAAAAATGCAAAGTTTTCTCATAATTATTTGAAAATCTAGATATATAAATGCTAATCAAAGTGATTTATTGAATGGATGTTTTTTAACTTTTTTGAAACAAAATGATTTTGTAATTAAATATTAATTGGATTTATTGAATGCGAATATATTTGAGATTTACGTTGAATTTGAAATTATTTTTTATGTTTAATATAATTTGACATTTGTTGATAATTGACATGAAAAATTTTTGTTAATGCAATTTTATAACAAATATAAATGAAAAATGAGATTTTAAGTACACATTTATTAACTCAATTTATTTTTTTGTAATATTTCTTGAATTAAACTGAAGATTTATTTATTTGAAGTTTAAATTTTAGAAAAATATTTTTCAATAAATCATACCATTTATAAATCATTTTTTCAAAATTATTATAAAGTTAAATTTGTTTTTAGTTAATCATTTCTGTATTAATTAACTAACGTTTATATTGATAGAATTATATTTAGAAACATAAAGTATATTTTGTTTCAAATCATTCTCATTTTATTATTTATCTTATTTTTTTAACAATAATTTTTTGTATTTTTATTGACTTTTTTAACAATTTTCAAGATTGAAATTGGGTTGAAATATTAGGGAATAAAATCAGTTAAGCTAAATTTTGATTCTTTGTTTAATGTTATCAAAAAAATTTTGAAAAAGGTTTTTCATGAATTTCTGCAAAATGCAAGAATGCAAATCACAAAATAGAAAATGAAGAAAATTTGGTGGTAACTAATTTCAACAAAAAAATAAAAAAAAAGAATTGAACTGAAAATTGTTAACTGATTGAAACAAAGCCAAACATGATTGTTGAGCAGATGATGAAGATAAAGGAGGAAGAAGAAGAAGAATGGACAGAAGAAAGAGGACGAAAGAACGCACACTTTTCTGCTGAATGAGTCATTTTAAAGATGTCTGAAATCATTCTTTGATGAAGAATTGCCTTGAATGAAAACCAATTTGATTTGGACAATGGAAGGGAGGGTTAAAATAATGCCAAAAGAAAAGAAGAGAAAAGAGAAAGAGGATAAATATCACATCGTCTTCCACTTTATTGTTGGTGAGTGTGAGAGGACTGAATTGAATGAGTGAAAAAAATTCAAGAAACACTTTTCCAACAAGCAATCAAGAAAATTAAAAAAAGCAGTCAAAATCCCTTGTTGATGAAGCAGAAGGTCAAATATTCCACTTCATCAATGAAGTTTTGGTTAATTGCAAAATAGATTATGTTTTCAAATTTTCTTGTAGAAACTGTGATTTGTAGAATTTTCAACATTCAAAATTCTTATGGAAGAAACTTGTTGAGTGTTTCCAAATCAGAAACTGTTCATCATTCATAATTCAATTTCATTCTTCTTCTTCTTCTTCTTTTTGATCTTTTCATTTCTTTGTCTCGTTTCGAAGTTATGGAAAAACTGTTGATACAAAAAACTCATTTTTTTTCTTTTTGTGAAATGATGAAAAAAGAGAAAATTGAAAATTAAGAGTTATAAAATGCAATCTATTTCCTCAAATATTCACAAGATAATTGGAAATACTCAAAGATAAATCATCATAATATTTTTTATTGAGAAATTCAAATATTTTATGAAAGCTGGTGATGGTATCTTCATATCCTTCTTCTTCCATCTTTTCCAAAAACTCTTTTTTTGTTGCCTTTCTTTCCTCTTCTTCCATTTCATCTTTATTTTTTTCTTTCAATTTTATTGAAACATTCACAAATAATTGAAAGCAATCATTAACAATTGCGTCATCCAATGTTTGCAGCTGCATCTCCTCCAAAATAGCATCAATAGCACCGCTTTTCAACAAGTCTTCAACTTTCACAACTCTATTTTTTGCTGCGTTTCTCAAGGAGTGAATACACTCAGAGCTAATATCTCTGCAATTATCCTTTGCTGCTCGATATATCTGAACAATGCTGTTGATTAGCTCAACATTTTCTTCGTTCCACAATTCGCATCTGAAAAAATAAATCGCGATTGTTTCGACCCATCTTTTCAATGAAAGCCCTTTTTTCGCTTCTTCTTTGCTCATTTCCTCTTCTTTCTTCTTCCAATTCACGTTTCTTGTCAGCTCTTCTAGTTCTCTTACTGCTTCTCTTCCAAAATGCAGCTCATTCACAATCTCTTCCTCCAAGCTATTGTTATCCCAAAATCGGTAAATCAAAAAACTCCAAGCAGACTGAAAGGCAAGTTGTGTGAGATTTCTGTGTTTCTGCTGATGTTCGATGATTTCTGTAATTTCCTTCAAATATTGTTCTTGCTTCATTTCCTAATCAGAAATAAAGGGGAAAAAAGCAAGCATAATAAAAATGAAAAAGAAGTGCTCATACACCATATCCCATTTTGCTCAAAGTTAGCAAAGCAATTTCCACTTCTTTTTGAGTCTCCTCGCTTTCCTCTTTCTTCAAGGCTAATTTCAACAGGCAGGACATACAAATTGAAAGAAATTTCGAAGATGGAAATTCGACGTAAAAAAAAAGATAGCATTCACAAAGATCAACAAGAAGCTTTTCATTCTTTTCTTCTTTCTTCTCTTCTTCAAAAATCATCTTTTTAAATCTTTCGCCCAGCGAAGATTTTTCAAAGCATGGATTCCAAAAATTTTTCAGCACATTGCAATATCCAACATGCTTCAGCAGCAAAATTGTATTCTCCATTGTCATTTTCTTTTCTTCAATCATCTTGTTCATTTTGTTGAATATAATAATCGATGAAATAGACAAAAGTTCTTCTTCATTCATTTCTTCAATGATTTCATTCATTTCTTCGATTTTCACTTTCTGCTCATCTTCATTGCAATGCTCCAGTTCACAAAACAATTCTTTAATAAATTTATTTATAATGGAAAGCGCTAAACACTCAAAAAATAGAAAAATAAACAAACTTGAAAACTTATCTTCAAGAGACGGCTCCTGGACATCATCATTGGACTTGTCTTTTTCACACACTTCCATTCTGTCTATTATTAGCAAAGATCAATTTGCTGCAAAATTTCAAATGAAAAACAGAAAAACAAACAGAAAAACAAACATTGTTGATAATTGACAAAACTAAAATATAATTGTCAAACTCAATTCCTTTGCTCAGTAAAAATCTGTGGTAAAAAAGAAATCACAAAGAAGCTGCAATATTGGTCGTATTTAGCCAAATACGAAAGAGTTTAATTTCTGTCTGATCGAACCAACAATAATTAATTCCATCGAAATGGATTGAATTTCGATTGAAATTTTTGAACGTATTGAAAAATATCCCACATGTCTGGAATTGAGCATTAAAATAAAATATCTATTTTAACATTCTGAGCAATATGAAGAAGAAGCGAAAGGACTTTGAAAAGAACTTTTCGAAGAAGAGACAAAAAAGCAACAATTTGCGCATTAAACTGTGCATTTAAACGTTGTTGCAAATTATAATTCAAACATAAATATTTCACTTATTTCCCTCACATTTAGAGTTTTCTGGAAGCTTTCCTTGTCAGAAATGATTTTTTCTGTTATTTCAGAGTGTTTGCTTGTTTCCGTGAATGTTTCAAATTTGAAGTGTTGAGAAACGTTTTGAGATACAAGGATAATTTTGTTATTTGTTCGCTTCTTGAGTGGGCCATCCAGGCTGAAGGAAGATTAATGGAGGGAATCAAGCTTTCAACAATTCGCAGTTTTTTGGTGATTGGGCGCATGATAATTGAACGCATAAGAGAATTTATCAAGGCAACAATGGACAGCATCGTTTATTGAGCATTGAAAGAGATTTTATTCCAAAAGATTTTGAGGCTGAGTGAAGATGAACAAAGTCGAGATGGCAAAGAAAGATTAATGCAATATGCGGAACCAAGCACATGCGGGATTTTGAATTCATTTCAACACATTTATCGTTTGATGATGATTTCCACTTGACGTGTATTTATCGGTAAAGATGCTTGTTGCATTTTGTTAAAAGTCATCATTTTGGGTTGTTTTGATGGTTATTGTTGATTCACCGATTTCTGTGTGGATTTCGAGGCAAACCTTGAAGCAACATGGAAGAAGAAGAAACGAATCAAAAATACAGAACAGATGGTGATAGAAATGTTTGATTTAATTAAGGTGTGTTATCCAATTTATTGTTGCATTTGCAATTTTTTTTTTTTGAAAAATTAACAAAAGAAAAGAAAGAAAGAAAGAGATCATCAAAAATAAAAAAAAGTGAAACATTTTTTGCAATGATAATTTCTAATTTTTTCCTTTCTATTCTATCTCTTTTTTTCTTTCACTTTTTGTGTTGCACAGAAGTTCTTTTGACTTTTGCTAATAAAAAACAAATGGTTGGGAAGAAATGATAAAAGGCAGACTGCTTCAATCAGAGAGGCGAGAAGACGAGCATTTTTTTTTTTGAAAAATGGTATTGCCTCATTTGGAACTTCATATTTTTCTTTTTCTTTGTGTTCTTTTCTTTGATAATTAATTGGTTAATTTTGCGAATTTCAAAAATGTATTTCACTCAAAAACGGATTCGTCTTGCAGATCCTTATCAATTCAGACTCAGCAACTTGCAGTAACTTGCGAAGACACTCATCCTCATCGTATTTGTTGGCCTGTGTTTTTTTTGACAGCACCTGCCGTTGGATGTGCCTTTCTTATTTCTTTCCATCAAAATTGTTGAATCGCTCAGAACAATGCTGAACAGCAGCTGGATGGAGAGAAGACGCATTAGCAGAATGGAAATGCTGCTGCATTCAGCTGAGTCTGCTTGCAGATGCGAAGGTGAAGAAGGGGAAGAAGGGGAAGAAGAGGTCAGAGTTATCAGTCCGTTTGAAGAGGAAGTGAAGGATGTGAAGGAAAGAGATGAAAAGAAATGAAGAGGAAATGTTGAAAAAGAAAGAGAAGACAAAAAAGATGAGAAAGAAAGAATGAATGAAAGTGAGAAAGAAAGATGAGGAATGTTTGAATGAATATGAAAAAAACACGATGGAAGAAACAATAAAGAATACTTTTCAATAGAAGAGCAGAAATGCCATATGTATGGGGAAAACAATAGATTTCATTCAAAAGGGGAAGGAAAGGCTTGTCAAAAAGAGCGAAAGAAATGAAAGGAAAAATCGGGAAATGATTCATTTTTATGGAGAATTAGGTGAAACGAGGAATATTACTTGCTTATTTCGAATTATTTTAAGATAAAAATACCGCTTTTCATTTGAAAAAGAAAAATCTTCTCTTTTTGTTACATTTCTGTTCTTTTTTTTTCTTCAGTTAACAGCAATTAAATAAAAATTAATTCTTTCATAGATTTTTTTCAAAAAGCCTTTCATAGAACTTCTTCAAAGAAACTCCAAAACGAAGGAATGACTATTAAATGCTGGCTCACAGCATTAACATTGAACTTCAACAATAACAACAAAAAAACAAAAACAAAGATAATTATCTCAATTTTTCAATTTTCTCAATTCAAACTGCTTAAAAACTCATTCAAAAAAAAAGGAAGAAAAGAATAAAGGATAGATAATTTCTCATTCATTGCATGAATGAAAATACAACGCTTAAATTCATTTTTTTGGATTTAATGAAAAATTGAAAAAAAAAAAAAAGCTACAGCACTAGGTTTTTCCAGGCGGTCACCCATCCAAGTACTAACCCAGCGTTGGCCGCTTTTCTTCGGAGGTCTGAAGGGATCCGGTGAGTATGACCAACCATGACCGTAGCTCACACACACTCCCTCAAACATCCCTTTTATAATGTTCACACAATCATTCTTTTTCTCTTTTTCAATCCATTCTCATCATCAAAATTGCTTTCCCAATTATCTTCTTTCTTTTATTTTCTTTCTCTTCAATTTCAACTTTTCCTTTCTTCCCCTCTCTTTCACCTTTTCTCTTTCAAACTCTTTTTTAATCACTTTTTCGCTCTTTCATCTTTCTATTCATCATTCACTCACTAACATACACTCTCTCTCTTTCTCTTTCTTTTCTTCTTTTCTTCTTTTCTTTCGTTTTATTCATTTGAGTTTTTTTATCCCTTCTTCATTTTTCGCATTCTTTTCACAAAGCAGTGCGGAAGATGACGCAAAAGAAGAAGAAATTTGGATTGTTGGTGAATTAGACAGACAAAATTGATTCTTTCTGTATGTGATAAGGGAGCCTCTAGAACAGGAGCGATTGAATGAATGAATTAAATGAAAGAGAAAGAGAAGAAGATGAAGAAGAATAACTTGAAGAAGAAGAATAGAGATAATGAGGATGAAATAGTAGAAGGAGGAGGAAGAGGAGGAGAAAGTTCAGATTGAGATTTTGAGCCAAACGCTGCAGGACGAAGAGAAAATGGAGACTTTTTGAGAGTAGAAGAAGAAAGAGGAGAAGAAAAAGGAGGAGGAGGAGGAGGAGGAGGAGTTGGAAGAAGAAGAAAGAAAGAAGAAGAAGAAGAAGCTGTGTGATATGATGACACGTGAATTGAATAAGTTGATTGAAGATCGAGAATTGTGAAGATAAATGAAAACAAACATTAACGTTGATGTTCGTAGAAATCATTTTTTCTGGCTTTTCATTTTTTTCTTCTTCCGTCTTCTGGCAAACAAAATCCTCAAACTCTTCATTCATCTCTTTCCATCCACTAAACCATCTTCAAACACACCCATAACCCCATCGATGGTGCCATCCTCCCAAACCTCAACAGCCCATCCACTTCTCTCTCTGCCTTCGATGCTTCTTTCCTCCACCAAACAATCTCTTCACCAAATGCTCCTATGGTTCATGTTGGATCCGAAACTCATAGAAAATATTCCTGGGAGATCGACTTCGTTTGATGTGAATAACCATCGTTTCGAGTGGTGCGAATGGAATGATTCAAATGGTGGCAGTGATTGGGATGGTGCACTTTGCGTTTCCTGCGCAAATGCTAATCTCACAATCACTTCTTGTTCATTCAACAATTGTTCATGTAATAGTCAGGGCGGAACGTTATATTGCAGATATTTGCGAAATGTCGACATTGCAAAATCCTATTCCACACGTTGTTCAGCTGCTCGTGGAGGAGCAATATGCATTGACGGAAGGCAATCATCTTCCGAATATTCATTCTCTGAAAACAGAGCGGAAAGTTGTTCAATTACAAATTGGTGCGGAACTGGCTGGTATTTTCATGTGTATGATATGGCCTCAACTTGTCAATATCTGTTTTCCAAATGTTGGCGAATCGCAAATTCTGGTGGTGATTCTGCTGGATCTTTAACATTTTATTATCCTCCAGAAAGTGAGCCAAATCAATTTTCTGTCAATGATTGTCAGTTCATCGATAACAAATTGACATTATTTTCAACTTCATGGGGAGGCGCTGCCATTTTCTTCTATTCAACTTATTCTTGGACGAATGGAGTAAAATTCATCACTTTCTGTTTCTTTGATGGTAACACTGCAACAAACGGCAGGGGGAATGATGTGTTTTTTTACGGAAGTGATATTGCTCATTCTCCATTCCAGCAATGCGGTTCAACAACCCCAACAAAAAGAGTATGAAATGCAAGAACAGCTGACAATGCAGTGTATAATGGCTGGCTCCCCCTCATCTCCCAGAATAAAATTGCTCCAAATAATTAAACTGATTCCGACAACTGTGGCAAAACACAGCAAAATCACATGTGCCACCATCGAAGATGTTCCCAACGGCTTCATTTCTCCCTTCAGCGATGCCTCCCTCCCTCCTTCTCTTTCTCTTTCTCTTTCTCTTTCTCTTTCTCTTTCTCTTTCTCTTTCTCTTTCTCTTTCTCTTTCTCTTTCTCTCTTTCTTTTTCTCTCTCTTCTCATCTCCTCTTTCACTCCCACTCAAACACTCTCACATTTCGTACCCCAAATACAAAAATCACTCGAAATGATGAACTTTTTCTTATATCCTTTTGATTTCTTCAATTGTTTCTTCTTATTTTGAATAGTTTCTATTTCATTGCAAAATTCAAAAGCTTTCATCTTCTTTTCAACTGAAGCATATACCATCACTTGCCTTTCATAGATCCCTAAATCAGCACAGGTTGTATTGCTTCTTCGTCATTTTCCATTTGCTTTGGCTTCTTCTTCAAATGAAAATAAAACTCTCTGCTTAAAAGAATGCTTTCTATAATTTCTTCTCTTCAAATAGCATTTCTTCAATCATATCAACAAGCTCTTCTAAACTTTCAATTTCTATTGCTGTTTTCACTTCACCTTTTTTGTCCGCTGCAGAAGCTCTCATTTCATAGAATTATCCTTCGCTTATTTGTTTTCTTATAAATTTCTATTCCTCTCTTCATTTCTCCTTTGATTGCTTGATGAATGCGCATGTTGTGTTATGCAATCTCTCAAACATCATCCATATTATAATATGTTCCAAATAACGACTTTTGCCTTGTTCTTTCTGTTTTCTGTGAATTCTTTCATCTTCCAAATGAAAAAAAATCAGAACAATCCTCCTTCTTTTTTATTTTGCACTGCTAATAGCCTATTCTCCGCTTATTGTTTCTTTTATTTCGTTGTCTCATAATTTCTGCTGATATTCCATGATAGAATAAATATTTCTTTCGTCTTTCTGAGTAGGAATGAAAGATATGGTTGGAAGTCGAATTCGACGAGAATTTGAATGAAACGAATGCAAAAACATTTGTTGTTTCTAATCGAAGAAGGTGCTGAAGAAGAAGACGATTTTAATGAAATGAATTCAATTCGTTCAAATTGCCTTTTTTCCATCACGAGAATCGCGAATGAAAAGAAGGATAATTCTGTGCCTGATAAGCCCAGACGAAGAAAAGCAAACAAAGAAATTATTTGCTCAATTCTGCGGAGAAGCTGAAAGAGAAATGGAATGAAATGAGTTGGATGGAGCTCTTCTGGAGGAAGTTGAACGACAAATGTGTACAAGACTCATTTGAAGAAAATGAAGAAATGTTGAATGGATTCGAATTTCATAATAGCCATCAGCAGCAACTGACAGAAGATCCATTCCTTGTTGCAACAGAGAATTTGATGGCTATTCAAACATCAAAATTCTCAAATGCGAAGAAGCTGCTCTTTTCATCAACCAAGTTTAAAAAATATCATCAATGAAGAGATCGAAGGAGAAGGAAAAGGAGAAGAAAATGTGTTTTCTTCAAAAATACAACTTTAAATGGATTGTTCCTGAAAATGATGCACAACATGAAAAAAAAGCTGCTCATTGGAATGGAAATAAAAAGATATAAAATAAAAATAATTAGTTTGGGGCTGATAATTAAAATTCCTCAAAAGAACACACCTGTCCTTTCTATCGCAAATGCAGAGGATTGTCCAATCACTGATGCTGTCAATCTCCTTTTCCATTGTTTCTCAGTGCTTCTTTCTCGGTCTTCCTTTATTCTCGCACAAACATTCTGCTTTTGATATTATCATCCACTTTTTTTCTGAAAAAAATAATTCTGTATTTCAACTTTCCAAGAGCTGTTCAATTGTTGGCATTCTTCTTTTCATTCTCATCAAAATACTTTGAAATCGAATTTCTTTTCTTCCCCTGCTCCAACTGAATACAAAAAAATATGCAATTCCCATCTGCTGATTGTATCTCGACATCCAGCCTCTTCTGATGTTCTCCTCAGAAAAACAAAGGAATTGGCCATTTTTAAAATTTATCAGATTCTTGCACTCTGAAAAGATGGTTTATAAAAGAATCTTCTCAACAAACAGGAACAATAAAAAACGCATACATGCAAATATTTTGATTTTCAAAAAAATGTTGAATTTTCTTTTAAGACGCTTTTCATAAAAACCATCTCGCCCAATTCCATCATCAATTCCCCTCTTTCGCTGTCTCGTGCAACCTCTCAAAATAATATCGCCCATTCCGCAGAAAATATTTGTTCACCGTCTCTCATTTCAACAAGGAATATTTTTGTTCTTTCAAATCAAATGATCTGAATATCCATTACTGCAAACACAAAAAAAGATTTATCGATTTATCTTTCTTTCTTTTTTTGTAACGCCTTGCCAAATAACACTAACAACGCAAAATGGTATAACAACTTATGCTTTCATGATTATTTTTAGCTTTTGTTTTGCGCCGATTTCTTCTTTCCAATGATATCTGAATTCAAATCAAATGGCGAATTTTCGTTGTTTTCTGTCTGCAATGTGATTTCAAAAATGCAGACAACGAGTAGAATCAAAAGGTTTAATGGTTTGTGCTTGTTATTGCATTTGAATTCATGATTATTGTGATTTAATTTATTCTTTATTTATTTGAAGAATTGTTTTCTGGATTGGAAGATTGTGATGAAGATGAACAGAAGCGAAAAATAGGAGAAATGAATGAAATAATTGATGGAATGAATAAGGAAGAATTTGAATCTGTTTTCACAGAAGAACTATTCGAGAAAATGGACAAAATGATTGAAGAAAAGAAACTATCAATAGAAAATGCAATTTTGCTGCTGAAGCACATGGGCTATTGCAAAGCGTTAAAAAATGTTTTGACTCTATTATTTGAAAGATCTTCATTGAACAAAAAATTTGAGAAGATGATCATTGATGAAAATGAGAAAAAGGAAGGAAAGGATGAAAAGCTAATTACTGATCTTAGTGAATGCAATTTATTTTTAGGAGGGTTAACATCATTGAAATTGAATTCTTTTTGTGTGCGTTGTCTGCTGAAAGTTGCGTTGAAGAAAGAAGAAGATGAGGAGAATCAAAAAGAAGTGGAAATGGCACTTTTGGCGCTGAGTTGCATTAAAATTTATTTTGTTTGAATATTTCAATTTTATTTTTAAAGTTATTGATATTTTTTCTTATTTTTGAACAGAACATTGAAAGAGATCTTTTCCTGGACGAGATCAAAGAAATCATCCAATATCATGAAAAGCATCACAATTTGACACGACTTGCCTTTCAGTCTATTTGGCAGTTTTTGATTATTCTATCGTTCAGCACAAATTACATGGTCGACGTTATTGTGGATGAGATGAATTTTGTGAGAGAGACAAAAAGAGAACTGGAAGAATTAACAAAGCGTGTTGATTGGAAGAGAGAGAAAGAAGCGGAGAAAGAAGAAAAAGAGAGGAAAGAAGAACTTGTTTTGAAAAGATGGCTGCGAATTTTAGAACCTTTCTTTGTTCAATGCGGATTATGGAATAAAGAATGCTCAGGGATTGTTGAAAGCATTGTTCAGGTATTTCTAGAATCAAGAGATTATGATAGTGAAATAGGCAAGGAATGCGTTCGATTATTTGGAGCAGCAGCTGAAAATGGAACAGTGAAACTTGATGCCTTGCTGAAAAGTGGTGCCATTGACGCTGCTTTGGAGGAGATTCCAAAATCAACGATCAAAGGCAAAATGACATATTATTGCTTGAAATTTTTTCAATTGATTTCAGTGTGTTTGAAAATAAAAGAGATTGATGAAATGGAAAAAGCGAAGAGAAAGACATTCAAAATGGAGATATTTGACAAGTTGGAAGAAGAAGGATACGAAGATTTCATCATAAGTTTTCATGGAATATTTGGTTTTCTTGGTGAAAATTTTCTTATAAGATTATCTTTGAATATATCTGATTATTTTGTGAATACCTGAGGAAATGAAGTGCTTTGTATTTTTGTAACTCAAACTTTTCATTTTTCTTTTCTTCCTTTTTTTAACTTCTTTTATTATCTCCACTCAAACAATTGAACCGTTTGATTGAAATTCTCTGTGGGGATCTGATCGATCCAAAAAAAGTTGAACCTTCAAAAAATGATTAACTCTTGTTTTCTCCTTTTTTCTTTTTTTTTTATTATTATTGTAATAATTATTTTATGATTCAGTTCCATTTCAAAGAAGTTTTAAAAGAGACCTAAAAAATATTGATTCAATTGTTTTCTATTTTGTGAATTGTTGAAAACAGAAAAAGAAAAATTATGAGTTGAAAAATTTAATGAATCTCATTTCCTCAAGTTCAAAAAAAGAACGTGTGAAATATTCAAAGTTGAATGAATACAGTATCATCAGCAAAATAGAATCTATTCGTTTTTTGAAAGCTAATAATGATATCTTCATACCCTTCTTCTACCATCTTTTCAAATATTTTCCTTTTCAATTCTTTTCTTTCCTCCTCTGTAGTTTTCACTTCTCCCTTTTCTTTCAACCGCAATGAAATCAATTGAAAAAAATTAATAAATTCATATATCATTCCTCTATTCAATGTTCGCCGCTGAATCTCCTCCAAAGCAGCATCAATGGCGCCACTCTTCAGCAAGACATCAAGTTTCACTGCTCTATTTTTTGTAACTGCATTAAATAATTGAATGCATTCCTCGCATATTCCACTGTGATTATCTCTTGATGCTCGAAACACATCAACAAGGCAGCTAAAAAGCCCAACATATTCTTCGTTCCACAATTCGCAGAAGTAAAAGTAATTACCAATCGAGCGGCTCCATCTCAAAATAATATCCATTGCTTTCCTTTCTGTTATCCCCATCTCTTCTTCTTTCTTCTTCCAATTCACATTTCTTGTGAGTTCTTCCAATTCTCTTGCTGCTTCTCTTCCAAAATGCAGCTCATTCACAATAACTTCTTCCAAGCTATTATCAACCCAAAATCGGTAAATCAAAAATAGCCAAGCAGACTGATAGGCAAGCTGTGTGAGATTGTGATGCTCCTGATGTTTGACGATTTCTGTAATTTCCTTCAAATATAGTTCTTGTTTCACTTCCTAATCAGAAATTAGAAAATTGCAATAATATCAAAAAGGAAATAGAAATGTTCATACACAATATCCCATTTCGCTCAAAGCCAGCAAAGCCATTTCCACTTCTGTTTGATTCTCCTCGCTTTCCTCTTTCTTCAATGCAGCTTTCAGAAGGCCAGGCACACAGATTGAAATCAACTCTGAAGAAAAATCGAAATGAAACAAAAGATAACATTCACAAAGATCAACAAGAAGCTTTTCGTTTTTCTCTTCTTTTTTCTTTTCTTCTTCTTCCGTCATCTTCTCAAATCTTCTGCTAAGTGAAGATTTTTCAAAGCATGGATTCCACACGTTTTTCAGCACCTTGCAATACCCAACATGATTCAGCAGCAAAATTGCATTTTCCATCGTCAGTTTCTCTTCTTCAATCGTTTTATTTATATTGTTGAACAGATCAATAGTATAAATAAGTCTAAATTCTTCTTTATTCATTTCATCAATCAATCTGTTCATTTCTTCGATTTTCTCTTTTTGTCCTGAAAAGCTGCAGCTTTTCAATTCATCAAACAGTTCTAAAGAAACAATTTCCCCCAAATGGAAAAAGCCATTGAGCTTTCAAAAAAAAATACGTGAAAAATGAACAAACTTGAAAACTTCTCCTTTGGGGCCATCTCTCGATTTCTGTCTTCGGTTCCACCATCAATGAATTCTTCCATACTGTTTATTTAAAGTGCAATCTATTTGCAATGAATATACTCAATAATTAAGCAAAACCAAATAAATATCAAACATCATTCACGATCCAACAAATAGAGAAGGCTACAGTCACTATCCAAATTGTTTAACCTTTGTAAAAAAAGATTTGGAAACGAGTTCTATGAAAGCAGCCTGATTTGGCTGAGCGAGGCAAGAAATGGCAGTTTTTTGTTTCTTGTTGATCAAACCAACAGAAATTCATCAAAAACAAATGGAGAATTGTTATTCGATTCATGATGCTCCATGAAATAGTTTTCTTCCTGTTTGGGAATTGAATTTATTCACAATATAGAAATGGAACTTGATGGAAGAAAATAACTGCAATCAAGCAAAAGGATTGAGAAGAAGAGTTTCGTGACTTTTTAAAGTTATTGATTCTTTTGTCAAAAACCAAAGTACAGCTAATGTTTGCATTCTTGAAGGGTCTCGTTGGTTGGTTGCTTTTACAGTTTCTGATTTCATTGAAAAGGATTGAAGTGATTGCTGAAGACAAAAGAAGTGAAAAGTTCCAAAATCGAAATGGATCAAACAAGCAAAATGTCAATTGCAATTCTTTACAAAGATGCCAAACGAATGGCAGAAGAACAAGGTTGGATGGTTCAGTTGCAACAGCATCATGGGCCATCAAAAAATGGATTATTTGAAAAAAATCTATCAAAATCGGTTTCACTGACCAAGCTGCCTGGCTTTGCGCTAGATAAGAGTTCTGCAATGCGTTTTGCTCATCCTTTTCTATTCGAATGATTGAGCATTACTGTCAGCAAAATGCATATGGTTTCGGATGAAAAGAGATTGGAAAAGGAATTTTATGGAGAAGACTCTATTGCAAAAGAACAATGAAAAAAACGCACAAATAGTTATTCATCTTCTTCAGAGACCAAAAGCATTGATATTATCGATATGAAAGGAATTGGCCAACATTTCAGCTTCTGCTCCATCAGAATGAAGATGAATAAAGAAAACTTTTGTTTTTTCAAGAAAGATGCCCTTACGGAAATGAGGCGTTCATCAGACAATTCAAAAACTCTCCCTTTTTGCTTCAGCAATATCAGCGCGATGTAAATGTGTTAAAGAATGAAAGGACCTCTTTTCGAATGTCTCAACAATCCATCATTTTTGTATCAACATCATTTTCAGATGAAAAGTTTCCTTCTTTCCTGCATTTGAGCTGCTTCGTGATGAACACCTTGCAGGCATCGAAAACAACAACATTCAAAAATTTTTCATCGCCTTCTCCTTCTCCTTCTCCTTCTCCTTCTCCTTCTCCTTCTCCTTCTCCTTCTCCTTCTCCTTCTCCTTCTCCTTCTCCTTCTCCTTCTCCTTCTCCTTCTCCTTCTCCTTCTCCTTCTCCTTCTCCTTCTCCTTCTCCTTCTCCTTCTCCTTCTTCTTCTTCTTCTTCTCTTTTTTCTTTTAATCAACAATTTCCATATCCTTCACAAACAGCACAGTTGCTGTGTTCTTGCTTCAAATTGCAGAACTTCCTCGTCATCTGATAATCTCAAATTCCTTCTCCATAGAAGCCGGTTACATACAAACATCTTTAAACCCTTCTGAAAACTCCTCAGTCGAAAAAAATCTGCGCATTTTATCGTATTTGCTGACACAAAAGGAAGAAACTTCACACACACACACACACACACACACACACACACACACACACACACACACACACACACACACACACACACACACACACACACACACACACACACACACACACGAATATCTTTTTCTGTCCCTTCAACCGCTCCCACAAGCAGATTCTTCGCATTGTCTAAATAGAAATGGCTTATTTAATAAGTGAAGGAGGAGAAGGCGCCACGCTTAGATATTTGTTCTGTTTGCATTCCATCGCGTTCTCCGCCTGCTGGAACTTCGAAACTTGCGTTGCCTCTTCCTCGTCACTGCCAAAAGAAGAATTAGCACAAGCAGAAGAAGAAGAAACAAGGCCATTATCAACTTTATCTGCAACCATCTTTCAACATCATTGGAGCGCCCATCGGATCAGCCGATGCAAAAACACGGACAATTTGTCATAGCTGACGACTCTCACACCTCCTCACCCATCCTCTGCCCAGCATTTAACTGCCTTTTCTGAGCACACTCCTCCTTTATGTTGTGCCTCTTATCAGGCATGCTGAACAGCCCATTCTCCCTCGCTGTCTACGCCTTTGCCTGTTTCCCCTCCGTCAGCCCCGCCTGCTGCGTCTCGGTGTCAAACGCACCCACAAACACTCAACCAAACACACGCGCACACTTCATCGCTGTTCTGTTGACCAGAATCTTCTTCACGTTGCCTGCTTCTACTTTTTCTTCGCTCCACAGTTCCACCTCAAATCTTTCTCACGAAGTCGTTAAAACTTTCACCGAATCATTTGTGTTTCATTCCAACAGACACTGCCATTGCACAGCCCAGCATCGGTGGATACACTGGTATGTGTGCATTGGAATGGCTCATCAGCTCCTTAACCGATTCAGATGCCTCAACCAAATCAAAGCTTCTCTGCTTTTTCTACGTTTCATTTGGCAAACATACAGATTGTATTAGCCATGTCTCTCACTTGAATCTTCATTGCATTTACGCCATTCCATATCACCCGCGGAAACAAGATCTCCAAATACTCCAGAGCCAGGCACCTCTTCATCGTTGGGCCTTTGCTGCATCTACGACATTTCGTCCTTTCAATTGGCTGGCTTCTCGGAAGCTGTCCGTTTAGCTCGTCTGCACCGTCACCGCCTGCCCATCTGCAACGCGCACACATACACATCATTCGCTGATTGCCTTGTTGGTTCAAGGCACTTCTCTTCGGCCCTCGACCAGATAGAACAGCCACAAACGCTCCGCTTTTCCGTTAGAATTCTTTTTCTTTTTCTTCTTCTTCTTCTTCTTCTCCCTCTTCCTCCTCTTATTCTAATCGCTCCACATAAATCAAACAACTTTCTTCCCCTTTCTTCTTCAAAGGCTCTGTTTTTTCCCTTAATTATAAACAAACTATTCGCTGATATTTTCAACAGCTCCACAACCCAAATCATTTCAATAATTTCTATTCGTGGAAGGAATCCTCAAACACAGATCAGTTTCGACAGATGCAGCTGCTGCTCCATTCTCATCTTCTCTTCCTCGGCCTCAGTCTTCACAAACATCTGCTTCTCCAGTTCAATAACCTCCACAACCATCTTCATCGTCGTTATTTGTTCTTCATCAATTTTTTTTTTTTTTTTTTTTTTTTTTGAAATTCTTTCCGCAAACCCTCTATCTGTTTTCTGTTGGACGCCCGCCTTTCTCCTCATTCCCATCACCTCCCTCTTTTCCTTTATATTCTTCTCCATCTTCTTCTCCCTTTTCTTTTCCCCTTTCTTCTCCCTCTTTGCCTCATTCCAATCACCTTCCTCTTCCTCTTCCTCTTCTCGCTCCTCCAGCACCGCCAGCACAATTGCTGCAGGTGGCAGAACCACATCCTCCATCCTCAGCCCCGCTGCCGACAGCCCCTTCTCCACAATCCCCCCCACTTCACACACTGCAACCCCTCGCCCCATCACTTCGTGATCCTGCTTCACCACCACACACCTCGACTGCGGCGATCGCTACACCAGCAGCAATGTTATAAACAGATCGCATTCACGTCTTCCGCTGCAAAGATCCGTTTGCTCCCCAACTTCGTGTCCACCGACGCTGCAAGCGACAGATGCGGCCCCACCAGCGGAACCGAAAGCATCGCCGAAAAATCCACATCGTGCGCACACACAACACCCCCATGCAGCACCGCCCGCCTCGCCACAACATATCCCCGCAGCGTCTGTGGCTCCCTCAGTGACGACTATCTGTGATTTTTATTTATCTCTGCCTCCTCAGGCAACACAATCCTAAGCCGCCTCTCGATGTCGTCCATCGCTGCTGCTGATATATATGGAACTACCACCGCTGACGCATCTGAAGGGAAAATTTCAGGAGCTGATGAAGATGATGGCTGATCATCTCCTGCTGCCTTCTTCTCTTCGCTTCTCAACCTCCAGAATGGTGAAGTTGATCTGCGTTCTTCTCCAGTTGAAGAAGACGAGGAAGACGAAGAAGACGAAGGTGCTGAGCGAAGAAACAACTGCCGAGCTTCCCCGGCCACAAGAAGCTTTTTCAGATACACCGCCACTTCTGCCTGCAGCTCTGCATGTGACAAAACACAACAACCACATTCGGATCACGAAGGCCAATCAACCGCGAAAGATCGCTACCATCAAGCGATATAAAGCAATTGGTTATTATTATTATATTTGTTGATCATGCATTGAAGTTCAGAGTGAAGAAGAAGAAGATGATGATGATGATGATGATGATGATGATGATGATGACGATGACGATGAAATTGAATACAAATCCTTCAAATGATTATCATCGATGCATACAGTATTAGCAACAGCTGCGGCTGCAAGTCGTGTCTTTTCAGCAGATTAAACAACTTCAGAAGTCGAATGATATGAGAGACCGTCAATGTGATGGAATAGAAAGATGCTGCTGATGAAACATTTTGACAGAATCAGATGAATTTTGAGTGAAATGGCGGGCGTTTTCTCTGATGGCTGTGCGGCTTTTGTGGGGAAAATGGAGGATTGAAAAGTCCATTAAATTTGAATTTAAATTCACATATATTATCCATTATGACAAGATATGGCAACAAAGCCTTGCGAAGAGATTCCGATTGGCTGAGTGAAGATTGCGTTTGTGCAAAAGGATTTCTCACACAATGAATCAAAATTCCCTTCAGGTCTCTTCATTCTTTGAAAACAGTTGCTGAATTACCTGATTCATAACTTCAGGTATTTTTTCCTATTGAAAATGATGTAATTTGCTCGCTTTCATCCAGATTCAGCTCTTGAGCACAGCTGACTTTGATGCCTTTTCAACACAATCATCGTGCAATTGAATCCAAATTGCTATTATGTGTTAAAAGTGCTCAATAAACAATTGAGAAAAAAGCTCACAGCAATCATTGTTGTGATTCCTCCATTTGTTGAACCCTGTATTTTTTGATGTTGGAGATGGCCTTTATAAATTTTCCTTGTGGACTCATTTTGCAACGAAACATGTTTTCCATGTCCTCCTGCCGTTTGTGTGCATTTTGCTTTGAATCATCAATTCTTTTTGATTTTTTGCTTTTTCAGTTCTTTCTTCTTCAACAATCCTGAAAGTCGCCTCAAATGAAAACAGAAAATAGAAAAATAAGACAAAAACCAGAATCATTCATGCATACGCACATTAACATTCCCTGTCTTTTTTAATTTAATTCGCTTTGTTTTAAAAAATAAGTATTCTTTTCTCTTCAAGAAGTGCATTTGCCTGTTTTGCTTTTTCTCATCAGCAAAACTCCTTTTTGGCATTTGATGTTTCCTAGACAACAAAATTGGAGGAAATCCAACTCATGGAAAAAAATGTCTCAAAATTCGAAATCCATAGAAAAATCATTATTTTCGATGGTTTGATCAAACAGATACAAAACAATTTGCATTTCTGACCTTCTCAAGCCAAGATCATTTGTATAGGTGAATATTCATTTTTCACACTTTTTTTTAAATATCGGGCAATTGTTTTTGTGGTTGCAACCTTTTCGTTTTGCAAGATAATCAAACATGTTTGCATTTATCGATTTCTTTGTTAATTGCACATCATCTGCTCGAAATCTACATTTTTTTCACGCTACAAGAATGACGTTGTGCATCGATGATAAGCATATCGATGAGATTCGAAAGATTCCCACAAGAGAAAAATTTTTGAGTTTGTTCAATTTTTCTATTTTTTGTAAGAGGATTCAGCAGACTTTGCTTTCTTTTTATTCTGAAGAGTTGCTTGACGATCTCGAAAATTGCGATGAAGATGAACAAAAACAGAAACAGAAAATTGAAGAAATGAATGAAATAATTGAAAGAATGAATGAATTTGAATTTCTTTTTATTTTATATGTAAAAATGTTCGAAAATATAAAAACAATGGTTGAAAAAAAGA
Source organism: Monocercomonoides exilis (assembly GCF_001643675.1). Lineage (NCBI taxonomy): Eukaryota > Preaxostyla > Oxymonadida > Polymastigidae > Monocercomonoides > Monocercomonoides exilis. The sequence continues at coordinate 428,938 of NW_027150595.1, forward strand.
AAATGTCGATGGAAAATGCAATTTTGTTGTTGAAACACATTGTGTATTACGCGACATTGAAAAGAATTGAAGTTTCTAACTTTGAGAAATCTTCGTTGAGCAAAAGAATTGAAAAGATGATTGAAAATGAAGTCAAGAAAAAAGAAAAAAAGAACGAAAATCTACTGATTGATCTTTGCGAATGTTTTGTTTTTCTTTGCGCTACTAATCTTTCTATATTGCTTTCAATTTGTTTGCCATGCCTTCTGAAAGCTGCCTCAAAGAAAGACGAGACCGAAGAAGCTCAGAAGGAAGTGGAAATGGCGTTGCTGGCTTTGAGCAACATCAAATATTATGTATGAACATTTCTTTTTCATTTTTATTGTGTTTTCTTTTTTTCCCCTCATATCTTATTAGTTTATCGAACGAGAACTGTATTTGAAGGAAATTACAGAAATCATCGAACATCATCAGAAACACAGAAATCTTACGCATCTGGCCTATCAGTCTGCTTGGAAATTTTTGAATTATCAATTTTTTGTTGACAATAGCTTGGAAGATACTGTTGCGAATGAGCTGCATTTTGTCGGAGAAGCAGCAAGAGAACTGGAAGAGCTGACAAGAAATGTGGATTGGAACAGAAAAAAAGGAGAAGAAGGAGGAAAAGAAACGAAAGAAGAGTTTATTTTGATAAGATGGGTCGAAACAATCGCGATTTATTTCCTCAGATGCAAATTAGAGAATGAAGAATTTATTGGGCTTTTAAGCAGCATTGTTCAGGTATATCGAGCAGCCAAGGATAATCACAGCGTTATTAGCAATCTCTGCATTTCCTCCTTGAGAAATGCAGCAGAAAGGAGAGTTGTGAGAATTGAAGACTTGTTTAAAGGAGGAGCTGTGGAAGCTGTTTTGGAAGAGATCCAGAGACAAACATTGAATGAAGGCAGGACAAATGAATGCTTTAAATTCTTTATGAATGTTTCAAGGAAATTGAAAGAAAAGAATAAAGATGAAAGGGAAGAAGAGGAAAGAAAGGCAACGAAAAGGAAGATTTTTGAAAAGATGGAAGAAGAAGGATACGAAGATATCATCATAAGCTTTCATGAAACTTTAAAGATTTTTAACAGACGATATTATTATGGACTATCGTTGAAAATTTCTGATTATTTTGTGAATGTTTGAGGAAATGAAATTCCTCGAATTTTATGGCTCAAAATATTTATTTTTACTTTTTATCATTTCGTGAAATTGAAAATAATCATTTGAGTATATATTTTTTATATTTTATTTTTGTTTCGCTTCATTAGATGAACAGATTGAATTTTTGAATATCCTATTTTTGTTGCTGTTTCTTGGGGTTAAGAAGTGTCTGAATGAAAAATGATTTGCTGTTTTTCAAAGAGAATAACAAACAAATGATAATTTTCCATGAATCATTTTTGTTTCTCTCTTGCATTTTTTTACTCCAGAAAAAATGTTTATTTCTTAAAGAAAAAAGAAATGAGAAGAATATTGAAAATGAAGGAATTCATTTTTGAATTTTCACAGCATCTCATAAATGAATGAGAGAGGATAATTAACAATTGCCTCTCTCCATCATCTACAAAGTGCAAAATCAAAAAAAGTTTGTTTTCTTTTTTTTTTTTCACTGATTCTTTCTTTCTTTTTTAAGCATTTTTTCAGACAAATAAGAAACACCTTAAAAATAACTCATCGCTTCGATTATCTGTGTTTCTCAAAGCGTTTTATCCAAATTCGCAAATGTGAAATATTGTTAAATTTAATTATGATAAAATACACAAAAAATAAAACTCAAGAAAACAATTAAGAATTGATAAAATGAACTCAACTATTGATAATTGGAACAAAAAACAAAAATGCTGAAATATGTTTTTTAATCGCAAATTGATAAATGCTATAAATAACGATTGCATTCCTTGCATTTTTCATAAAAAGGAAGAAATGCATCAAAAAAACAAGATCAAAAGCACTAAGAAGAAAAGAAATACCTGAATATATACAAAAACATTTGCTAAAAATTAATTTCTATCAAATAAAACAAGAAAAGAAAAATTCAAGAAACTATTTTCAATTTTGAAGAAATTAAAAATACAGAATGAAACTCGCACTTTAACAAGATTTCATGAAATTAAAACAAGGCAAAAACAAGATAGAAGAAGTGATTATCACAAATGATTTTTTAAGAATTGTCACGTTCTAGCTCATTGTTTTACATATTTGAAAGCGCTGTACTGTCTTCGCTTTTTGTTTCTTTTCACGCACACGATACTCACAATAACAATCACCACCACAACAACAGAAAAAACGCTTGTGGAAACAATGATTACAACAAGATGTGTGGTGGGCATTGCCTTTGGATCGTCTTTCTTCTGTTTCACCAAAATCACATTTGCAGAATGCTTATTCTCTCCATTAATAATCCCACTCGAATAAGTCAAGCGACAAACAACTGATGTGTAATCATCAACTTCAAACAAAGATGGAGGAATCCTCACTTTCATTTCTGTCTCATTTGTGTATTCAGAAACTGGGCAATTTGCCCATTTCATTTCTTCTCCTTTCCTTTTTTTGGACACTTCAAACGTAAGTCCACACGGAAACAAGTATGACCCGTGCACAACTGCTTCGATTTCTTTCTCAATTTCATTTTCTCTTTGAAGTTCATTCTTTTTGCTGGTTTCATCTCTTTTCAGCGTCACATTCTTCAAAGAAGGAGAAAAGAAATATGAATCCATGTTCTCAGCAGCTGTTCCAGATGCTTTTTCATCAGATAGCATTCCAAATGGCTTCCCATCAAGACCATCACTTCCTGGAGACAACGATTCCACCAGAATCCCATCTCCATTGATTCTAACATTGTGCCGCAAAGATGGAAATTTCTCCCAGCCAGCATCGATTGGATGGTTGTTTATGAAACTGCAGTTGTACAAATGCAACGTAGTTGAATGAGAAAGTATTGCTCCATCACCAATGTCAATAAATGAGCTGTCATTAACATATGCTAAAGACGATTCATTCAGAAATAAAAGTCCTGAATCCCACGAACACAACAGATTGTTCTCTTCATTCCTCTGATTCAAATGTTCCTCGTTTGTTGCATTCCGAAAAGCTCTGAGGCTGTAAGCTGCCTCATCGCTCCCACGCTGACTTTTTCGGGTGATATTTTTGTTTCTTCCGTAAATTACAAGTTGTGAAAATTCTGTAGTAACTCGCCCAAATTCAATCAGCGTATATGGAAGTAATTTTCCTTCTCCTCCAAGCACGTTTTCACCTTTCAAGCCAGTGAACCAAGGCCGAAATACAACATCTGTAATCTGGAAAACACATTCCCCGTATATCAAAGTTAGCGCATCTCCTTCGATCGCGTCTGGATATTCAAAATCCAAATGAAAAAATGAAAACATGCTGATTTCGTCTCCGAACACTGCAAGTGCAAAGTCGGTTTTTATATTTGCTCCAATTCGAACGGTTCCTCTGCTCTGTTCACCTTTCAATGAAAGCATTGATACGGAATCATTAACAGAAGAAAACTTTGTAACTTGGCATCCAGAAAACGGCTCGTTGACAAATATTTTCTCGATGATATACAATGACATGCGATTTTTCCAAGATTTGTGTTTGGCAACATCACTTAATTGAGAGCACGGTTCTTCTTTTCGCCCGCATGTTTTCTCGTTGCTTGCTTCTTCGCCTCCAACAAAGATGTTCACTGAATGGTATGGCAATATATTCTCTTTGTCTGCTATTAGGTCAATAATTCTTCCATCTTTCCTATCTTCGAGCAATATGTAATTCTTCTTCCCGTAAATCCCTTCCATCTCTAAATAAAATTGATCTTCATCGATCTGCTTTCTTCCTTCTGGGAAAGACAAGTAAATATATTCCCCTTTCTCTGCTGCACAATTCGTGAACTCCATATCTTTCAATTCAAGTTTCAGCGTTTTTGTGACTTCGTCTGTGGCTTGAATAAACATCGCTCCTCCTTTTGACTCGTCATTCAGATGAGCACTCAGCCTATCTGCATTCGCGTTTGCAATTCCGCACGAACAATTCGTGAAATGCATTCGAAAAAACAAGCAAGGATGCTCGCTATTCGTTATTTCCAAATATATTGCACCTCCCAATTTGTGCTCTGTTGACCAGCAATTTGTAAAAGTGCAATCATCAAACTTTGCAGATTGGCATCCTCCCATTATAGTCAAGACCGATTGCGTTTTGCTTTTCGTGGTGATCGAGTCCAATGTCATGGCGAAAATTTCAATTTTTTGAGAGGCTTCAGCAAGTATCAGTGCACAGGAAGATACAAAATGTGAAATCTCTATGCTCTGAAACATCAATTCTCCAGATTTGCATTCAATAAGCACGCAGCTCAGCTCATTCCCAGTCTCTATATTGCTGATATTCGTTTTTTCCAATTTTGTTTGTGAACCTTCTCCTTCCACAACAAGTAATCCTTGATTTCTTCCACTTTCTCGTTTTGTATCCACGCAAATATCGGCATAGCTAATGTATAAAAACCCTTTGCCTTTAACGCAAAACAAGGCGTCACCATTTTTCACTTTCTTTTCGTCTAAAGCTGTTGTTATACCAATGGCATTTTGGTCTCTGTTCTTCAGTTCGATGTGTCTCCCATCAATTATAATTGGCTCGGTATCGAATTTATTGCAGCTTTCTCCTGTGTGGATCAATAATTTTCCTTCAGGCTTACAATGCTCCACTGCCTTTTTAATAGTTTTGCATGGTGTATTCCCTGATAGTCCACATTCTTCGCTGTCAACCCCGTTTTCTCCATCAACTTCAACTTCATTCTCTTCATTGAGTTCCATTTCTTTATAAGTAATTTCAGAATGGCATTCAGTAATTCTTTTCTCGTTCTCTTTTCGCAAGCTGACATCGTCCAAATTCAAAAAAGAGGTTTTTCTGCTCAAGTGTTCAAGGCATCTTTCGTGCATTTGGTCCATGTTTCCTTCATCGTCTTCTATTATTTCTTTACGTTCGTGTAAGCGTGCGGTAGAATTAAGACTCAGACAATCAATTCCTTCACATGCACAATTAACATTTCTCCAGAAAACCGCATCCCCCTTTTCTCTTTTTGTTTGCATGTCTTCATCTCCTTTCTTTTTAATGCAATTGATGTCGTAGACACAGCAAAAAATGCTCACAAACAAAAACATATCGCAATATTCCGAAATTAAAATTATCCTTTATGATCATAACCATATATTTATTTCAATTTTTGATTTTAATTTTTTCGAAAATAAAAATTTAAATTAAAAATTTAAGAAATTTAAATTATTTGCTGTTTATAGAACTTTGTGATAAGAAAATATCTCATTCTGAAAACACTTTGAATTGAATTTCCAAAATACTCTACATAAACAAATTTTCTTGTTTTTTTATTTCAAATCATAATTGAAGAAAAACAATATTTCATCAATTTATACTTGAAATATCTCAATGATAAAATTTAAATATTTCAATTTTTTTAAAATTATATGGTTAGATGATCAAAAGAAAAGATATTTGAATCTAAAGTTTGAAAGGGATATTGAATGAATGAAAGGAAATTGATTTCATGTTTTATTTATTGGAAAAATATAAATTGGATTATGAATTTTTTCCATTTTAACTTTCATAGATAGAGAGAGATGTTTGCTTTGGTTGATTATTTTGTTGATTGATAAGTTGAAAGCACAATTATTGTTATTTAAACTCTAAAAATAGATAATATTAATGCTGTAGAGGGAAAATCAACAGCTGAATTGCGAGAGATTCCTCTTTCAGAGAAGTTTTCGAGTATATCTGATTATTTTTATATATTTTGCGTTCTTAATTGTTTTGAAAAGAATTAATCCGCCTGTTTGATAAACTTTCTTTTGGAGAGCCGAGCCGTATTAGCGATAAAATTTGTTGTTTGATTGACAAAATGAATGAGGAAGAATTAAATTCTTTTTTTGCGAAAACTGTTTACGAAAAGATTGGAAATATGTTTGAAAAAGATGAAATTTCTTTGAAAAATGTTTCATTGCTGCTGATATGAATGGGACGTTGCAAAGTATTGAAAGGAATATGGAATAACAACTTTGATGATTGTTCATTATGTAGAAAAATTGAATGCCTGCTAACTGATGAAGCACAAAAAAAGGAAGTGAACAATGAAAAGCAAATTACTGATCTCTGCAAATGCTATCTATTATTAAGTGATTTTAATTTTAACGTTTCGAAGGAACTGATGATTTTTATTGTTCCTTGTCTGCTGAAAGTTTCGTTACAAAAAGAGGAAAGTGAAGAAACACAAAAAGAAGTTGAAACTGCCTTATTGGCTTTGAGTTGCATTCCTGAATTTGTGGTATGAGCATTTTAATTATATGGCATATGAATATGGGTGATTCTTTTTGAAAAGTCACAAATGTCTAATTTTCATAAGAATCAAAAATTTCATATATAGCTATATATTTTGTTAACAAGTGTCAAACTACACTTTAATGGAATCTATTTCTTGATAATGCGATTTCAAACATTTTTGAGGAGATTTGTGAGCTGAAACAGAAATTTGAGCAAAATATGAAATTTTTAAAGTATTTGAGAATTAAACATTTGTGACTTTTCAAAAAGAATCACCCATATGTTTATATTTGCATTTGTTTCATCATAGTTAATCGATCCGGCATTGTACCTGAACGAGATAACCGAAATCATCCTGTACCATCAGGAGCATCGTAATCTTTCGAGACTGGCGTATCAGTCTGCTTGGGGCTTTTTGAAGACCAGGTTATTGTTGGGAGGTGGGCTGGATGGTTTGCATGCGAAAGAGATGCATTTTGTGACTGAAGCAGCAAATGAACAAGAAGAGCTTTCATATTGCGTTGATTGGATGAAAAAGGAAAAACGAATTATGGCGAACGGAGAAGAAGAATATGATGACGATGATGATGATGAAGAAAGAAAAGAAGAAGAGAAAATTTCTGTTATTAAGCGGTGGCTGATGACGATATACATCTTTCTCTTCTTCTTCCAGCTGAGTGACGCAGACGTGCTGATGCTGACAAGCAGCGTGGCCTGTTTAAACAGAAAAGCGAGGGTCAGCCGCATAAGTGTTTCGAATGAGTGCCTCTCTTTGTACGTCAGTGCGGTGGATGCGAAAGAGCATGTGGCATTTGAGCTGATGAGGATTGGTGCAGGGGCAATTCTGGTGGGAGAGCTGCAGAAGCCGACGCTGCACGAGCTGATGGAAAGGTTGTGCTTGAAGTTGCTGAAACAGCTGTCACGGGGGTTTTGTGAACGTGTGGAGAACGAGGAAGCCAGGAGGAAGTTAAAGATGTTGCAAAGTGAAATGTGCGAAATGATGGAGGAAGAAGGATTTTATGACACTATTTTGAGCCTCAAACAAATAATTGTTGGACGCATTTTTAATATCGATAGGTATTTAATTGGCAATGAAAAAGATTATGATGCGCTTTGTTTTGTCTGTTGAATGTCTTTCTTATTTTTATTTATTTATTTTTTGAAGATTTTCTTCTTCATTTAAAATATTCTTTCTTTACTGCGAGTGTCAATTTGTCTATGAAACAATTATGGGTCTTTGTGAATTCAGTTGAAAACTCGAGCCTTTTATTAATTTGATAATTTACACCTTTCATTTTTGTTCTTTTTAATAAAAATAGATTAACATTAACTAAGTGGGAAAATTATAAGATTCAGATTTCAAACAAAAACTGGATTTTTTTCCCATTTCAAAAATTTAATTCAAAGAAAAAAATTTGAAATTCGAAGTTAAATAAGTATTAAATAAAAAAGTTTGTTTCAAATAATTTGAACAGAATTTTTCCATTACGGTGATTTATAAACCCGAACATTTTTTTGAAAACCCGAACAAAAAATAAATGAATTTATTTTTGTGCATTGTGTATTGACTTCGTTTTTAAAAAAAATACTAATAATAAATATAATCAACAACCTCTTGTTTCACAATTTTTCGAGAGTTTCTTTCTTTTTTTCCATCATCAGAAATATCATCATTTCAAATTTTCAATGTGTTGAATTTTCTTTTTTTCGGTTTTTCATCTTCAAACAAAGCCTTTTCAATTTCTTTACTATCTTTTTCTTCATTTTTTGACTCTTTTCTTTCATCCTTTTCTTTTTTCCATACTATCAAAAAAACTTCATCAGTTATTAATTAACCAAAATAATCAAACCTTTTTGTTCTTTTCTTCAGAGTGACGGAACGTTCTTTTGGAAGCTTGGCTAACACTTCGTGCCACTGATGAGACAGCACTCCGCTCTTCGCAAATGATGATTTGATTGTTGAAGGCAACAAAGAAGTTTGCAAAGCTTGTGGAAAAACATCAGCCAGTGCTTCTCGTCGCAAAATAACAGATGAAGAAGAAGGTGCTTCATAATTAGCATTAATTGTTTTTTTAAAAACAGCAAATACGCCATGATCCAATGACTGTGCAATGTGAGTGGTGTGGGGCACGAAGGTGACGACATCTATTAAAGAATCGGCAAACTTCTTCCATCAGTCAAGCTGCGCTCTCGATGAATGCGAATCAAAAAGGAGAAGTCACCACTCTTCATTTCTCTTTTAAATTTTTCCTCTATATCTGTATCCTGTCTGGAACACTTTTTCAGCATATTTGAGGAATTGCGCTTCAGTCATCCATCCTTCATTTTCACTCCAAACATCCAACTGCGAACTCAGAACAAGGCGCACTTCATCAGGTAATTTGTGACAAGGCCACAGATCGACGCTTTTTAGGCAGTAGCCATCAGCTGCAACTGCAACGACGAGAGTTGCATTCGGCATATTCATCGGTGTTTAAAAGAAACAATAAAGCATGTCTGAAGGATGGAAAACAAGAGAAGAGAAAGAATCAGAAAGTCTTAGAGAATAATCATCAATATTGAAGATGAGAGAGTTAGAATAATAATATTGATCATGAAGGTTTTGTGAAAGAGTTAAAAATGGAAGAAGAGTTTGTTGATTTGATGCGGAGAGCCTTTGGATGTCGACATTTTGAGGGTGGAAATCATTAAGCTCGAGGTTCATTTTGACATATTGAAAGGGACAGGCTTTTGAAATGTTTTCTTCTTCCACTTCTTGGTCAATGTTGTCTTTCCTTCCATCATTTATAACATTGTTCATCTGAAAGGATAAAAAATAGATAAAAACAACAAATAAAAAATTGTGACAAACTAATTTCCTCATTTACGCTGAATTGAAACTTGTCCCACTTTCACATTCTGTTTTCTGCACTACCAATATAGTTTCCTTTTCTTCCTGCTTGAATAATTCTGGTCTTCAATTTTTACCTTCCTTTCTTCCTTTTTCCACCGCTGCAACTGCCCTATCAATTGCAGAGCGAGTGAATTCCTTCATGTTTGCAGCATCAACAACCAAAGCTTCTCCATTAGCGATAATTGTTGCAACTCGTTCTTATCTTCTTTCAATATGTCGATATTAAAAGGATCTCATAAAACTTCTAATTTTCTTTAATCCTTGTTGTTTTTTATTTTCGACAACACTCATTTCAAAAAAATTCTGGTGATGATCTTTTCATTTTTTTTAAAAAAAAATTTTTTTTTGAAATGAAAAGAAATTAAAAAAAAAGGCGAGATATAACCTCGTTGACAGACAAGTTGAGCAAAAGTACAGATAGCAAATGAAAAGTACTCTTTTTCTAATTATTATAAAATTATTATTATTTGGCGAAACTTCGTCTATCATGTTCTATCTAAATAATTCGAAAAATACAAAAATAATGGGTGAGATCATTGACTGAAATTGTTCTTTCGCGTATCTTCTCATATGGCTTTAAAACATTAATGGATTCTGTTGTTTGTATATATAATTTTAATTATTATTTATTTTCTTAAAGAAAAATTTCATTATTTAAATTATAAGTAACAAAAACACAAATTCTTTTTTAATGTCTTTGCTTGGGAACTCCGCTGACGAGAAAAGAATGCATCACCTTAAAAGTGCTTGAATAATCATTACATAGTTGGTTCATGGTATAAATAATATTGATGTTTGTAATTTCAATTTTTTATTGAAATAAATAATATTTTGTGAAAGTTTTTCAATTTATATGTTGCATAGATCAGAAAACCGAATAAGTTAGTTAATAGCAACATATAATGGACAAAAATTTGTTTTATGCATTGAGTTGAATAATTAGGCGAACGCGATTAAAGGAATGAATGAAATTGAACAAATTTTTTACAAAAAGAAAGTTGATAATAAATAAAAAAGCTGGATTATTTAAAGAATTTCATAGTGTTTGTGTGGAAGAGTTTATAGCATCTATGCAGAACACAAGATTGAGGAGATGATTTTGAAGAAGAAGAGAGTGGGAATAAATGGGAAAATGATAATTTATTGTATTTTTTTATATTTCACTTTGTTTCTATTTTTGGATAGAAAAATCTTGATAAGATGAAAATGAATTATTTTTCTTTTATATGTTTTTTCACAAACAAAAGAAAATCTATGATATTCAAAAGGAAGTTGTTGATGTTTGGCTTTTATTGAATTGATTGTGTTAATTTGATTTATGTTTCTCATTTTATGAATGAAAAAAAGTAATTTCAATTTTACATTAAAATATGTGTTTGTTTTATTTCTCAATAGCTTTTGTTATAAAAAAAACAAGAAAAATGAAAATTCTAATGAGATTTCTTTTATCCTTTGTATTTAACGACAAGGTTTCAAGAATAATAATGAATGTGAACTCATTTTTCTTATCTTTTGAAAAATTAAATATTCACATTTTCAACAATAATTTTGAAAGTATGTGAAACAATAAAACGCATCAAAAAACTTAGAATTTGCTGTGAACAAAAGATATCAGAAAATTATCATCGATAGCTTCAACTGCCCCACATCTCAACAAGTTAACAGCTTTCAAATCTCAACTTTTCATCATTCAACTCAAGGAATAAATGCGATCACAACCTATTTCTCAACAATTCTCCTATTCCTCTCTGAATATCTGAACAAGGTTTCAAAAAAAATATCACAAAATTTTTGATCTTCGATTGATCGAAGTAGAGAAAATCACAACGCAGGTCCAGTCATCTCATAAAAAGCTCCTTCGCTTCTGTTTCTTTTCCTCCTTCCTTTTCTCCATTCTCTTTCTCTTTTAATCCACGTCTCTTGCATGCACTTCCAGTTCTTTTTCAATTTTTCGAAAAAAAAATAAATCAAATTGACAACAGCGCTTTTGAAAATAGTTTATAAATAAAAAATCTGCTTATTGAAAACTCTCTTGCAGATTTCCGCTCAAGTTGAACCAGGCAGTGACGCTCCCGATGATATGGGATGACATCTTTGATTTCATCCTAAAAACATTCTGTTTTTTCTTTTTAAAAAAAAACAAAAACTGAATAAAAATTAAATAAAAATAAAATAAAATTAAAAAAAAATAAAAAATATGAAAGAGGAGAAGAAAGAAATTCAAAAACGTTGAAAACATAAAAAAGTTTAAACATTATGAGAAAAAATGCAACTCAATGCCAAAAGAGCCATTTCCACTTCTTTTCGTGTTTTTTCTTTTTCATCTCTTTTTCAACAACCATCTTTTCGTTCTTTTTCCTGCAATCGAGAATTTGAATATTTTTCGATCCAGATTATCCCCCAATATATTGAAGTATTCATTGCGCTGCAATAACAATAATGCATCTTCCAAAGATGATTTTCTTTTTCAATTCTGGTTGCAAATTATCATTTATATCTTTCTGTGCTAGTGTAATCAAAACATTCCAAATACAATATATCAAATGCTCCATTTATTTCTTTAAGTTATTTAACTTCTGAGATATACAGATACCAAATCGAATACAAAATATTATTTATTTCAATAAAAAATTGAAATTACAAACATCAATATTATTTATACCATGAACCAACTATGTAATGATTATTCAAGCACTTTTAAGGTGATGCATTCTTTTCTCGTCAGCGGAGTTCCCAAGCAAAGACATTAAAAAAGAATTTGTGTTTTTGTTACTTATAATTTAAATAATGAAATTTTTCTTTAAGAAAATAAATAATAATTAAAATTATATATACAAACAACAGAATCCATTAATGTTTTAAAGCCATATGAGAAGATACGCGAAAGAACAATTTCAGTCAATGATCTCACCCATTATTTTTGTATTTTTCGAATTATTTAGATAGAACATGATAGACGAAGTTTCGCCAAATAATAATAATTTTATAATAATTAGAAAAAGAGTACTTTTCATTTGCTATCTGTACTTTTGCTCAACTTGTCTGTCAACGAGGTTATATCTCGCCCACAATTGGATAAAACTTGATTATAGTTAGTGTTAATAATGGTGGACACTTTCAATAATGGTGGACAGTCGCATTATTTCAACAACTATTGATAGTTGCATTTCATCAATTTACCCATTTATTCCTTCAATGAATGCAAACTTATAAGTCATTCAAAAATGAAACAACTTGCTCCCAAGAATAAAGAAAGAGACATTTTCTATTTTCGGAGAAACTCGGAGAAATAAGATTCTCCGAGTTTCTCCGAAAAGAAAAAATAATTTTTATTAAATTTCACCGTATTGGATAAATTATTAAAACAATTCACATTGGTTTGTATTCAATGAGGGAATAATTTGGTTAATTGTCAAAAAGCAACTATCAATAGTTGTTGAAATAATGCGACTGTCCACCATTATTGAAAGTGTCCACCATTATTAACACTAACTATAGATATGAAAGAAAATAAGTTTGGAGGAGGCTGCGGAATATGTTCCAAAAAGAAAGAAAGAAAAAAAAAAGAAAAAGACAAAGACAAAGACATAGAAATTTAGAGTGAAATTTTTTGCAAATATACCATCATATGGGATGATATATTTTGCTCAAAAAATTTTGTTCCATTCAAAATTTTCTTTCCATTTATTAAATCCTCCTTCTCTTCTGTTTCACTTTCATCAAACCTCATTTTCAAAAAGCGACAAACATTCATATATATATAAGATATACTCAAATCACATTTGTAAAGAATTCGAAGAATTTTCAAATATTTTCTTATTTTGAATCGACTGTGGGTTTGATCGTCACAAACAAAAGATTTGTGCTTCTGGTGTTGCACAGCGGGACTTCTTGGCTTTGTTGCACTTCGCTTTTTGCGTCAGCTTATATTCAGTGGAACCTTTAAAACTGCTTTTGAAACCTTTTGTTTTGCGAAATCATCAACAATGTTTGCTGTTTTTTGTGTTTTTTTCGTTGAATATGAAGTTTTGCGTCAAAATAACATTTGCATACAACGAGCAGAATGGATGTGTGTGATGCATGCAAATCGAATGATGATGCTGAAGAGCCATCCCTTGCAGAGAAATTTTCGAGTTTGCTTTAATTGTGTATTTTCAAAGATCTCGTGTTTTATGATTTTTGATGCTCGGGGAAGAATTGCTTGATCAGTTAGAGTATTGCAATGAAGAAGAACAGAAGCAGAAAATTGAAGAAATGAATGAAATAATTGATGGAATGAATGAAGAAGAATTCGAATCAGTTTTCAAAAAAGAAACATTCAACAAAATAGAAAAAATGATTGAAAAAAAGAAAGTGTCAATGGAGAATGCAATTTTGCTGCTGAAACATGTTGGATATTGCAAAATGCTGAAAAATGTTTGGAATTTATGCTTTGATTCGTCTTCGCTGGGCGAAAAATTTAAAAAAATGATTATTGAAGAGGAAAAGATAAAAGAAGAAAAGAACGAAAAGCTGCTTGTTGATCTGTGCGAATGCTATCTTTTGCTTCACAAACTGTATTCTGAGAAGCTGATACCAATTTGTGTGCCTTGCCTTCTGAAATTTGCCTTGAAGAAAGAGGAAAGCGAGGAGACTCGAAAAGAAAAGGAAATGGCTTTATTAGTTTTAAGTCACATTAACAGTTATTACGTATGAACACTGTTATTTCCTTTTTGATATTGTTGTTATTTTCTAATTTCTAATTAGTTTTTTAGGCAAGAACTGTATTTGAAGGAAATTACAGAAATTATCAAAAATCATCAGGAGCATCACAATCTCACACAGCTTGCCTATCAGTCTGCTTGGGAATTTTTAATGAACCGATTTTACTTTGAAAATAGCTTGAAAGTTATTGTGAATGAGCTGCATTTTGGAAGAGAAGCAGCAAGAGAACTGGAAGAGCTAACAAGAAATATGGATTGGAAGAAGAAAGAAGAGAAAATGAACAAAGAAGAAACGAAAGAAGAGGTTATTTTGACAAGATGGATTGAAACATCGGGTTATTATTTTTATAGATGCAAATTAGAGAATGAGGAAAATGTAGGGCTAATCAATAGCATTATTAAAGTATTTCGAGCAGCGAATGATAATCACAGAGGAATTGGCCTCTGGTGCACTTATCCTTTGATAAATGCGGTGAAAAATAGAGCTGTGAAAGTTGATGCCTTGCTGAAAGGCAGAGCAATAGATGCTGTTCTGGAGAGGATGCAGCGACCAAAATTGGATGACGAAATAACAGTTGAATGCTTAAAATTCTTTAAGAATGTTTCAAATCGATTGAAAGAAAAGGAGAAAGATGAAAAGGAAGAAGAGGAAAGAAAGGCAACAAAAATGGAGATATTCGAAAAGCTGGAAGAAGAAGGATACGAAGATACCATCGCCAGCTTTCATAAAATATTTGATTTTCTTCACAGAGAATATTCTCTTGGAACATCGTTGAAAATTTCTGATTATTTTGTGAATATTTGAAAAAATGAGATGCATTGATTTTTATCACCATTTTTTCCCGTCCATCATTTCGCAAAATGGAAAACTATCCTTTGAAGAACTTTTCGTACGTTTTATTTTAACCAGAGGATTCTGCAAAAGGAAATGATTTGATGCTAATAATTTTCTGAAAAGAACAAATACTAATATCACATGAATAAAGAATTTTTGAAATTTCAAAAATCATTTAACCATAAAACTTTTATTTCGAGATGAGAAGACATTTTTTTTGTTCATCCTGAAAAAACAATAAATCGTGAAAACAATATGATTAAAAAATTTTTTTATCAAAGAACGGATTGATGAACTTTGGGAAAAGGAAAAAGAATTACAGGAAGCGGATGCTATTGGAATTTTGGACAGATTTTTCGAAGATTCGATTCAAAAAAGAGGATTAAAATACACAAGAAGTTTCACTCGAAATCGCACAAATGAAGATCATAATGATGACAACTGTTCTTACGACAGTGACTCAACATTTAGCAGTAGTGATTTTTCTTTGGATGCCAAGGAATTCGATTATTATTTTCTTGGTTATAATGATTCAATGCTTCAAGAAAAAATTTCTCCGAATTTGTCTCAGATGAAAGGTAAAATGAAAGGCCGTTTGCAAAGGGGGAGTGAGAAAGGCAGGCGCAACATTAAAAACGCATCAACTGCTGTAAAGACGTTTGAGGAGCGCGAAGAAGATTCTCCTTATGAAGCGACAAGACGATGGATTCGGAAATGTTCCAATTCAACATGTTTCTCACCTGTTGTCTTTGTCTTCAAGCTCATGTTTCGTGTTTCCGTCGATTTGTTTGTCCAGCTGTTTTTGGTTGCGCCCATATGGATCGTGGGGAAAGGAGCGCGTCTGATGGTTAAGACTGTGGAAAGCATCCTTCCTGCTTTTTCCTTCGCCTCCCGGACAGTGTTTCATTCAGTGCAATGTGTTGTCTTTGGAGGAGTGCCATTCGATCTGTGGGAGCTGACGTGTCTGCTGCACACGCTGTTTGTGTTTGCGGTGAATGCCTGGCGCGACTGGGGCTGGTACACACGCTGGCTGCTGCTCAGATGGTACTCCCTGTTCAGACTGGAAGGAGCATTGGCAGAGGGGAGGAGAGGAGGGGCAGCAGTGAGGAAGGAGCGAGGATGGGAATGTGATGGTGGTTGCTTGGCGTTGCAATGTTCTTCTCCGTCATCTTCATCATCATCATCATCTTCTTCTTCTTCTTCTTCTTCTTCTTCTTCTACAACTTCTAATTCAATTTCTTCTTTATCTTCATTTCATCAGCATAACTCTAACTGTCCCAATGAAAGTGAAGGTCCAGTGTTTATTCTGGAGCGATCGATGCTTCTCTTCCAGCAACACCCAAACACAAATGAATATTTTGTATCCAAATACAACAAGAAGAATAAGAAGAAGAGGAAGAATGAGAAGAAGAATACACAAAGACAGAAAGAATCCGAAAGAGAAAGAGAGATGTCCAATCAAATTAGTCAAATCAAAGAAGCCAAAAAGCGGAAGCTTGTTTAATCATACTTAGCAATTAAGAGCCAAACACAGATGGACAATGGAGACAGACTGGTGAAGAAGAATGGGGCAGTTGAAGATTTGATGAAGGTGCTGGGGCTGAAGAGGCAGAGGGCGCTGCTTCTGCAGCAGAAGATGACAATTCCTCCGAAGAAGGCGAGCTTTGGGAGAGGAGAATACCATTCGTTTCGTTTAACGAGGGCAGTGGATTGGGGGAAGTTGCATTATGGTGAGGAGGTTGGTGGAGGGGAAGAGGGAGGAAAGGGAAGAAGAGGAAGAAGAGGAAGAAGAAGAAATTTATGAAGATTTTTTAAGAAGAAGAAAAAGGAGGAGAAGAAGAAGGAGAAGAAGGTGAAAGAACAGAAGCTCCTTCTGAATTCCTCGAACAGTTGCTGAATGATGAATCAATAAGAGTGAATATTCCTGTTGACAAATCGTTTTGTGGAACTGAAGCAACCTTCAGATTGATTCGCACCATCAACAGACACTCTGTCAAATACAACACTTCCACATTGTCCAATCTCAAACACATTTTCTGTTGCTTCAATTTGTTTCAGTTTCACATTCATCAATGAAATCTCATCTCCATTTAACAGAAATGAAGGCTTCTTGAATGAAAGCATTGATATTGAGCAGTTGTCAACATGAAGAATTCCACTTTCGATGTTCAACAATGTTGAATTGAGAACAACAGCTCCTATGTTTTCTGATTGGCCAACAGATGAAAAATCAACAAATGAAAGAGAAAGCTGTCCACTTGATTCATGAATGATTGAATTGCCTGAATATGAAAATAACTGCCCAAAACTGAATTTCACACTTTCAATCCGAACAGTCTCTGAGATTGAGACAAGACTTCCCGCATCGCCAGAAACGGTTGAATTCAGATACACAAAAGCAGCTGACTGAGGTTGTAATGAGTGGATAATTACATCCTTTGCTTCGCATCCTCCGATAACAATTGTCTCTTTTGAGACCAACAGCTGCGAATAAGATGATGGAATGATGTGCCGCATTCCCTCATTCAACGATTCACAAGGCGCTTCAAACCCTCCACATTGCTTGCTATCTCCATGATTTCCTGCAACAGAAGAAACAAATATCGTCTCGCTCTGGTATTTTTACAACCCTCAGCAAAAGATCTTCTTCATTTGTATGCGAATCTGTTGTGCAACCCCAGATCGTCGGTTCCTTTTCAAATGGAGATCTGAAATCTGTCACAAATTTTTTAAGCTTTATAAAGAAAGTGTTTAAATAAATTAAACATAAAGAAAAGCATATTTCAAACAAGGAATTTTTGTTTAAATTTTTGTTCATTCCAATTTGAACGAGCTTTATTCACTTCCATGAAATGTTAATGTTCATGCTAAGCAACAAAAAAATTCTGAACAAATTAAAGCTTAAATAATTGTAAGATTATGAAATTTTTCTCAAAAAAGAATCGAAATATACCACGAAGATTTCATGGATCAGTAATTGCAATATAGTTTGAGAAAGAAAATTCTTTTTCATTGTGAAATTTGAATCTCAATTTTGTGCAATATCAAATATGTAATTTTTTTATTTCGACAGTTTTCTTTTGATGAAATCGTTCAAAATGAACAAACAAACAAACAATGAAGCGATATCATTTTTAATTTATTATGTTGGCCTGTTAGACACACCTTGAAATATTTTGTTGACGTTTGTCTCAATAGAAAAAGATTTTTTTTATTGATAACTGTTTCTCATATGAAAATGAATATTTATTCATCAATGGATCAATAAACATGGAAAACATTCAGAACAACTGTTAATAAAGTTAATCTTTGATGAACCCGCCACGTTCTCGAAATAATCACTTTTAAAACAATTATCTTTAACAAATAAAAACTTGCTTTTTGCTATAAAACTTTAAGAATAAGGATCACTTGATTGATGTGATATTCTAAAGCGAATTACAAAACAAACATTAAAAGAAAACAAAATTTTATGAAATGAAAATTAAACTTTTCAAAAAAATTAAAAAACGATGAAATATGGTGAATGAGATTTTCTCTCACTTAATTATCACTTTGTGTTCCTGCAAGATATTAAAAAATATTTGTCAAAATGTCTGGTCCGCAAATGACTCAAAAAATGCAGTACGAAAACAGATAAACATCAAAATTTCATCTAAATCATTTAACAACATAATGATAATATTAATTATAATAATAATAATTATAATAATAATAATTATAATAATAATAAATGAAATTCTAAATAAAAGCTAATACTCCAACAAACCTAAAATGATCCCACATTTATTGATGGATCAACAATCTTAAACGGAGCCTGGTGAAGCAACTGATCGTTGATAAACAGACGAAGCTCGTATTCACCAACTGGCCAAGCTCTTTTTGAAAAAATATGAAAAAATTGTGAAAAATGAAACAAACAAATTTTAAACAAACCTTGGAAGTTCAGCATGAGTATCAATAATGTTCATCAACAAGCTAGTCAGATTACATGCGACAATTTCATAATTTGGTGGCTAAAAAATTATTTGAAGTATTGTTAAAAATATGCGGATCGATAAAAAAGACATACAGCTGTAATGATCAAAATTTATCCATAAATGAAGAAATAAGGTTTTAGTGTTTTAAAAATAATTGCACTGAAATCCAAACCTACACCGCGAGAATCACTATAAAATGAATCAATAATAAATTAAAAAATTAAGCAAAAATAAACAGAAAACACACTTGCAGACCCAAACGACCCTTCCATATGAACCAACCTAAAGCAAATGACTTTCAAAAATAGAAATAAATCAACAGTAATCATACCAGAACGTGTGATAAAACTATTCTTGCGTGAATCTTTGAGTCTACATTTTTTGAAAATTAAGCCATCAAATAACAAAAAAATCAATACCAGTTGTATAAAATACTCCATCAACAGGTTCGCTTGGAGCGCCAGTATCATCGGATCTGCATGTCATTTACAAAAAAACATTTTATGAACAGAAAGCAAATAATGAGTGTTGCTTTGGGGCAAACCTGTAAAAAGTGACTGATTCAACTTTTATTGGCTTTGTATTGTCGGAATCTCCTCCTTTATCTTTATCCTTACTTCCACCACAGCCCATTTCTAAAATTATGGGTAAGGAAAAGAATTTATCAATATTGAAGATAATAAATTTTGTCACAACAATATTATTGTTTCTTTATGAACGGATCATCAATTCTTCTTCAGAAAAACAGTTTTTTAACTGAACCTTTATTTTATAAAGATGAATGAGTGAAATGGGACGAAATCTTTTGCTTATTGAATTCTGTTCCACACAATCTTTTCAAAGATTTTCCCCAACTTTTTAATATTTTTATATTTTATTTTTCATGGGAATGTTAAAATTGCAAGTATTCGATGCAAAAATTGTGTGGAACAAATCATTGATTTTTTCATAAATAAAAGGATACTGTCCCAAATGCAAACTATTAAAATTTGCTCATGATGAATGAAATCAGTATTTTCATTTTGTTAATTTCTTTTTAAATTTTATTTCCTTTTTTGAAAATGTTTATATGTCGTCTTATTTTTCTTTGTTTGCAAAACTCTTTTGCTGGACGTGGTTGCTTACAATATCAACCACCAGTCATTGATTCATGTGCCCTCCTGAACCTCAAAAAGTGAAAGATATACCTGTACCTCCTCCAGCTCCGGTGGAACGTTGCAAATGTAAAGCACCAAGTCAACCAAAAGAATCTTCTTCAAAAAAATCAACTCCATTTTCTTTTTGCCAACCAGGAGGTGGGGATAATTCTCCTTTTGGTTCATCAAAATGGACATAACTAATTTTGCTGCAAAACCAGGTTTAGATAGCCTTCCTTTATGAAGATTGGTATGTCTCACGATTCATTATTTATAATTGTGTGATTCATTAATGCTTTTTATTTTTCTGTTTTTCTATGTTCAAGGTACCATTTGGAAATTCTGCTACGAACAAACCAATTTGTGCATGTGTTACGAATATTGGACTTTCGGCTCCTCCAAACAATCAGTTTGCTGGGTGTACATCTCCACGGTCAAGATCATCACGATTCGCATCTTCTACTGCACCAAAAAGTGTTGAATGTGTGCATCCATCTATTTAACAATCATCAAATCAGTGTTCAAAGCAACCACAAGAACAGCAAGCTGCACAGCCTCAATGACAAAAAAAGATGACAGAAAAAGAAAAATTCAAACGTGTGCGTTTTTTTATTTGTTAAATTGCAATTTGTATTAATCAATTGTGTCTATATGAATTCTATTTTCGTTTAACATTATTAAACAAAATTTTAAATGCTCAGTGGTAAACAAAGTCTGCGAAATGATATCTAATCTCTTTTCATCAATGTCCAGTTGGGAGGATTGAAAGCCTTAGCACTCCCGTTCAAAAATGTCAATGCTAAATTATTTTAACAAACAATTTCATGATAAAATGTTCCGCACTTCGCAAATAATTTTTATTTGTTTTCTTTTCTTCCAAACTAAACGCTTGATCGCAAAAAATGAAGATTCACTTATCTACAAGAATTCATTTTTTAAAAAAAAAAAAAATCGATTTTTTTTTTTTTTTTGATTATTGGAAAAGATTATTATTAGTTGATTCGAATAAACAAAAAGAAACCTTGAAACAACAAAAGAGAAAAAAATTAACTATTATCTAACTTTATTGCAACATATATGTGCAGCATTTGATGTTTAACAGCTCTCATAACGCTTCTCCCTGCGACAGCAGCTTCAACACGATGAGCAACAACATCCCAGTCAATATGTTTTAAAATTGCTTTCACATGTGGCCCGCGACCTGTAGTCTTGTAATCAAGGACAAATGCATACTCCCAACAATCGATAAGAAGCAAAGGCTCAACATTCACCAGCATTCCCAAATGATGTTCTTCAACCCATGTCACTGTGCAAAGGTCAGTACTGTGATCATAAAGAACAGCAACTCAACCAACTCCACGGGTAGAACCAGCATTTTCAACCTCTGCAACAAATTTTACAAATGAGCCGAAATATTTAACAAAGAAGTTGTGAACGGCTGACGGTGCAGTTGCGTTTGCGGGTGTCAAATTCTCGAAGAAAAGTTCATGCATACAAACTCCATCTACTTCAAATCCAAGTCTGCGTCTGCGATCAATCAAAGCAGCTCCAGTGTGAACACCACTTTTTATCTCGCCAAGAAGGGCATTCGCATTTGTGACATATCCTTTGTACAAATCAAATTGTTAGTCAATTGCATTTGCAGAAATATCATCCATGGAAGAAGCCAAAAGCTTGGTGAGCAATTCTTCATTAACATCAAATGGACTTGGTGCTGGCATGAAAGACTTTATCGAAAAATCTCGATCAAAAGCATAAAAAATTTTTTGTCAAAAAAATAAATAATAATGATAATTCTCAATGTGGAAAAACAAATTGAAAAAGAAAGCAGTTTAAAGATAAAATCAACAAATAAAAAAGAATTTCCATAGTGCTGATGACCATTCAATGCTTTTCATTTGTTTGCAAGTTTAAACAAAAAAAGAAACAGTGAGTTAAAAAGAATCATTGAAAAGTCGATCCTAAGGTTTAAATTGGGTGATTATTTTTTAAATCAAACTTTTTTCGTAGTGTTATTATTTCTATTATTGTCTGTCATTATGAAAAGATTTTTCACACTTATTGAAATGTATCACAACTGTTCAAAAAACTTATGTTATTGCTTTAATAAATTAGAAAATGACGTTCACAGACCTTTTCATTTTTCACTTTTCTTTTGTTGATATTCCAGAGAAATATTTGAACCTAACATTTTGAATGGAAAAATATGATTTGAAAAATGGTTTCCCAGGTATTGATTGCATTATGTGAAATAAAACTATGTGATGTGAATAAGTTTGAAAACAATCCGATTTCAATCATGATGGACGATTTTTTTTGAAAAATCAAAATTTTTTATGCATATTCACAAATAATAAAATTGAATGTTCAATTTCTCACTCTTAACTTGAATAATGCAAAATATGGGTGATTATTTTTGAATTCATATTTTCTCGGTTTAAAAATTCGATTTAAAAAGATCCATTGAATGTCAACAAACGAATAATGAGAAATGAAAAGACTTGAAAAGACATCTTCATATTTATTTGAGTTCAAACATTTGTTTTTGAAAACAGTTGAAATGAATTTTGTATTAGTATATGAAATCTCTTTAAAGTGATAAACAGTCTTTGAAAAAAACAACACCCCGAAAAAAATTATGATTTCAAAAATAATCACACATATGATATTTTAATCACTTTCTAACATTCAGCCAAAAACAAAATTATCACAAAAAAGGATTTTTTTTTTTTTTTGAACACAATCTTTCTAATTTCGAAGAAGTTTTCCAACTTTGAATAATTTGTTGTCCAATTTTGAATTATAAATTAAAAATTATTCAACATTGAAAAAGTTTTAAACATCTTTAGAAAAATATTTATCGAAATCAATGATTTTTCTTTTAACATCGAAAATACATTTATCAGAATATGTTTTGTGAAACTTTTTAAAATACAAATTTGTATCAGTTTTTTATCATTAAGTCAATGATCAGAGAAAATAATCAATTTCAATCAAAAAATATCCTTTTGGAAGTTTTTTGATGTTTGATTGTGTGCAAAAGTGTAAATCGGAAATAATTGAATTATTGTAATAATCTTCACATGTGCCCAATAGATAACAGGTTGTTGTTGTGGAAAATGAAAAAGACAGGATCGTTTTCAATCCTGTAACATATCAAAAAGGGTCAAAATCCATCTCATTTTCTTAAACCGAATAGTTTTTTACTCAATTTGTTAAAATTGAAACTGATAAAAATTATTCATATTCAATTTTCATAATGAGAAAATGACTAATGAATAGCATTTAAAACAATCAAAAACAAAATCTTATAATAAAGGGAAAATATTATAAATTAATAATCATTTATAAGAATCAACATTTGCACCATAATAATTTCATTTGTATTAAATTGAATTGAAATTCTGAAATGACAAACTTCTTTTTCGATTTCAAATTAAACTTTTTCGACTTTGAATGATTTTTGGTGAAAGTTTACCAAATTTGAATAATGAACGGTGAATAATCGTTGAGGAAGAAATAAAGAATTTGAGGTGAAAAAACATTAAAAAAAAATTGAGAATATTCCTTTTGTGAGATAAGTCAAAACTTTGAAAAAGTTTTGAATGAAAGCAATGCAGACAAGAATACGCAACATCAAGAACTCGTGGAAATATGAGAAATACATTGATCAAAATATTTTCGTAAGAGAAAATTTTTATCTTTATAAAGAAGAAATAATTTTTTTAAAAAAATTTTAAATAGTTAGACTGACAATATTGTTATATTTGCTTTAAAATTATACACATAGAATACAAGCTTCTATTTGAAGTCGTGTTGTAAAAAGAAATTAAGGATCCAATAAAAAACTGGACACTTATAAACTATCTGACTCAATTTATAAAACTTATCATTAAAAACATTAATCGATAAACACTAATCATTTTGAAAACTTTATTTCACAAATTTCGGTAAAGTTTTGTTTGCTGAGAAAAGTGACTTAAAAAAAATAACAAAAATCACAGTATCTCAGCGAGAAAGAAACAAAAACTATAAAATAAACTGGTAATAAATTAAATGAAATCTGTTAATACGATGAATCCAAATGCCGAAAACAATTCAGCGTTTTCCAACGATTGACATTCAAAAACTAAAAAGTGCCAATAAAAAAAAGTAACATTATCAAATTGAACTTATCAATAAACCAAAATTAAATTGAGTTTCATTAAACAAAGCAAAACAAAAATAAAATAAAATTAAAGAAAAAGAAAAATAAAAATAAATACACTCCATTATTTTGGAAAATAATTGTTTTGCTTTTAAACGTATGAGCAACAACTACAAAAAAAAAAAAAAAAAAGAAAAAAGGAAAGAAAAGTGAAAGAAAATTGTAAAGAAAAGAAGAATAAGATTCAGCAACAAACAAAATAATCCTCAATATTTTTAACAGAAACTAAAGAATCATCTGTTCCATATACCAGATATTGACGAAACGAGACTATAAAGTCTTCATATCCTTCTTCTTCCAGCTTTTCAAATGTCTTTCTTTTCTCCTCTTTTCGTTTTGCTTCATTGGCTTCGTTATCTGTCTTTCCTTTCAATTTTTCACAAATGACTTTGAAAATCTTCAAACATCCATTTTCTGATAAATCTATTGTGCCTAATTGGATCATTTTCCTCAGAGTGACGTCAATTGCACCACTTTTCAATAAACTATCAATTTGTACATCCCTGTAAATAACTAAGATTCCCAAGGCAAAAATGCACCAGTCGTTGATATATCGGTGATTATCTTTAACTGCTCGAAATATACCAGCTATGATGTAGAGAAGCTGATAATGCTCTTCATTCCTCAATATGCATGAGTTCAAGAAGGTGTCCAATGATTGGATCCATCTCATCAAAAGGCATGTTTCTTTTGCTTCTTTTCCTCGTTCCACTTCTTTTCTCTTCCAGTCAATACATTTCATCAACTCTTCCAATTCCCTTCTTGCCTCCTTCAAATAATTCATCTCACTCACAATTTCATATTTCAAGGTCCAATCGATTGATAATCGGTTTATCAAAAATCGAAAAGCAAGTGCATATGCATGTTGTGTCAGATTCCGATGTTCCTGGTGATATTGGACGATCTCTTTGATCTCATTCATATACAATTTTTTACTCATTTTCTTTTTTTAAAAAATGAAAAAAAATGTTCTTTAAAAAAAAAAAAAGGATATTCAATACAAACTACAGACTGCCCAACATTGCTCAATGCCAATAAAGCTATTTCCACATCTTTTTGTGCTTTTTCATTTTCCTCCTTGTTCAAAGCAGCTTTCAGAAGGTAAGGCACGCAAATCGAAAATAATTGAGAAGTGTTTTCATCATTCAGGAAAATGAAGCATTCACAAATATCAATCAGAAGCTTTTCGTTCTTTTCTTCGCTTTTCTTCTCATTTTCTTCAATAATCATCTTTTGAACTCTTTTTCCCATCGAAGATTCTCCAAATCGTTGAAAATATGCGTGGTTCGTCTCTTTATAAATTCCGATGTGCTTCAGTAATAAACACATATTTTCTAAAGATATCATCTTTTTTTCAATCTTTGTGTGAATTTCATCAAACAACTCTGACATGAAAATGGATCTGAATTCTTCTTCATTCATTCCATCAACTATTTCATTCATTTCTTCAATTTTCTGTTTCTGTTCTGCTTCAGTGAATTGTTCCAACTGTGAAAGTTTCTCTAAAAAAGGTGAAAAAATCAAAAGAGAAAAAAGAAGCATTTATTTTTAAAACCAACTATTTCTTATTAAACGTTGCAAACCCAGAAATATTTGCATTTTTGAAGGTGACTGTGAAATCGCAAAATGAATTCAAAACAATAAATAAATTCGTTTTCGAAATATTCGTTGAATATTCGAATTAAAAGAATTAAAAACGCAAAATCAAAATTTTTTAAATTATACAGGATTCGAAACCTCTTTTGCCATCAATGATTTTTGCCTCAAAGCAAGTAAATCTATGAAACAAAATATTCTTGTTTTTGAACAAATTAATAAGGGTGACCAACCTATAATTTTATAAGTGAAAATTTTTGATTGATGATTTGCCGCAGCAAGAGCATGTTTGAGCAGCTTGAGGAAACGACCACAGATGCACCCATGCGAGTTATGGAGCTTCAGAAGAACAGGAATTTTGCCTGCAGATGGAGGAGTGAGTGGCCGTTTGCATCAATTGCTTGCAAAAAGTGAATTGGTGGGGAAAATTGCAAGGAATTTGAACTTGGTCATAAATTGCAAAACATATGGTGCGACATCGGCTGCGAGATTTTGAATGAAAAATAGCTTTAGGAAGATGCTTAAAAAAGCGAGCAGAATGTTTCTGAAGGATTGAAATGAACCGCTTGTTCATTTCGAGGGAAATACAGTGCACTTGGCATATATTTTGCGCAGGACTTATTTTGTTTGATTTTTTGTTGGGAGGTTGGGTTTTGTGGAAAAGGAAAGAGAATTGGGGGATTGGACAATGGAGGAAGCGAGTTGAGCGAGACACCCAACAGGCCTTTACAACAATCACGTTTGCATTTTGCACCAAGCAAGTTGGAAAGCCATCAGCAAAAACTTGACGTTGAATTGGGTTTTGAAAAGGAGTTAATTTGGAGAATATAATCATTCACCTGTCTTCATTATCGGTTTCATAAAGGATTCTCTGCTTTCGATGATGTTCTATGCAAGCCTTTATAGTCCAGTTGTCTGAATTTTTATGTGACAAGAGGCAATTTTGGAGAGCAAAAAAGCCAGCTGGGCTGATAATTACCAATCCATTGGAGATGGGAAAAGATTTCAAGGACAAAAAGATGGTTTGACTTTTTTTGTTTTGTTCATTTTTCTTTTAAAATGTTCTTTGAATGAATAGAGATTGGCCATGAACAGGAATACCACAAAGAGAGGGAAGCTCTGGAATCTTTTGCAAAAGAACCAGAAGTTTTGAGATGATTCTTGTTTGGATCGCATTCAACGACGTCAATCATGGCTTCCACCATCTGTCTTGCATACTGCATAGCATGACAACGTTTAAGATGAGCTTGAAAGAGAAAAGCAGTTTGTTTGGCTCGTTTGTTGAGGGTATTTGGCAGAAGCGACTTATTTGTCGGAGCAGATGGGCTGGCTGGGCATTCGCATTCAAAAGATAAACAACTTCTCATGTAATTCAACACTCATCTTCTTCGAATGACTCTTCGCGGTCATTCTTCTTCTTCTTTTTCATTTTCTTCTTCTCCTTCTTCTTCTTCTCCTTCTTTTTCTCCTTCTCCTTCTCCTGCTTCTTCTTCTTCCTCTTCCTCTTCTTCGTCTTCGTCTTCGTCTTTATCTTCTTTTTCAGAATTCTCAACTTTATTTCCATCATTTTTGTTTTCTTCTTTTTCTTTTTCCAATTCAAGAAGCATTTCTTTCTTGAAATTCTTCACAAAAAGCCTATCAACTCAAATGAATAATACAATTTTGAATAATTTTTTTTATTCTTCTCTCTTTCTCTTTCTCTCTCAATCTTCAATCTTCAAGGGATGCATCAAAACTCCCATCAGAATTTCTTCCACTTCTCCGATTTTCAAATTAAACATTTTTGTTGCCTTCAGATGCTGTAAACGAATTGTTTTAACTTTTGGAAATGGAAATGATGAAGAATGAATAAACAGGCAAAGGAAAGCGCTTGAGTTGAAATGTTTCTCTTCACTTGAAGCAGCATCAGCATCGTGGTTTGCTGTTTTTGTTGTGTTTTCAACATTCACTGAGGGTTTCTGATATTCCTCGAAAGCGAAGGAAGCATTGAGAAAACACAATTTTCTTTTTGCCAATGAGCTGAAAAGAGATTGTTTTTCTCAAAACAATCAAAAGAATGAGTGAAGAATTTGAAATAAAAAATGATTGTCAACTCATTTTGGGAAGAACTTTGGTGAATGAAAGAAGAAAATGGAGAAATTCATGATTTTTAATATTTCAATGATTTTCATTTGAAAAAACAAAAATTGAATCTTTTTTTTTTTTTTTTTTTTTTTTTTTTTTTTTGTTGCATCACTTCATTTTGATGAATCTGGATGACAAATCACTTTAAGCAAACATATGAAATTATTCATTTGTATTCTTTTTTGTGAAATGAATGAAAAAAGAAAGTGAAATTGTGAGCCATAAAATTCGAGGAATTTCATTTCCTCAAACATAAACAAAATAATCAGAAATATTAAAAGATAAATCATAAAAATATTTTTTTTTGAG
Organism: Monocercomonoides exilis; assembly: GCF_001643675.1. Classification (NCBI taxonomy): domain Eukaryota; phylum Preaxostyla; order Oxymonadida; family Polymastigidae; genus Monocercomonoides; species Monocercomonoides exilis. The sequence continues at coordinate 457,066 of NW_027150595.1, forward strand.
AAATTCAAATTTTTCATGAAAACTTGTGAGGACATCTTCGTACCCTTCTTCTTCCATCTTTTCAAAAACCTTCCTGTTCAACGCTTTTCTTTCCTCTTCTTCCCTTTCATCTTTATTCTTTTCTTTCAATTTCCTTGAAACATTCACAAGGAATTGGAAGCAATCATTAACAATTGCTTCATTCAATGTTTGTCTCTGTATCTCCTCCAAAATAGCATCAATAGCCCCACCTTTCAACAAATCTTCAACTTTCACATCTCTATTTTTTGCTGCATATCTCAAGGGATACATGCATAGATTGCTAATATCTCTGCAATTATCCTTTGCTGCTCGATATATCTGAACAATTCTGCAAAAAAGCCCAATAAATTCTTCATTATGCAATTTACAACAGAAGAAATAAATCTTCAGTGTTTTAATCCATCTCCTAATTACCAGCACTTCATTTGCTTCTTCTTTGTTCATTTCCTCTCCTTTTTTCCTGTTCCAATTCACATTTCTTGTCAGCTCTTCCAGTTCTCTTGCTGCCTCTCTTCCAAAATGCAGCTCATTCACAATAACTTCTTCCAAGCTATTGTCAGCCAAAAGTCGGTGAATCAAAAAGTCCCAAACAGACCAATATGCAAGTCGTGTCAGATTTCTGTGCTTTTGCTGATATTCCATGATATCTTCAATTTCCTTCAAATACAGTTCTCGTTCGATAAACTAATAAGAAATGAGGGGAAAAAAAGAAAATATAATAAAAATGAAAAAGAAGTGCTCATACACAATATCCCATTCTGCTCAAAGTTAGCAAAGCCATTTCCACTTCTTTTTGAGTCTCCTCGCTTTCCTCTTTCTTCAAGGCTAATTTCAACAGGCAGGACATACAAATTGAAAGAAATTTCGAAGATGGAAATTTGATGTGAAACAAAAGATTGCATTCACAAAGATCAGCTAAAAGCTTTTCGTTCTTTTTTCCTTTTTCCTTTTCTTCTTCAATGATCATCTTCTCAAATTTTTTGTTCAATGAAGATCTTTCAAATAATAGAGTCAAAACATTTTTCAGCACATAGCAATACCCAACATGCTTCAGCAGCAAAATTGCATTTCCCATTGACATTTTCTTTTCTTCAATCATCTTGTTCATCTTGTTGAACATTTTAATCGATGAAATAGACTGAAGTTCATTTTTGTTCATTTCCTCCACAAGTCCGTTCATTTCTTCGATTTTATGTTTCTACTCACTTTCATTGCAATGCTCCAGTTCACAAAACAATTCTTCAATAAATTTATTTATGGTGGAAAGCGCTGAACACCCAAAAAATAGTAAAATGAACAAACTTGAAAACTTATCTTCAAGAGACGACTCCTGGACATAATCATTGGATTTGTCTTCATCACACATTTCCATTCTGTCTATTATTAGCAAAGATCAATTTGCTGCAAAATTTCAAATGAAAAACAGAAAAACAAACAGAAAAACAAACATTGTTGATAATTGGCAAAATTAAAATATAATTGTCAAACTCAATTCCTTTGCTCAGTAAAAATCTGTGGTAAAAAAGAAATCACAAAGAAGCTGCAATATTGGTCGTATTTAGCCAAATACGAAAGAGTTTATTTTCTGTCTGATCGAACCAACAATAATTCATTTCATTGAAATGGATGGCATTTCGATGAATAGTTGAACGTATTGAAAAATATCCCACATGTCTGGAATTGAGTACAAAAAAAATATCTATTTTAACATTCTGAGCAATATGAAGAAGAAGCGAAAGGACTTTGAAAAGAACTTTTGGAAGAAGAGACAAAAAAGCAACAATTTGCACATTAAACTGTGCATTTAAACGTTGTTGCAAATTAAAATTCAAACATAAATATTGCACTTATTTCCCTCACATTTAGGGTTATCTGGAAGCTTTCCTTGTCAGAAATGATTTTTTCTGTTATTTCAAAGTGTTTGCTTGTTTCCGTGAATGTTTCAAATTTGAAGTGTTGAGAAAAGTTTTGAGATTTCAAGATAATTTTGTTATTTGTTCGCTTCTTGAGTGGGCCATCCAGGCTGAAGGAAGATTGATGGAGGGAATCAAGCTTTCAACAATTCGCAGGTTTTTTGATGATTGGGCGCATGATAATTGAACGCATGAGAGAATTTATCGAGGCAACAATGGACAGCATCGTTTATCGAGCATTGAAAGAGATTCTATTCCAAAAGATTTTGAGGCTTAAAGAAGATGAAGAAATTCGAGATGGCGAAGAAAGATTAATGCAATATGCGGAACCAAACACATGCGGGATTTTGAATTCATTTCAACACATTTATCGTTTGATGTGATTTCCACTTGATGTGTATTTTTCCTTCAAGCTGCTTGTTGCATTTTGTTGAAAGTCATCATTTTGGGTTGTTTTGATAGCTGTTGTTGATTCACCGATTTCTGTGTGGATTTCGAGGCAAACCTTGAAGCCACATGGAAGAAGAAGAAACGAATCAAAAAGACGGAACAGATAACGATAGAAATGTTTGATTTAATTAAGGTGTGTTATCCAATTTATTGTTGCATTTGCAATGTTTTTTTTTTTGAAAAATCAACAAAAGAAAAAGAAAGAAAGAAAGAGATCATCAAAAATAAAAATAAGTGAAACATTTTTTGTAATGATAATTTCTAATTTTTTCCTTTCCATTCTATCTCTTTTTTTCTTTCACTTTTAGTGTTGCACAGAAGTTCTTTTGACTTTTGCTAATAAAAAATAAATGGTTGGGAATAAATGATAAAAGGCAGACTGCTTCAATCAGAGAGGCGAGAAGACGAGCATTTTTTTTTTTGAAAAATGGTATTGCCTCATTTGGAACTTCATATTCTTCTATTTCTTTGTGTTCTTTTCTTTGATAATTTTTTGGTTAATTTTGCGAATTTCAAAAATACATTTCACTCAAAAACGGATTTGTCTTGCCGATCCTTATCAATTCAGACTCAGCAACTTGCAGTAACTTGTGAAGACACTCATCCTCATCGTATTTGTTGGCCTGTGTTTTTTTTGACAGCATCTGCCGTTGAATGTGTCTTTCTTATTTCTTTCCATCAAAATTGTTGAATCGCTCAGAACAATGCTGAACAGCAGCTGGATGGAGAGAAGACGCATTAACAGAATGGAAATGCTGCTGCATTCAGCTGAGTCTGCTTGCACATGCGAAGGGGAAGAAGGGGAAGAAGAAGAAAGAGAGGAATGCAAAGAGGATGCTTCTATGAAGGAAGAGGAAGAAGAGGAGATAGAAGAAGAAGATGATGATGTTTTTTGCTTTTTTCGTTTCTATCACTTTCTTTTCTTCTTCTTCTTCTTCTTCTTCTTCTTTCTCCTCCTCCTCCTCCTCCTCCTCCTCCTCTTCTTCTTCTTCTTCTTCTTCTTCTTCTTCTTCTTCCTCTCCTTTTAATTCTATTTCATCATCATCATCATCATCATCATCATCTTCTTCTTCTTCTTCTTCTTCTTCTTCTTCTTCTTCTTCTTCTTCTTCTCTGTCGTCCTTTTGATGATGCATTTCATTTTCTTCTTCTTCTTCTTCTTCTTCTTCTCCTCCTCCTCCTCCTTCTTCTTCTTCTTCTTCTTCTCCACCTTCTTCTTCCTCTCATTTTTTTCTGCTTCATCTTTGTCGATCTGTTACTTCCTGCTGGGGCAGAGCATCGACTTTCTGATGCATTTCAGCTGTGCAATCGTCAGCTCAGCAAAATTGAATCCAAAAATTATTTCTTTCACAATTCTTCCTTTCAACGTCCATTCACCAAATACGCCTTCATTTCATTTTTCAATCACTATTCTCGTGATGAAAATAGGCCTTCTTAACGACTTTATTTAATTTCTTTTTCATCGTATTCTTCTTCTTTGAAGCCTTCTTCAATAAGTGAATAAAATATATTGTTATTTCCATTTCATTCAAATTCTCATCGAATTCGGCTCTTAGTCTCGCCTTTCATTCCTACTCAGAAAGACGAAAGAAATATTTATTCTATCATGGAATATCAGCAGAAATTATGAGACAACAAAATTAAAGAAACAATAAGCGGAGAATAGGCTATTAGCAGTGCAAAATAAAAAAGAAGGAGGATTGTTCTGATTTTTTTTCCATTTGGAAGATGAAAGAATTCACAGAAAACAGAAAGAACAAGGCAGAAGACGATATTTGGAACAAATCATAATATGGATGATCTTTGAGAGATTGCATAACACAACATGCGCATTCATCAAGCAATCAAAGGAGAAATGAAGAGAGGAATAGAAATTTATAAGAAAACAAATAAGCGAAGGATAATTCTATGAAATGAGAGCTTCTGCAGCGGACAAAAAAGGTGAAGTGAAAACAGCAATAGAAATTGAAAGTTTAGAAGAGCTTGTTGATATGATTGAAGAAATGCTATTTGAAGAGAAGAAATTATAGAAAGCATTCTTTTAAGCAGAGAGTTTTATTTTCATTTGATGAAGAAGCCAAAGCAAATAGAAAATGACGAAGAAGCAATACAACCTGTGCTGATTTAGAGATCAATGAAAGGCAAGTGATGGTATATGCTTCAGTTGAAAAGAAGATGAAAGCTTATGAATTTTGCAATGATAAGGAAACTGTTCAAAATAAGAAGAAACAATTGAAGAAATCAAAAGGATCTAAGAAAAAGTTTATCATTTCGAGTGATTTTTGAAAATGGGGCACGAAATGTGAGAGTGTTTGAGTGGGAGTAAATGAGGAGATGAGAAGAGAGAGAGAGATAGAGATAGAGAGAAGGAGGGAGGGAGGCATCGCTGAAGGGAGCAATGAAGCCGTTGAGGACATACTCCACCGTTGCACAGGAGCTTTGCTGTGTTTTGTCACAGGCATCGACATCACTTCCATTTCTGGCAACGGTTTTGTTCTGGTTGATGATTGGAAGCTAGCCATTATATTCAGCATTATCAGCTTGTCCATTGTTCCATTCTCTTTGTGTCGGAGTTGTTGAACCACAATTTTCAAACGGAGATTGTGTTATGCTATTGCCGCTGAAGAACACATCATTGCCTCTGCCGTTTGTTGCAGTATTGCCATCAAAGAAATAGAAAGTAATGAATTTTACTCCATTCATCCAAGAATAAGTTGAATAGAAAAAATGGCAGCGCCTCCCCATGAAGTTGAATATAATGTCAATTTGTTATCGATGAACTGACACTCAACGATTGAAAATTGACTTGGTTTGTTGCTTGGAGGATTATTGAATGTGAGAGAACCAGCAGAATCGTTACCAGGATTTGAGATGCACTTGCATTTGGTGAATAAGAATTGACCGTTTGAAGAAAAATCACCAATATAGAAATACCAACCAGTTCTGCACCAATTTATTATTTTTCAATTTTCCGCTCTGTTTCGGAGAATGACCAAATAGAGGATGTCTGTGGATAAGCTGCACAATTCGCTCCTCCTTGAAACGCAGAGCGACTTGTGAAATTGGATTTTGCAATGTTGACATTTCGCAAATATCTGCAATATAACGTTCCGCCCTGACTATTACATGAACAATTGTTGAATGAACAAGAAGTGATTGTGAGATTTGCATTTGTGCAAACAACATAAAGTGCACCTCCATGATCACTTCCACCATTTGAATCATACCATTCGCACCATTCAAAGCGATGGCTGTTTAAATCGAATGAAAACAATCTTCCAGGTGTTTTTCTTTGAGTTCAGTTCCCATATATTCAGCAGGAGCATTTGATGAAGATCGAGTTTGATGGAGAAAAGAAGCATTGAAGGCTGAGAGAGATGTGGATGGGGTGTTGAGGTTGGGGAGAATGGCACCATCGATGGGGTTGTGGGTGTGGAGGAAGATGGATGAGTGGATGGAAAGGGATGAGTGAAGAGAGAAGGAGGGGATTGTTTTGGTGTTGGTGGAAGCAAAAGAGGAAGAAGAGGAATAGGTGATTGAGATGAATGAATTGAGTGAGTGTGAGGGAAGGGATGGAAGTGATGGATGGGATTTGGGAGAGGAGATGTTTGAGAAGAGGGTGTTTGAGAGATGGAGACTGAGATGAATTTGGAGGTGGGCATGTAATTGGTGAAGGTGAAGGTGAAGGTGAAGGGATGGGGAAGAAAAGTGAACTGAAATGCTGGTTTATTGATGATGCACATGTTGAATTCACTTCCGGTTTTTCTGTGACAGGAATAACGCAATAATTAAATCACAGTTTTTCACTTTGTTTTTTAACATTTTATTTGCGGATTGTCTGATTTTGTTTTCAGTGATAAAGAAGTGGAATAAATATTTCACACAATTTTGTTGTTCTATAATCTTTATTATTTCTTGAATATAAGTTTTCATTATTTTTAATAATGCCTTTTTTGTTAAAAATACAAATTGAAAAAGAAGCTTTGATCTTTATTTATTCTTGAAGAAGAAAATAAACATATTTTTTTTATGTGGAGAATGGATGATAATGTACAAATGAACATAAAGAGTGAATATTCATTTTCGACTATTTCATTTCTCAACTTAAATTATTATGCTTATTAATATTTATTTATGAATCAATAAAAGAAACGGAAAAATTGAGATTTATGAAACATGCGAAAAAACTGTCAAATGAAGGAAATTAACGAATAAAGAACAAGTTTTTTTGAGTAACAACCCCTATAATTCAAATGTCACCACTCCAGATCAGACATATCCCATTCTCTCTTTTTGAACCGCACTTATTCAAAAGCAAGCAGAAACAAACTGATGAAATTAATATTTTCCACGAATTCAATATGAGATAATAATCAAATAATTATTTTTTTAATCAAATCAATTGAATGATTACGCCACATTATTTCTATTTAATCCATTGTATCCAATGAATTTTTCTTTGAAAAAAGATGGAAAAAATATTTCATCAATCATTTTCAAAGTTATATAAACATTGATCAATATAGTTTTTTATTGAAAAGTGCTTTTTGGAATGTTTTTGGGATTAATTCTTCTCAAAATTGTTATAAACATTTATGCGAATGAAGAACCATCAAATCCTCAAACAGTTTACGTGAAGCAAAGTGGGAACGAAAGTAACAGCGGTTTGGAGATAGGGCAGGAAAAGCAATCACTGAAGAGTGCATACAATCTGCTGACCAAAAATAGCGTATGCAACATGAAAATAGTCTACGATGCAAAACCATTAATTGCAGAAGTCATTGTATTTAGCAACAAACAAAAAATTACAATTGAAGGATGGAAAAGTGATGGAAGTGGAAACACTGAAGTGGCAATAGATTGTGACGTTCATCCAGGAAGTAATCTATTTGAATTCCGAAGTGATGCGGAAATAAAATACTTAGCGTTTCACTTCCCAACATCATTGTTCAAAGAAAATGAATCTTCAGATGAGATTTTCTGCTTGATACGTGGATCAAGTGCAACGCAATCAATTAGCAACTGTAGGTTTATTCGCCCTGAAAATGAAGGATGTTACACTGATATTTATCTTGTGTACGCATCTGGATCATCATTGAAATTGGACTCAGTTGAGTGCTCGGATGAATCAAAAACATTAACATCGAAAAGAGAATTATTTTATACCACGGGCACACAAGCAGTAATGTTGTCTAACTTGACTTTGAAGAATGTTAAAGCAAACATGGGTTCTGTTTTAAATATCCTTTGTTACAAGAAATGTGACGTCACATTGAATGGAAGTAATTTCAAGGAATGCGAAGCAAATAGTTACGGAGCATTGTTTGTTTATTTCTCCAACAGTGAATGCACATTTACCGTTGGAGATGGAGATGTTACCACTTTTTCATCTTGCAGTAGCAATAATTATAAAGATTCCGGAGGAATATATCTGCAAATGCCAACTATCAAATCTGCAAATCAGATTAAATGGCCCGAAGACGGAACGAATCTGATATTTGACAGATGTTCAGCAGGAGAAGGCGAGTCAAAAAGGAATATTGGAATATGTTTGGAGATGGCTGATGACTCATTATTCGAAGAAATAGCATTTTCAATGAAGAAGAGTTTTGCAGCGAATTACACACGAAGCAGAAACATGTGGAATGTTGTTGGAATTGCAGAAAATAACGACGAAGAAATTGATTTTGTATCCAAGTTTTTGGATCCATTACTGCCTCCATCTCAAGATGCTTCAAAGATTTATGTGAAGTCTGGAGGCACTGGGAATGGTGAAAGCTCAGAAAGACCAATCTACAGTTTGAAGGAGGCCAATGAATTGTTGGGAATGATCACAAGAGAAGACATATTTGGAATTGCAATATTAAAATCGAACGATCCTATCCAAGCCGAGGCAATTACATTTAGTAAGAGCCTTGGAATAATCATTGAAGGAGTGAACAGTGACGGAAATGGAAATGTTGAAGTGGCAATCGATTGTGATGCTCGAGGATCGTATGATTTATTCACATGTGAAAAAGAGGTGGAATTCAAGTATTTGGCATTTAATTTTCCTATTTCTGAGAAAATATGGGATTCTTTAATTTTTGGAAATGATTTGTCTTCGTCACTCACGATCAGCAATTGCCGATTTGTCAGGGTTAGCTCACAATCACCATATGAAATGACAACAAATGATAATGAAGATGATTTAGTTGCAGGCAACCTTGTGTGCGTTTGGGGGGGAAAAGTTGCAATGAACACTGTCACATGCACCGATAGCAGCAACACAGTTTCGTTTTCTTCATCAACGTTTATTTTCAGGGGAACAAGTGAAGTGTCTTTGAATGACGTGGAGATCTGCAACGTGAATTTTTTATACGATTCTGCCATTTTTATTTTGGATTCAGAAGACGAAGCTGTGAAAATTTCTATTGAAGGGCTGAGCATGAATGAAGTGAATTCAGAGAATGGAAAAGTGGCTGGCTTGGAGATTTCTTTGAGTTCGAAAGAGTCAACAGTGGCTATCGGAAGAAACGATAAATGTTCATTCAAGTCATGTACAGCGACAAAGGGGAAAGCGGGGGCAATGTCCATTAAAATGCCAAAGGCAACATCGAATCTTCAGCTTCCTTCTGCCAATAATCTTGAGATTGACAGCTCAAACACAGCGAATTCAACAGCAAGATCAATATTCATTGTTGCCCCAGATTTTGATGAGTTCTGCAAACAAGAAGGCTCATTCGAATTTGCGAATGATTATGACAATTCAACAGCTGGGTGGATTGTGGGAGCAAAAGACCATGAATCAGAGCCAGGAGATGTGTATGAGAAGTACGTGAAAGTGAGACAAGATCGAATCGCTGAGCAAAACAGAGAACAAGAGAGAGAGCAAGACAGAAAGCAAAAAGAAAAGAAAAGAAGGATGGTAGTTGCCATTGTCATTCCGATAGTTGTTGTTGCAGTTGTTGCAGTGGTTGTGGTTGTTATTGTTATTGTTGCCAAGAAAAAGAAGGCCAAACACAATGCAAATGAAAGCAAAGAACAAGAAATGAGCAGCCAAGAGTAGAATTGAGATTTCCAATTCTTTCAGAGCAATTTAACGTTTTTTATTTTCATAAAATTTTATTTGTGGAAATTATAGTATTTTTCGAAACTTTTCTTCCTCATTTATCGCATTGAAAGTGTGATTATTAGTTGAAACGTTATTCATTGATTTGTTTCATTTCACACACCAATTATAATTCATCATCAACAATTTTTCGTTCAATTCAGTTGATTGTTTAAATCAACATATGGGTGAAATTTTTTTCAATTGTGAAAAAAACTGAGATTTGTTCCAAACTTTTTCTGCTTTCATTTCATCATGAATCAGCAGTAACAATGCAAATAATTACAGATAAACTCAAAAATTGAGAAAAATATTAGAAAGGATTTCATGGAACAAAATTCAAAAAGTGAATTGTTTTGTCCAAAATCATATCGAATTTTTTGGTTTGTTTCCAATATTATTTCCAATATTTCACAAATAATTATGCAAAACAGAAAAAATTTTCAAACTTAAAAAAAATATTCATACGAATTGATGATTTTTCAAATGCACAAAAGATAATAAATTCTATGAAAATAATTGGACTCACATCAATGAGTATTTATAATGAAACCAGATTTTTTTATTTGAAACAAAAGCAATTTTCAAAAACTTTAAGCCATCAAGGCAAGCAAATCTGTTTCATAACAAGAGTGTGAAAAAGTTTATGAATTTTGTTTTTGAAACCAATAAAAAAACAACTGGTTTCATTGAAAATACTTGCGTGCATCAAAAACAATACATGAATTAGTTGTTTGTTCTCATAAGAGATTTGATAATGTTTAAGTGTTTAATGCTCAATTTCAACGAATATGTTTTGTGTTTATTTAATTCAAAAAGAGAAAATTCATCACCTGATAACAAACTATTTTTCAAAGAGTTGAATTTCAGATTGAACTTATTCAATTCACAATATAATGATTTTGCGAATTTATGATGATTTCAAGTTTGCTAAAGCAATGTTTGGAGAGAAACAAGATAATCTATCTCTTCTTTTTTTGTAAGATTGCAATTCGTTTGGAGTTCTGCTAATATCTTTCATCTACGTTTCTGTTGCTCTTTAGCATTTTAAGCATTCCATCCTTCAATAATAGGCTTTCATCACAATATATATATTTAATAACCATTATATAATTTATTTTTACTCTCATTTTTTTCTTCTTCTTCGCTCGCTTTTCCGAAGGAATTGGTCCACTTTGACTAATTTTGAAAATTTCTTTGAGAAGAAGAAAAATTCTGATATTTCCAAGTATTTCTGTCTCCGCTTTCGTGATGAATTCCATTTGCTTTCCTTCTGCACCGCCTTCTTTTCGATTTTTTGAATCCACCTGTATCGCATCAAGTTTGTCTTCAACAGTATCTTTGATTATCTTCTCTCCGAAGAGGATCTTTTTGTTAGAGTCAAATACTTCCTTCCACTGCTTGCTCAATTCATCTTTCTCTTCTTTCGATCACTTCTGTTTTGTTCAAACTTCGTATCTTCGCTTTTTGCGTTCTGGGTCACTGGATTTTCCTTCACTCTCCAGAGATTCGTCTCCTCCTCCTCTTCCTTCTTCCTTTTCCCTTTCCCTTTCACATTCTCATCCTCTTTCTGTTTCTTGCTCTTCTCATCTGCTTCATCACAGCTTCTCCTTCTGTTGTATTTTCGAAAAGATGCTGTGCTTTCTCGCTTCCACTCTGTACTCAAACACTCCAACAACCACTCCACTCACTTCGCACTTGACTGAAAAACGAAAAATCGAATCGAATTTCATCTCTATCTCCGTCCCCATCACGCTCAACGCCTAAGACAGATTGTCAGTTCTGAAGACAGTGCTTTCTTTGGAAGAGGAGGAAGGAAGAAGACGTTGATGAAGTTGAAAGCGCAGAAGAACATCACCATTTCAAACCATCAAAAGCGAGCTGTGAATCCGAAGTTCCAAGACTTCTTTATGTTCTTTTTGAGAATATTGCCAATGCTCAAAATAAGAAACAAACGAAGCTGCGTAGACTTGTATTGGAAATCTTTCAAAAGCATGGGCTGAAACAGATGCTGATGATCTCCATTTCACCCGTCTCAACTTCATGAGAAGGTGCAACGATGTTCAACTCATCAAAAACTCCACCAAACATGGGCGAACCTTTCAATCAGAAAAGCAAAATGTTCTCTAAGAATTGCTGTTCTCTTGTTTCATTACTATTCATTGTTTTATTGCCTTTTTTTCATTAAAAATCTCGCTTTTGAGATTGTCATCAACTTTCTTCTCCAAAAACCACAAAAAACCGTTTTCCTCATCATTTTCCAAAACGCCATCCAAGTTTGTTTTCATCTCCTGTCCAGCAAAAATTATGAAAATCATGTATCTTGTGTGACTTCATTTGTTTCCCAATTGCTATTTAATAATCTGCTCTATTCTCATCGTATTGCTCTGTATAGAAGAGATTGGCCATTTCAACAATAAGTCTGATTCCTGAGAATTGGAAAAGATACAGATGGAAATACTTTCACAATCAATAGAACAATATTTAATACACACGTTCATATATTTCCTTTCAAAATAAAATTCGTTATTATTCCTTGGACAACGAATCACAATAATTCATTAGATGGAATTTCAGAATTTTTACATTTCCACCATTTCCAGTTGCCATCATTGGAAATAATTCTTCTAATTCTGTAAAAAATGTTTATTAATTGATCTCTCGCTTTGTTAACCAATATTCCTTTTGAAATAAAACATTGATCAAAACATCCATAACAACAAACAGAAAAAACAAAGCGTTCTTTTTCTTTGAAATTACAAATCGAAAAAGTTATCAAAAGATAGAATGGTTTGAATACATATATTTCTTTCATCTTTTGTGAGGTTTAATTTTTCATCTGTTTTCTCCAATCCAATCATATGAACTTTCATTGTGAATATCAAAATGGTGTTGTTTTCTGAATGAAATTTTCTACAAAAAAAAAAAATCTGTATATAGGAGACGGACAACACAAAAAAGTTCAATGGTTTGCATTCGTTGTTGCATTTGAATTCTGGCTTATTCTGATTAAACTATTTTCTATTAACAGAATTGTTTTGTGAACTTGAACATTGCAATGAAGAAGAACAGAGACAGAAAATCGAAGAAATGAATGAAATAGTTGATGAAATGAATGGGTATGAATTTAAATTCATTTTTAAGACAAAGCTGTTTGAAAAAATAGACAAAATGATTGAAGAAAAGAAACTGCAATTGGGAAATGCTACTTGGATACTGAAGCATATTGGATATTGTGTTGTGCTAAAAAATGTATGGAATCGATGTTTTGAAGAATCTTTGTTGAACAAAAGATTGTCAAATATGATTATTTATGAAGAGAAGAAAAAAGATGAAAAGAACAAAATACTTTCAGATGATCTTTGTGAATGCCATCTTTTGTTGAATAAATGTGTTTCTTCAGAGTTGGCTATAATATGTGTACCTTGCGTTCTGAAAGCTGTGTTGCACAAAGAAAAAGAAGAAGAATCACAAAGGGATGTAGAAATTGCGTTGCTGGCTTTCAGGAACACAAAATATGATGTATGAACATTGTTATTTCCTTTTTGATAATGTTGCAATTTTCTAATTTCTAATTAGTTTTTTAGACAAGAACTGTATTTGAAAGAAATTACAGAAATTATCAAAAATCATCAGGAGCATCACAATCTCACACAGCTTGCCTATCAGTCTGCTTGGGAATTTTTAATAAACAGATTTCACACCAATATATTTTTGGAAGATACAATTTCAAATGAGCTGCATTTTGGAAGAGAAGCAGCAAGAGAATTGGAAGAGCTGACAAGAAATGTAGATTGGAACAGGAAAAAAGGAGAGGAAGGAGGAAAGGAAGCGAAAGAAGAATTTGCATTGATGAGATGGGTAGAAACATTGAAGATTTATTTTCAAAGTTGTCGATTGAAGAATGAAGAAAATGTTGGGCTAATCAATCTCATTGTTCAGATATATCAAACAGCAAAGGATAATTACAGAGGAATTCGCTTTCAGTGCATTTATTCCTTGAGAAATGCAGCAGAAAAGAGGGTTGTGAGAGTCGAAGACTTGTTGAAAAGTGGTGCTATTGATGCTGTTTTGGAGGAGATTCGGCATTCAACATTGAAAGACAAAATATTAAGTAAATACTTGCAATTCTTTTTGAATGTTTCGAAGAAATTGAAAAAAAAGACGGATAACAAAATGGAAGAAGTTAAAAGAAAGGCAACGAAAAGGAAGGTTTTTGAAAAGATGGAAGAAGAAGGATATGAAGATACCATCACCAGTTTTCATGAAAGATTGAGTTTTCTCAACCAAAAATATTTAAGAGAATTCTCATTAGATATTTCTGATTTTTTGTGAATGCTTGAGAAAATAAGAAGTTTTGTATTTCATTAATCAAAGATCATATTTTTCAATTTTCATCAAATCACAATTCAACAAACAATTAAACTGTTTGGAAAAATAATCTCATTTCTTTTATAACTTCGAAATGAAGAAAAGTTGGGAAAGTTGGGAAAGAAGAATTTAGGGTGATTTATAAACCAGAACTTTTTTAAATTCCCGGACTCTTTTTGTATCATATGCTGATTTTTCTCACTTTTTTTATTTTTTTATTGTTGTCAGAAAAAAAGGAAAAGTCAGAAATCAGAAATAAAGATTTAATAGAAATACCTAATCTTTGATTAGGGTGGGGGTTTGCTTATCCATCTCTGATTTATGCATCCCCTGAGAAGATTAGATGATAGTAAAAGTGCTTTCTAAGTATGAATTTGATAGAAAAAATAATTCTGCTTTTTTTATACAGTCTGAATCGGATATAATCACATCGGTTTTTGCACAACTTTTTGCGACTTTTACCGATTGTGATTAAATAATATGATAATTTACATATAAAAATAAAAAAATTAATTTTTGAAATAATTAATTACGGGTCGATTTTTTTATTTTTGGAAATTCTTCACAAATAAACATTTTTCACTGTAAAATAAATTTTTATCATAAATACACATTATTTAAACTTATTTGAGAACATTTTTGAAAAATCGAACAATTAAATTTTTTATTCAAACAATTGATTTTTTATTGAAAAAATCACCTATTATAATAAAAAATGAGATTATATATTTTCAACTCTGTGATCATATGCGATGAAAAATAAATGAAAAATTGTCCAAAAATGTCGGTACATGGAAAAATGTGACTATAACCGAATGTAATTGTATTCGATGTGATTATATCCGTTTTTGACTAAATGTTTCAAAAGCCTGCTTAATTATCGTTATCATATATTCTTTGAAAACATAACAATTTTGAATTTCTATTCATTGTTTCTTTTTTGTTCAAAACGTCATTCATTCCGCAAAATTGAATGTTTGTTGTTTTTAAATAAAAACAGAAAAGATAAGCACTTCTTTAATGTTGTATGTCCAACAGTTATGTTTGAAAAAGAGAAATTGGAAAAATTCAAGTGTTCTGGAAAGAATTAATCTGAAACATTAGTTTTTTTATTAAAATAGTTATATTGACTTTTTTTGATTAATAATCGTTTGGGGTTGAGTTTGCATTAATAAACACTTGTATGCACATAACTCGGCTGTGTGGTTTGGACGTGAATCTTCATTTTGGAGTTTTTCACATAGTTATAATGTTTTGCTTTTCATTTTTTTTATAAATTGAAGGGGAAAAAATTACATAATATTTTGTTGTTGAACCTCATGGGGGTGAGCAATAATCTGGTTATTGGTTTAAAAAGTGAGCATTGAACTGACATTTAGGTTTTATTTAAGCACGACTCATTTTTTATTATTTTTATCTGTTTTTTTTTTTGTGTTTTTCGTTACAGTTCTTTTCATCCAAATAAAAACGCATTTTGTTTATCGTTTTCTTCAATTTTTGACTTCACTGACTTGATATAAATTAATGACTGGTGACAAAGAAGCGGCATTAACATCCCAATTTTGAGAGTCAAGTTAATTTAAAAATTTGCGATAAATATTATTTTTGGAAATATTCAAAAAGAACTTGAAATTAGTTCATTTTTCATATTTGGCTTATTTATTATAAAAAAATAACAAACATGTGCTATTCTCTGAAAAAGTCACAAATGTTTGATTTTCATATAAATTTATAATTTCATTATTTGCTCAAAATATTGTTAACTTGCTCCAAACTTCACAAATATGGAATCTATTGCTTGATAATACCATTTCACTCATTCATAAGAAAATTCGTGAGTGGAAACAGGAATTTGAGCAAAATATAAAATTTTAATTTTATTTGATAATTAAACATGTGCGACTTTTCAAAAAGAATAACCCAATCACTATACAAATCTGTGTGTTTCTTTTTTTGCAAAATGAATCGAAATGAACGATTTTTGATAGTTTTTTGAGATGATCCTTCTATTGGTTAAGATAATAAAAATGCTTTTGAAATGTCATTTGTGAATTATTTGTGGGAAAAAAAAACAGTACTTTTGCAAAATCTGACCAAAAAAATTACAATTGTCTGAATCTTATTGAAAAGTTCCTTTTGTTTAATTTTTTTAGCAAAGTTTAAATTTCATATTTTTATCAAATTTCTGTTCACACTTACGAAACCACACTCAAATCCATATATAATCATTGTCAAAATTTTCTTTTCATAACAACTATATTTTGGCGGTGGGAATGAAAATTCGATTGAAATATTAAAATTTTGTCTTATATGAAAATTAAACAAATGGAACTTTACAAAAAAATTTTTTTGACAATTCGAAAAAATAAAATTCGATGTTGGAATTAATTATTCAAATCCAAAATTCATTTGAAACAGAAAATTATATTTTATCTCGAGAATGGATTTCAAAAAATTCAAGAAATATTTTTATCAACCAAATATTATCACTCAAAGAAAACTGTTTTTTCATTAAAACAATAAATTTATCAATTTTTGGATTATTTTTTTCATTTTTGAAAATAATTTCTCAAATGAAAAAAATAATAAAGTTCACACTTTAGTATAACCTGATCAAAAGATCAAATTTTTAATCACAATTTTTTTAACCAAACAACAAACAAGAATTTATTTCACAAAAAATTTTTTAAGTTTCTTTGGTGAAAAAACAGAAAAACATCAATTTAACATATGAAAATAAATTCATTTTATTTTTGAATTAACTCAAATAAAAATATTGTTAATCAAAATGAATTGTTTTTTTTATGAAAATGATTCATTTTTAAAATATTGGCAAAGTGCAATCATGAAATAATAGTTTGAAGAATGATATCCGCAAAATATTAGTTATTTATTCAACAAATCGTAAAAATTATCATTATGAAATCGAATTATTTTTCGAATTCGAAAAATTAATTTTCGTGTTAGAATTATATTTGGTGCATATGTGAATGAACAAAGAAAAAACCCTATTTTTCGAAAAAAAAAAAAAAAAAAAAAAAAAAAAAAAAAAAAAAAAAAAAAAAAATTGGAATGAGAAAAATGCAATTGAATTTACGAATGAATTTTATTCAAACAAGTGAATTATTCATCATTCTTATAAAAACACATTCAATATAAAAGCATCTTCAAAAGAATAATGATGAACAAATCAAAAACTCGTTTTCATTGTCACATAAAATGCGCATTGCTTATTTATTTCAAAAATTATTAACAATTCTGAAGTATTATGTGACAATAGTAATTTTTTTCTGAAAATAATGGAATTTTAATAATTATTTTCAACAAATAGTTTAAATGGACGTTCAGCTTTTCAACCTTTTCACAAATATTTGCAAATAATACAGTTATTTGCACTTTCTTTCACTTGTCCAACAACCAGTTTGCCTTTGAAAACTCATTATTTAATAATACTCAAAACAAAATATATTGAACAACTAGTCATCCTATTTCGAATGATTATCGACATATCGTTTCAAAAAGAATATATGTCAATATTCAAAAATTTTGGAAAATGACAACAATGAATTCCATATTTAATCATCAGTCATTTCATTATAAGTCTAACGTTCTCATTCAAAGAATAAGTTGAAAAATTAAAAAAAAAAGGAGAATATTTTGAAACAAACAAAATTCACATGGGTGATTATATTTGAAAACATATTTTTTGTTTCAAAAATTTCAAGTTCGAAAATTTCCCTTGAATATCAACAAAAGAACACAGAAAATGAAAAAGAGATACAAAAGATATTTTTATCAAAATTTGAGCAAAAACATTTGTTTTCAAAACAGTTGTTAATAATTCACATCTGAAAACAACATTTCTTCACAAATGAATAACAATGAAAGAAAAATAAACATTCCAAAAAAAGTTATAATTTCAAAAAAAACACCTATATGGGAGTTTATTTTTGATATCATAACTTTTTTCGAAGTGTTGATCAAAGAAAGGGTTTTTTATATTTCATTATAACTTTCTCATTCAAATGTGATGTGCATTCCATAAATTTTTTAAAGACCAATATCGAAGCTGAATCCAAGACTGTATTTTCTCTTTTTAGTATTAAAACTTTATTGTTTTCTTTTTTGTATATTCAAAGAATATTTTTAATTGAAAATTTTATAGTTAATTATTATGATTTCAAAAAGAATCGCACATGTATCAAATAATTACTTTCCAAATCAACATTTTTCAAAGCTGTTTTTTTTTTTTTTTTTTTTTTTTTTTTTTTTTTTTTTTTTTTTTTGGAAACAATAGATAAAAGTTCCATTGTTCAATCTATCACCCTAACATACAGTTAGATATCAATGCAAATTTTTGAAATAAAAAAGCTCAAAAAAGGAATTGATTAATAGAAAATAACAAATGCATTGTTTTTAAAAAACATCAACACTTTTAAATGACTAATGGATGTTTTTGTTGCAAAATTTGCATATATTATCATTGATTTCGAAAAGTCTTATTTAACGCAATTCTTGTTTTTTTAAACTTTTACCCATATTACAATAATTGGTGGATGACATCAATATCTCATATGGGTAAAAGATCAGTTGTTTGATCATGCCAAAGGAATCAGCATTCAAGACAAAATATCCATTGGAAGTGCGCAGAAATGAAGCAGAGAAAATGCTGTTTGCAATGAGATTAATTAGTTTTATTCACAAGTTGTGATAATCAGCCAGAAATATCCTGATAGAATCCCAGTTATTTGCGAAAAAGCTGAAAGAAGTGACATTCCTGGTTGGATAACTTATCATTATTTTTATTTGAATCAATAAAAATCGTAAAACATTTCACTTCTTTTTCCATATCTTCTCAGAAATTGATAAGAAAAAGTTTTTGTAGATTTTTTCGATGAATCATCCGCTTTAAATGAATTTCATATTGTTTTATACTCTTGCATTTTCTTTTTGAATTATGTGTAGGTTTCTCGTCCAAAATGACATGACCATTGGGCAATTTGTCTATGTTGTGCGAAAAAGGATCAAGGTTATTAATCTTTTATATTATAGAAATTATGAATGTTTTATTAAAATTTCAATTGTGTTGATGCTGATTCATGCATTTTAGTTGAGCCCCGAAAAAGCGATCTTTGTCTTTATTGACAATTCGATTCCTCCAACTGCTGCTGTTCTGTCAACAGTGTACGCAAATTATAAAGCGAAACATCCTTCAGATGATGGCTTTCTTTACGTGACTTATTCCGGTGAAAGTACTTTTGGCTCGGAATAAAAAAATTTTTTTACATATTTTTAATTTTATAATTATTGCTCAACTTTCTTTTTGACTTAACCAATTCATTCTTTTAAATTGTGCATTGGTTCACATCAATTTGAATAAATATAAATTAGTTTTCAATTGTTTATTGAAAGAGGAGATATTTCCTCCAACATCAGATCTTACCCAAATTTGTGTCTAAGGATTAACCAAAATGAGTTTCGCTCTTTTTTCTAGCAAAGCTACAATGATTAAAAAGAAAAATGTTTCAGCAGACGATACACACAAACAAGACTTGCTGAAGCATATTGAGACGACACTTGGAAGCGGTAATCTTCGAGAGGCTGTTGCTTTGCCTGAAGGCGAGGATCTGAATGAATGGCTTGCTGTGAACACTTTTGATTTTTTCAATCAGATAAATATGCTGTATGGAACGATCACGGAGTTTTGCACAAACGAGACTTGCCCAGTTATGAGCGCAGGCCCAACGCATGAATATCGATGGGCGGATGGTGTCAAAATCAAGAAGCCTGTTAAATTGTCAGCTCCTGAATACGTTGATGCTCTTATGACATGGGTTCAATCGCAACTTGATGATGAAACACTTTTCCCATCGAAAATCGGTTTGCATACAATTAAAATATTATTTTTAACATTATTTATGCATCATATACATTCTCAGGAGTTCCGTTTCCGAGAAATTTCCAAGACGTTGTGAAAAACATATTTAAGAGATTGTTCCGCGTTTATGCCCACATTTATCATTGCCATTTCGAAAAAATCATTTCGCTTGGCGAAGAGGCACATTTGAACACATGCTTCAAACATTTCCTGTTCTTCATCACTGAATTTAAGCTTGTTCAAAAAGAAGAATTGGCGCCACTTGATGATCTTATCAAAAAAGTTTTATGTTTGCCTTATTATTAAATATTAACTTTTTTCATGAATGTTCCTATTTATTTTCAGCTGAATAAGTTTCAAAATCTACAAATCCTCAAAAAAAAAAAAAAAAATAAAAAATAAAAATAAAAATAAAAAAGAAAGAAAAAAAATGCGAACGCAAAGCAATAAAGCAACCATTTAATCATAAGATTTCCACAAGGCAATCATAATGGTTTGTTTTCATTCCTATTGATTAATCTATAATTTAGCTTTTAACTCTTTCAACAGAATAGAAAAGATTCTTAACCAGGAATTTCATCACCAATCTTCATTTCATATTTATTTTTTGAGTCTTCTTCAAAAAAATAAAATAAAAAATAAAAAATAAAAAATAAAAAATAAAATAAGAAAAGAAAAATTTGTTCCAGAGGAATTTTTTATCATTCGAATGATAAAATATTCTTCAGCAAAGAAATATCAAACAAGAACTTTTCTTTTCTTTTTCTTTTCCTTTTGTAATATTCTTTCTTTCTTTCTTTCCTTCCTTTTCGATTTAATTATGCGTTTTACAAAAATACTCAACATCAATAACAACATCTTGATCTTTCATAATTTATTTTCTTATTTGTTCAAAAAATAAAGGGATGTGCAAGATGATAGTTTAACGAATGAAAATGTGAGAGGGGGAGATGAAGATGATGTTAAAAAAAAAGATCAAAGATAAAAGTGATTAAAAAATAAAAATAAATTTCAAAAATAAATTAAAAAAAAAAAATAAATAAATAAGTCAAAAGAAAGAAAGAAAAGAAAGAAAGAGAAATGAGAAGATAAGAGAAGATAGAATAAAAATAAAAATAAATTAAATCTTTAATTAAAAATAATTATTTCTTCTTATGACTTAAAAAAAAGAAAAATAAAACAAAAAAAAATACTGTTCTTTTTCAAACGCAAAATTATATGTCGAATTCAACATTAAAGAAGAAAAGAATCTTTTCTTCATCTTCCTCTTTTTTTTTTTTTAATTCCCCAGAAAATGATTTTTTTCTCCTATGCTTCGCTGTTATATTCTCTATTTTATAATTTTTTATTTTTATTTTTATTTTTATTTTTATTTATTTTATTTATTTTTTTTTAAAAGAAACATTATTTTTATTCTTTCTCTCTTTTTTCGCTTTCTTTTCTTTTTTCATCTTCCAACCCTTCTTCATTCTCTTCTTCTTCTTCTTCTTCCTCTTCCTCCTCCTCATCTTCTTCTTCTTCAAATTCATCATCGTTGTCATCATCTTCTTCTTTCTTTCCTTCTTTTCCTTCAGTTCCTTTCAATTTTGATTTTCTTCTCTTCTCTTTTGCTTCCTTCGCATTTGCCATCTTTTCTTCTTCTTCTTCTTCATCAAGAAGATCTTCTATGGGAATCTATATAAATCATAATAATAATAATAATTTATTATTTAATTTTAAAATATAAAAAAGAAATATAATAAATTTAAAAATAAATAAATATTAAATAATAAATAATTAAATATAAATAAATAAATAGAAATAAAAATAAAAATAAAAATAAAAATAAAAATAAAAATAAAAGATAAATATAAATAACATTAAACATACCAAATCAACGTCATCTTCATCCTCTTCTTCGTCTTCATCTTCTTTTTCATTGTCTCCTTTTTTTCTTTTCTCTTTCTCTTTCTCTTCTTCTTCTTTCTCTTCTTCTTCTTTCTCTTCTTCTTCTTTCTCTTCTTCTTCTTTTTCTTTCTCTTTCTCTTTCTCCTTCTCCATTTCCATTTGTTTCTGTTTTCTTCTTTCTTTTCTACTCAATGGAGCAGCAGAAGCAGAAGCAGAAGAAGAAGAAAGAGAAGAAGAAAGAGAAGAAGAAGAAGAAGAAGAAGAAGAAGATATTGGTTGTTCAGATAATTTCATTATTGCCTCTAAATAATTTTAAAAAAAGAAAAGAAAAGAAAAGAAAAGAAAAGAAAAGAAAAGAAAAGAAAAGAAAAGAAAAGAAAAGAAAAGAAAAGAAAACAAACATACATACAAATTAATAAAATAAATAAAATAAATAAATAAAATAAATAAATAAAAAATAAATAAAATAAACATAATAATAATATTAATAATTTGTGAATTAAAAATAAATCAATTTCTTCAAATAACTTTATATGTTTATATATTTTCATTTCATTTCATTTATTTAATTGCATTTCCTTTCTTTTTTTTTTTCTTTTAGTTTTTCTTTTATTTCAAATTATTTTATTTTATTTTATTTAATTTTATTTTATTTAATTTTATTTAATTTTATTTTATTTCCTCTCTTTTTATTTCTTTAAGTTTTTATTTTATTTTATTTTATTATTTATTTATTTATTTATTTATTCTTAATGTCATACTCTTGTTCTTATACAATGGTATTTGTGCCCTTAGCTCTTCATCATCTTCAATCGTCCTCAGAAATATTTCCCTGTCTTTCTCCTCTTTCTCCATCTCTTCCTCTTCCGCTTTCCTTTCTTTCTTCTTCTTCTTCTTCTCTTTCTCTTTCTCTTTCTTCTCTTTCTTCATTTTTTCTTTTTTATTCTTCTCTTTTTCTTTATTCTTCTTCATTTTTCCTTCTTCTTCTTCTTCTTCTCCATCTTCTTCTCCTTCTTTTCCTTCTCCTTCTCCTTCTTCTTCTTCCTCTTCCTCTTCTTCTTCTTCATCTTCAACCAACCTCTTTATTTTAATCAGTTTTCTATGTTGAAGACGCTTTCTAGTTTGCTTGTGGGTCTTGCGAATTACAACCTTAATTAATAAGTTAATAATAATAATAATAAATAATAATTATAATAAATAGAAAATAAATAGAATAGAAAATAAATAAAATATTATAAATGGAAAAGAAAAGAAAAAAAAGAAAGAATAAAATAGAAAATAAAAATTATGTATAGAATAAATAATATTTTTGATAAAATAAAAAT